>NC_089824.1:11462273-11762273 GCF_035046505.1 Tiliqua scincoides | reverse complement strand
CCCCACCTTTCTGACTCTGGAGAAGCCTCTAGGGCAGCTTGTAATGTTGAAAAAAATATACATACAGTACTGTAATAAAATTATCCAATCTAGTCCAGCTTCCTGGATCTCAGTGGCTCACTATGCCTCAGGGAGCACATAGGACAACAAGATATCCACATCCTGTGCCACTCCCTTGATCTGGCATTCAGAGATTGGCTATCTCTAAAACTTGGAGGCTGCATATATTCATCATGGCTTATAACCTGTGATGGACTTTTCCTCCATAAATATGTCCAATCCCCTTTTAAAAGCATCTAGGGCAGGTGCCATCACCACATCCTGTATCAAGAAGTTCCACAGTTTAATTACATGGTAGGTAAAAAAATATTTCCTTTTCTTTGTGCTAACTCTCCCGCCAGTTAGCGGATGTCCCTTGGTTCAGGTGTTGTGTGAGAGGGAAAAGAATTTCCTTCAATCCATCCTATGCATAATTTTGTGTCTCATTCATGTCCCCCCCTCAAGCACCTCTCTGAAGAGCCCCAAAATGTTGTAGCCTTTTCCTCATAATCCTCCAGATGCAGCCTTATCAATGATGTGTACAATGGTATAATAATGGCAGTTTTATTCTCATTTCCTTTTTTAACCATCTCAAGCATATGAGGGCATTAGTTTAACTGAAATGCATGCTTGAATAAAATAGTCTTCACTAGCTGGCAAAAAGTTACCAATGAAGAGGCTAGTGGGCTTCCAGGGGAAGAGGGTTTGAAACCCTCATAACACCTACCAAATTCAATTTATATAACATTTGGCATGGTTGACAGAGTAATAATAATAATAATAATATTGTATAGCCTGAAACACTCTGGGCTCCTGCCTCATGTCTTCAAAAAGTATACAGAGCAATAGCTGCTCCACAACTATGAGCAATTGCTTTCAAATGCCCCAATAAGGCCCCAACATTTCTATGATGGAGATAATAATAAATAAATAAATAATAAACTTTATTTATACCCCGCCCTTCTCCCCAAAGGGACCTAGGGCAGCTATGTATGCTATGTAAGAGATGATGCTATGTAATTTGAAACTATTTGGCAGGCAAATGTCAATCATTTCAGATGGTCATCAGCTTCTGAAATGAGATATGGGATCATTCTAGTCAGCTGAATGGCCTTCTTGCATCAGCTTTTTCCTTCCCTTGAAGTTATGTACAGATGCAACTCCTTTAGAATGCTGAGAGAGACACTGCAGAGCCTTTGCTCCCCAATGCACATGCACATATTTATGGTCTTGTCTAGTTGGTTTTACAAGGTTATATCACACTTCAAGCTGAATCCAATTCCTCCCTCCAAGACAAATTACAAAGGAAGTTTCCACAGAAGTGCACAGGACAGTGATGGGCTTCTCTTAGCCAGCGCCCTTGTCACAGGAGTCAAAGCAGCACACAGACCCATGTCTTCAACAATTTGCAAGTGTTTCTAAAGTTTTGAATGTTTGTTTTTTTTAAAGAGAAATAATTCTGTATGCCTACCACAACAGATGTAGTATTGAGTCCCCTGGATTCAATCCATCTTCCAAAGTAATCCAGGGCAAAATGCACACTAATTTTAATGCAGCTGCCCTTTATCCTTAAACTGCAAAATCTGACTTGCCATTAGAAGCACAATTTGAAAGCTAATTAAGCTGTAATCCTATAAGCACTTTCCTGGGAATATGCCCCATTCAACACAATGGGGCTTATTTCCAAGTAAACATGCATAGGATTGCACTGTCAGTAACGCAGCATATATGCTAACTATACTGTGACACCATGAAATAAGGCAGCTACATAAATTCAATAAGTGTTGGATAATGTGCAAATGTTGCATGATGGAAGATTTACTTATTGTTTTTCTTAAAGCAGAAAGATACATACCCACCACTCTTGGTCCTCTTCACCTGTTACAACAATAATTTCTCCTTCAACAAACGTAAGTTCATCATCATTATCTGCTTGGCAATCATAGATTGTCTTGACTCTCCTAACTTTGTTCTTTCCCTTAAAAGGAAAATCACATTTTAGTTTAGAGACAGTTAAAAAGGGAGTTCTGAGACTTTGCTTTTTGGTTACAGTTTCACATCACAAACCTAGAACCTCATTTCAAATATTGGTAAATAATCAATGCCTTCCCAAGAGCATAATAATATTCAGTGTAATATCTGAGAAAATAGAATTTTCCAGTTTTTCCTAAAACATTTAACATCCAGACTCCTTAAAAGTTACAATACAGGCCAGTTAAATTGTATCTGCCCAACAGTTACTCTGATCAGAGAAATACACACACTTTTAGCATCTTTGAATAAGTTGTGAAAAAATTGTCAGCAAAGTGTCAATGAACTACAAACCTTAATTCTACTTCAAATGCTATAATATAATTATAAAGCAAACCTGGACTATTTGTCCAAGGGACATTATTACTGCAAAATGGAACATGACCTGTTCCTGCACAAACCCTCTCACTTTCCACCTTTGTAGACTTTACTGTGGACAGAGACTGCCTTGCATTTTTCTATACAGCACATACGTTTTTTAAATGTATAATAAACCACCATCATCATAACTGGTATCCAGAGTAGTCCATGCATTAACACGAGCAAGGAGGGAGGTGTTACCTTTCTTTTCTTTCCAGCAACAGCCTGGAAGGTCTGTTCTATGATCTGCTCTGGAAGGTCACCTTGGGGGAGGTGCAATGGGCTGATGGGGAGAGGATGGGTGAAAAGCTCCCATGCTACTTTAGTTCCCAGTCACTAGTGTTTATTTCTAATATTTCATATCTGGTGGAACTGCTTACTAACTACAAGACCTGCTTAGAAACATTACTTTGGCAATCATTAGAGCAGGACACCCAAGAGAATATATTTAACCATTAAATGAAGTCTTTACAGCCATAATCCAGGATGCCTATTAAGGCGCTTGTTACAGACTTTGAAATTTTTTTATTGTCTGGTACAGCACCTAATTATCAAAAGTGACCTGTGATGCAGCAGCAAGCAGAGGGCTGGAAAGAGAAGCAAGTTCAACTGTGCATGTATGTGTGCTGGGTACAGTCTCTGGGATCACACCCATGGAGTGTGAAACTCATTTTAACCTTTTAATCATCAGGGACAGCACTTTTATAATCCCTCTGCTTTTACTTATCAAAACTGAAATAAAACCTGAGTAATTTTCATTAAAGTAGAGAACACATTTTAAGAACATAGTGAGGAGCAAAAAAAAAGTTGGCATAATTCTCAATTCACATATAAAAAATAGTTGTACTCCACAAACCCATTTCTGTAAGATTTAGATTTCATAATTTAGATGCATCAAAAGGCCAAATCCTATCCAACTTTCCAGTGCTGTTGTAGCCATGCCTACAGGGCATGCGCTGGAACATGTGATGGTGGTGGGGAGTCAGGGAGGCCTCCTCAAAGAAAGGGAATGTGTGTTTGCTTAGCTCAGGGCTTCACTGTGGCTGCATCGGCACTGGGAAGTTGGATAGGACTGGGCCCTAAATGTGTACATATTAGGCAATGGCTAGCCCTACTTCTGGTGAATATCCTTGTCTGTATTCTAAGTCCATAACAAAAGTCCATAACACTTGGGGCAAAACGTGATATTACATGCAGTGTCAAACATTTTTGTCCTATCCTGCTCCCCCCCATTACGCCAGGGATTTGAGAGGACCCTCCCTGTAATAGGCCCCTCCCTGTTCAAGAGTTGCCAGGCGCCTTTCCACCTACTGTTTTGGAGAAGCCTAAAAACACATTTTTCTGTTAGCTTCCCCCAATTCTCTTTGATTCCTTTCAGTTGCAGTTTTTCAAGCTTTTGTTCTGTATTGTGTTTTTGATTATTTTGATTGCATGGATTTAATGTATTCTTAATCGTGTTTGTGGAGCTGCCCTGAACTCCCAAAAGAAAGGCAGGATATAAACCTTTCAAATTAAAAAACAATTAATATTGAGTACAGACGTAACATTTGATGATGCTTCCTTGTCACCTCCAACAGCAGCAAATGATGTGGAATGGGGACAGGGAAACAGAGAATATGAAAATTTCAGCATTTGAAATAAGTTTTTGAGACTTTATAGAGGAGGAACTAGAGATGTGACTGCCATCTTCAGGAGCAGCCATGCTGACTTTCACCTTGACAGGAGCAGTCTCACAGATGGCCCCTCTAGTTTATCAAGCTCTTCCCCTCTGGGAATCACCAAAGTCCAAGGCTGACTATTATTGTATTTCAAATGCTGTTAACTCAGTTGGCTTCCTACTTGACTAGTTTTATAGTGGCACTGGATGGCTTTTATTGCATGGTATTTTGGTGGGCATTTGACTCGGTAGCTCTCTCTTTTTCATATAAGTCTTGTTACCTGCCCATAGTATTCTAAGTTAGCCATCTGAGAAGCAGAAGTTACTGGTTCTAATTTCAGCTGAAACATACCCACACTGGGTGACCACTATCCTCAGTGTTCCATCTGCAATATGGGTATGATACACTGGCCTATTTTTCCAGGTTGTTATAAGGGTTACCAATGTGTGTGAAGCACACTGAATACTGAGGATAGAGGCTAAATAATAACAGTATTAATATTAATATTAATATTAATATTAATATTATTATTATTATTATTATTATTCTGCCACCATCAATCAATATGCTTCTGATGAAATTATATTTTGATTAATAAGACATGAAACTTCCCAACTAAGTCAAAGTTAAAATATGAATTTTCACAGTTATTGCTATTGATTAAAAATTCTCTCTTCCCTGCTCCTTTAACTTTGAGATACTGTCACAGTTTCTCAAGAGGCTGAAAATATCAACATCATGGATGTGTCTGTATGGCTAGTGAATAAAATCAGCCAAGAAACAGTGGAAAAACTATCAGCAACTTAGGGGAAAATGCATCAGGAAACCTGGGCTTTCTCTCTGATTGAAAGCACAGAATTTCTGATTTGACCCCCCCCCCACCATAGGATTGGGAGGATTCCTACCGCAATCTTGACAGCAGCAACGAAGTCTTGCTGCGATATAAGAGTAAAATTTCTACCTACCACATTTATTTTTCTAGGAAGTGGCACTGGGGTCTCTGGCAATGCATGCGTTACATCATTGGAGTCTTCAGATGCCTGCTTTTGGACGGCCTCTCTAGACTGTACCTTTGGAGAAAGATCCACAGAGTGAGATTTCCGATTTGCCTCTGAGGACTGAGGCTTTGGCGATACTTCTCCAGCTGGAGTTTTAGCCAAAGAGTCTCCTAGCTGAGGCTTTGGAGGAAGGTCCTTCATTTGTGGCTTAGGAGGTAAGTCTGCAAGCTGTGGTTTTGGAGGCAGATCTCCTAGTTGAGGTTTTGGGGGTAGTTCTCCTGGTTTTGGGGGTACATCTCCAATTTGAGATTTCTGGGGTAGGTCCAGAGGCTGAGGCTTTGGGGGCAGATCTCCAGGTTGTGGTTTCTGTGGCAGATCAATACAAAGTGAAGCTGACTTCTGAAACATTTCTGAATGTTGACTGGGCTTATCTATTGAAGGAAGGTGAATTGTTTC
This sequence comes from Tiliqua scincoides, assembly GCF_035046505.1. Lineage (NCBI taxonomy): Eukaryota > Metazoa > Chordata > Lepidosauria > Squamata > Scincidae > Tiliqua > Tiliqua scincoides. The sequence continues at coordinate 11,756,731 of NC_089824.1, read as the reverse complement.
AATTTTTCTTAGTGCCACTGAAAGAGAAAGCAAACATATTGAGAGAGATTTTAGAATTAGCCTCATTTTTCCTATACTTCCATCAAAGGAAATTTTCACCAGTCCTTGACTCCTCTCCTGCTGCTGCTGCCCTGCATAAACACTGAGGCATCCCCTGTACACCTATCAGGGCCTAAAACCAACAGCAGAACTAAAAAAAGTTTACAAAGCCTCTAAAGCCCTGTCCTGTTAACACATGGAATTGTACATGTGGAACTCTTATTCTCCCCTTTAGCCTAAGATGCACATGTACACTTAGGGCATAGGGCAGCACTATAGCAACTACATGTATAGTTCTAGCTCAGTGGTAGTGTCCTTAAAAAAAGAAGAGAAAAACTTAAATGCAAAGCAGCTTAATACATTCAGCAAGTCAGTTAAACAGAGTTATCAATTCTCTATATGGATTTTAAAGTTCATTATTTTAAATGTTTATATTCTTCCAGAACAGATGAACCTGTTGTCTGATTTTAAGTGTATAGTAGCTTCATGGGTGATTGTTCACTCACCGTCCCACCCCATCTACCCACCAAACATTCCTTACCTTTTTGAGGTAGTTTAGGAAGAACTCTGGGACCCAGTGTAGTCTTAGCAGTCCCGGTGCTGAGGAACAGATACATCAAAATGTTACAACTTTACTCTCTAGTGAAGGGCCAAATGCCTCATATTTAGTGCCCTGTTCCCTCCAGAACGATGAGCCCATTGGTGATTAACCATAAGAACATAAGAACCGCCCCACTGGATCAGGGCATAGGCCCATCTAGTCCAATTTCCTGTATCTCACAGCGGCCCACCAAATGCCCCAGGGAGCATACCAGATAACCTCATCCTGGTGCCCTCCCTTGCATCTGGCATAGCCCACCTCCAAAATCAGTAGGTTGCGCACACACATCATGGCTTATACCCCGTAATGGATTTTTCCTCCAGAAACTTGTCCAATCCCCTTTTAAAGGCGTCCAGGCCAGTCGCCATCACCACATCCTTTGGCAAGGGGTTCCACAGACCAACCACACGCTGAGTAAAGAAATATTTTCTTTTGTCTGTTCTAACTCTCCCACCACTCAATTTTAGTGGATGTCCCCTGGTTCTGGTGTTATGTGAGAGTGTAAAGAGCATCTCCGTATCCACATTGAGAAAAAGGTGGACAGACAGGTACAACATCTGAACTTTACATAACCTACTCTTTGTGTAGAAAAAACAGTGAAACGGAATTAGCCGATCAGTTTAGATTAGTAAGTCCTACTATAAAATACGAAGATACAATCCTATGTATTAATTAGAGTCTAGCCATTTCTAGATTAGTATTTTTATATGGCTACAATCACATGAATAAATAGTATAAATTGCCTTAAATAACTTAATGTTAAGTAAAAAGGAATAAAAAAATAAAATCTTACCCTGATTGCTGAGACATGCCCTCAAACTTGTTTGTGGTCTTAGGGGCTGGTGGACCCAGATCATTACCTAAGAATTAAAATATTAAACATATTTTCTTGTCAAACTGAAACATTATCAGACATTAATAGTATGCAAGTTTCCTAGCAGAATTTATAGACCGCCCCATACCAATATTTCTTGTATATAATCAATTAAAGCCCAAAGGGCACCTACGATCTATAATTCAGCCTCTTGTGCAAAGTTAGTTTTGGCCGTTACAATCAGGCCACTAGCAAAAGATATGCATTGTAAAAGGAACAGGAATTCAATTTAACTACAGATTATACTACACAATTCCCGAGAATGTGACTGCACTGTTCAACAATGCCTGCATTTGCATCTATGAGTTTGTGGCCAAGGTGCTATGAAGGAATTTGAATAAAAGTTAAACATTTTAATCTTCTCCCAAAGTTTTTCACTTTGTTATAATTTACTTTGATGCAGAAATCACTGTTTCCGTAAACATGCTAGAAATAGTAAAGTATATAAGTTGTGACGAAAAGTATACATTTTGAATTGTACATTTGTAGAGCACTGTGAAAATGTAATCACTTGAGGTTACTAAAAACTCTCATACCAGGGTTTTAGTTTGCAAGAGCTGTTAGCATAATCTACAGATTCTAAGATGTGCTAGTTACCAAGACATTAGGTGTATAACTAAGGGTGCAATCCTAACCCCTGACATAAGCACTGACATAAGGGCAATGAAGCTCCAAGATAAGGGAACAAACATCCCTTACTTTGAGGCCTCTGTGAGTGACACCCAACTGCAGGATGCAGCACATGTCCCATTGGTACCGCTATGCCAGTACTGGAAAGCACTGACATAAGGGGTTAGGATTGTGCCCTATGTTAAGTTGCCAACAATGCATTCAACCTCTCTGGGAAGTTGATTAATTAGTCCCTAATAATCAAAGTGAAGAATTCACTACAAATAGGCCTGATATGCTCAAACACCAGCATGACAATCATTAGAATGCCACAGCAAACTACCACTGCCCCACAAAAAGGGTTTGCAGGGGAGCAGTGAAAGAATCCTAATAAAACAAGTTGCTCAAAACATAAACCACCCAGAGTGTACAACAGCTTCCAACTGTTGCCTATGAACTGACCTTGGATAACAAAACTAAAACCATAAATACAAGCCATATTCTTGGCAATAAAAAGGGTGAATATGAAGGAAAGCATTAGAAACATTTACTTTCTAATAAATGTTCTATTTAAAAGGAACTACTGTACTCTTTAAGAGCAGAGTTAGTGCTAAGAAAAACAAGGACTAAGCTAATGACAAAGAGCAGTAAGAAATAAAATATTAAAATAAAGAGGGGTATTCTACAGCAGGGGTGCTCAAACCCCGGCCCTGGGGCCACCTGCAGCCCTCGAGGACTCCCAATGCAATCTCAGGGAGCCCCCAGTCTCCATAAGAACAGCCCACTGGATCAGGCCATAGGTCCATCTAGTCCAGCTTCCTGTATCTCACAGAGGCCCACCAAATGCCCCAGGGAGCACACCAGATAACAAGAGACCTCATCCTGGTGCCCTCCCTTGCATCTGGTCTTCTGGAGACTTGCTGGAGCCCGCACTGGCCCAATGCAACTGCTCTCAGCGTGAGGGCGACTGTTTGACCTCTCCTGTGAGCTGTGGGATGAGGGCTCCCTTCACTGCTTGCTGTTTCACGTCTGTGATGTAGTAGCAGCAGCAGCAGCAAAGGTCAGCCTTGCTTTGTGCAAGGCCTTTTACAGGCCTTGAGCTATTGCAAGACCATCATGCATTCATATAAGTTCATATTTAATATATTCATTTATGTAGACTTATGTAAATTTATTCAAATTTTAAATGTAAATTAATTCTTTTTTTCCCCGGCCCCCGAAACAGTATCAAGAGAGATGATGTGGCCCTCCTGCCAAAAACTTTGGACACCCCTGTTCTATAGTATCAAATAAGATCTCAGGAATGGAAAGCAGCAAAACTAGGCAGTTGCCAAACATTTTAAACAAGAATGCAATTTATAGGGGGAACTTCTCATGACTCAAAGCACAATACAGCTGGACATTAGAGTTTAGTTTTGTTTAAAACCTGTGACTCTGATCTACTAAACAAACTGAAATAAGTTATATTCTGATCAATGCACAGTTACCAGTCTTTGTGAAATGCTGTTTAATTTAGAGGTGACCCCACGCTAATGCAAAAACATCTTACGATTTCAAATCACAAGTAGCACATGTACACAAAAACACGAGTAAGTTTAGAAAATAAAAACGAACTAAGTACAGGTGTTTTCATCTGTCATGCAACAGCTGATGATTTAAACAAAAGCAACACACAGTATGCTATTTGGCTGGGGTCCTGCCAGCTAGGAAAAAAAAACAACAACATTTAAAAAGTGATTAATTCTGTTACCAACTCTGTGACAGATTCTCCAAAAATCTGGGATACATCAGTAACCCTATAGGTTAGTAAGTCTTGGCCTTAATGAAGAAGAGTGCCACATGTCCACCTTTGTAGAAGATTACTAAGTATGGCCAGAAACTGTTATTGATGATTGGGTTGGTTATTTTCCATTTTTTCCAGTTCTGTTTAGATTGCCTATGACATCTGACTGCTCACCAGGTTTACAGACAGAGTTTACAGACAAACTGACGGTGCAATCTGAAGTGCTGGCTCTGCTGGTGCAGCGGCCACCGTGTCAGCCTAGAGTAGCCATTTTCAACCACTGTGCCGTGAAACACTTCTGTGCCGTGAACGATCTGCAGATGTGCTGCAGGAGTTTGGGGGAGGGTCATTATTAGTAGGGGCATTGAGGGATGTGAGCCCCCCCCCCCACTAACAGCATGGTGTGCTTTGTCAATTGTCAAAAAGCTGATAGTGTGTCTTGACAATTTTAGTACCTTGACAGCGTGCTATGAGATGAAAGAGGTTGAAAATCACTGGCCTAGAGTGTCAAAAATATGCTATAAAGCATGTTTGCGACTACCCGGAAGCCAGCAGTGCTCAACAACAAGGAATGCATCCTCTCGGGACCCAGACCCCTGCTATCGGCGGAGGTAAGAAAAGCACCAAGCTCCACAGGGGCTTCAGGGGAATGGGACAGAGGTGGGGAATGGGCATTTCAGAGTGGGGAGGGTGGAATGGGGGTGAGCAGCATCAGCAGAGCAGGCCTCCACCATATCCTCTCTCCCAGGCATGAATGCCCTACATGGGACTGCTTGGACTTGCGCCAGCTATTTTGCTGGTGCAGATCTGAACAGCCCCATCGGGTAGGCTGGAGTGTTTCTTGGGATAAGCAGAGGAAATATCCCCTTATAACGAGGAGACTTTCAGCCTGCTCCTTACCTGTGCTGGTTACAGTGTAGGCCATGCAGCCTGGTTGTGCCAGTGCAGGTTAGGGTTGGGGTGCCCATCTATTAAGTTTTGAAGATGCTATATAAACTTTTCCTAAATGCTGAGTACAAATCACATAGAGAACTGTATTTATTCCTTAGGGAACAATCTGGTTTTCTACTAAGTTTTAGTTTTCAATCTACTAAAAATTTTACTGCTGAAGTCAAAACCGACATCATGTCTGGGTACACAGTGGAAGTAACTTTGTAGAAAAATTTTAGAGAGGAAGCTGAAGGGTTAAAAAATAGTCCAGCCAGGTGAACTTAAAGCACTGAAATGTCACACTGGTTTAAGCAGCTATTGCTTAATTTTGCTGAATTTTGCTGAATTTTGAAAATTATCTGGTAAATATCAGAGAAAAATCTTCTTTGGGCTGCCTCCTAAGAGTTTCTTCGTTGAAGAATTTCTTCAATCTGTTATGCAAAAAGAGCTCTGCTTTTCTCTGTAGCCCCTCATGTCCCCCAAAATCTATTCCTGATGGTTGAAGGACCCTCAGAAATAGATTTTAGGAAGGGTTCAGGTTGCTCTACAGGAAAGGACAGATTGGTGAAACATCATCCCTCCCTGTTGTGCAAATAGAGTTTCTTCTGTAAACAAAAGCTGTCTTCTTTTACAGCAAGACATTAAATGAACGGACTATGGACACTTAGTACATTTTCAGCAGATTACAAGGTGATTACAGATTACAACGTCAAAGGGACAGTTGTGCTAGGGCAGCCACTTCACAAGTTATGAAGAGAGTTTTGTAGAGGATGGTGAAGTGAACAGTCAAAACTTACAGCTCTGCTTAGACTGGCTGGCTCTTCCAGTCCTTACTACAAAGAGAAAATTCCTATTAATCCAAACAGCACTATGCTATCCAAATGATCCCGTTTTACAATTGTGTTACTGCCTCTTATCACCAAAGAGAAAAACATGAATCTTTAAGCCTTTGGAATTGGAAAGGAAAGGTCACAGGAAGTCAGGCAGTTTGTCAGCTGGAGTGATTAGTTTATAATTAAAACACTACTCTCATTCAATTCAGACATTACACCAAACCACTGCTTGTGCTAATCCTCCCTTAGAACCCAAAGTATAGTTTTGTATAGTTGTAACATAATACAAATGTATAGGCAAACCACTGTTTATAGCTGCCTGCCTACTTTCATTTTCCATCTGCTCCGCACTTGCTCTAGGTGCAATGGCGTTTGGATTACAATGACAACAACTAAGAATTGCAAAAACAGACATCATGTGAAGCCACAATTAAATTTTTCCAACTCTGGTAATGACCAAATTGAGTTGTTATAATGAATAACCTCAGTATTAATACCAGACAGAAAAACTAAACAGCACTAAAAATATATATTCCTCTTGTTCAGTGCTTTATTTATTTAAAAACATTTACATCCTCCTTTTCTGTTAATATTGAACAGCCAAAGTAGCTAACTCACCCCAAGGAATTTGGCCCTTATTCTGGGGTCCATGAGGTAGTGGGCTTGGTGGGTCAGAGAGGGTTCTTTTGTGTCCAGGGGGTGGGGGAGGGGGCCTCTTCTTAGACAGAGTGGAGCTGCCGCTAGTGGTTTGAGTGCTTAAAGGGAGGGTTGAAGGCGGGCCAGATGGACCTGTAAAATCAAACAAACAGCTGCTTACTAACATGAGGATGGGTTAACACAAATGTAGCATAGAAGGAACTCAAAATCAGACAACAGTTAAGCATAGCTTAGGACTGCAATAAACAAAAACAAACAAAAAAGATTAGCAACATTTTCATTACACTGCAAGTCTCTTCTGGCTATGTGAGTACTTTGACTGGAACAGGGCATGTATACACACATACAGTTTGGAGTACCAAAAAGAAACTACAGGTTCAACCTTGTTATACACGGATTTTTTATACACGGATTTGACTCAACGCAAATGGCCACTGCAAATGAGAAATAATGTGCTGATCCCCCTGCAGAAGAAGAAAAAAATCCATCCCTTTAAAATCAGTTTAAAAAACTGCTTTTCTTACTATTGTACAGTCATGCAAGCAATCATTCCATTCTTCAGCTGACCCAGGCAAAGCGAGGGGGTCCTTTGCATTTCTAATTGCTGACTGCCTCTCTACAAGTAAGAAAAGCTGTTTTTAAAACCATAATTGTAAAGGGACACACTTTTTAATTTTTTTAATCTGATTTTATTTAATGCATTTTATGGTATCAGCAGGGAGTCCCAGAATCAAACCCCTGCAGATGTCGAGGCACGACCTTATTCCATTAGGAGTAATGGAGGGGCAAGAAACTTGGAAGTGGGTCTTCAAATCTATTTTTCCACTGGTTTTTTATCCACAGATTTTTTTGTCCACTAGAGGTTCCAGAATGGAACCCCAGTGCATAACGAGGTACAGGACGATCTGTACTGCAAATGAGTTTTGGTTTAGCATTCAGACACAGCCAACAACACTTAAATTACTTAATCATTAAATATTTCAGAAGTTTGCAAGTTACTTTGTGCAGGACCCAAACTATGTATGACATTACATATGCAACTATGTAGTTGAAGCTTGAATATACTTAGGAATAGCAGGTACATGGCGCTGTGGCAGGCTGTAATAGTCTGGGGAGGGATTTTCAGGATGAAAAGAGCCTATCAAAAAAGCCCCCTGTCTTTGCAATGCAACCCTGATCCAGCTCTGTGAGGTTGTTGCTTTAAAACAGGCCTCTAAAGACATGATTATTATTTAAAATCACTCACACACAGGGCACAATCCTATCCAAATTTTCAGTGCAGATGAAGCCATGCCATAAGGCATGTGCTGCATCCTGCAGTGGGGAAGCAGTCACAGAAGCCCTCTCAAGGTAAAGGAAAATTTGTTCCCTTACTTTGGGGCTGTATTGTTGCTGGAAAGTTGGATTGGTTGGGCCTATAGTGGGCCCTAAGACACAACACTGTTGAAATGTAAGTCAAATAAATATAAATCAAATATGGTTTCTGTTTGATTTATATTAGAAAATCCTGCGATTATTAATATATTGTGTTTCTGCTTTTTATGAAGAATCCTATTAGGAATGTTTCAACCCACAAACATAATTGCAATAATTTTACTTCACCTATTTGAAAGTTAAAGCTAAAAATATATAGTAATGGCTAAGAGACAATTAGTGCAACACTACAAAGGTCTCCAATTTGTATCCACTGCTACTACATGATATATTTATATATTGCATTTAAAAAAGGGCAATTCACAAAGCAGTTTACATAGCAAATATACATGATCCCCTGTCCCAAAATGGCTCACAATGTAAAGGAAGCAGAAGAAAGATGAGAAAAGATGAGAAGACAGACACGGCACTGGGGCAAATAGGGCTTTCGGTTTCCTGATACTTAGAACCTTGAAAAAAGCAGGTGCAATGCACTTCCTAATTGCGAATGCAAAGAAGAAGTGCTTTGCGCCTGCTTTTTTTCCAATGTTCTAAGCGTGAGGAAGCCCTGCGAAGGGCTGCACGGGGCTCCCCGCACCTGCTGCAATGCCCTGCACCCATCTGTAAATAAAAGCACCCCCCTTCCACCCCCATTAGTGACGCAATCTTGGGGTTTGCACCTGCCCCTTAAAGTGACGAGCGATACTTTATATGAACTGGTGAGTTGCGACCCACCCGTTTGAGAACCACTGGTGTAAGATATCTGAATCTACTGACTAGCATACCATCATAAAAGTGCATCACTGCTATTGGAAAAGTGATTTCCACTGAGAAATGGATCAAGTTTTATTTTATAAGAGTAAATACATTATACTGAAAGATTCTAAAATGATTTTTAGTAGAGGTACAAGAATATTCATTTTTTAAAAGACAGTGGGACAAAGGTACCTGATCAAGGCAGTGAGTATGTAACAATTTTGTCAGATTCCACAGGAGGCCAATGATTGCCACTGCAAAGGTGCAAATCATGGAAATATTGGCCACTTACAGACAGTGACCATTAAATAAAACAAGAATTCTTATTTTATGTCCACCATACCAGTATGTATGCAGAGGAAACTTGTAGTACGGAGGTCTTCTTGGGATAAGGGAACATTGGTCCCCTTGCCCCCAGAGAAATCCCCAGACGCAGCAACAGGTCTACCCGGGCCTGCGCCTGCTAAATTGTTGGTGTAAGTCCAAGTGGATCCATGTCAGCAAAACTGTCCCAAAAAGGGGATAGGATATGCCAGCTCTGCCAATCCCATCTCCTCCCAGGCCCATCCACCCTTGTTGCCACCCTCCCATGCCTCATTACACTCCCTACCCGCCCTCTGCTTCCCGCATGGGCCTTACCTGCTCCAGAATGCAGTGCTCCTTGCACTGGTGCTGGCGGGCCAGCACAAGCCTTCCTGCTGGCACCACTCACTCTTACACTGTCACAAAGTGCTTTATGGCCCTTATGCAACAGTGTGCACTGGTAGGGTGCACGCTCTGCTGGCACACAGGCATCGTAGGATCGTGCTAAGAATTTGCTCTAATAACTGAATTATTCTACTGAATATCTGATTGTGGCCCACTATGGTCTGGATTAGGTGATCTGATATAGTATCTGGTTCACACAGTTTCACATTTTTAATTGTGAGCATAATAGCTTGAGTTTCAAAAGTTAAAAAGGCCCATGGGTTGATGAGACAATATTGCTGAATACTTGCCATTTTTAAAAAGCTAAGTAATGGCAGAGTTCATAGCCTTCAAGCATTAAAAATTATAATGACCATTTTTAAAAGGTCACTAAATGTTTTACATGGGGGAGAAACTATACCAGTGAAGACTGCCACATCACAACAACATCCAGTGAGGCCTGCAACAATTGTGCCAACATGTTCGAAGCACCAATTGCAATAGATAAGCTACCTAGGGGGAATGACTGCACTATTCCAGCAATAAAATATTGCTGTCCAAGTGCTGGGAAAAATGGAATATCCCTCTAATGGAAGCCTACCATCAATAAAGGATCTGTGGGCTGCACAATAAGTAAAAAAAAATTTGTGTTTATTGAGGTAATTCCTAAATGTTAGCAAGGCCCTATTATCACAGTTAATGACACATTCAGCAAGTGCTCAGCTTGCTGGAAGTGACTTATTATTTATACACTTAGCTTCAAAGACTTCCAGAGAGGCTTACAAAATTACTGAACGCAACAAACAGTATAAACAGTATAATTTATAAAACATCAAAGCAGCTAAAAGAATCAGCATTCAAAGAGCCAGAAATATCAGAAGTCCTGATCAAATAAAATTAAATGTTGCCAAATGACATCAAGTTCACTTCCCACTACTCTTCCCTAAGGAAAGCACTCCATAACTGGGGATTCACAATTGAAAATGCCCTATCCCTGGTCCCTACCTGCCTCACATCTGAAGGAGGGGGAACCCAAAGAAGGGCTTCTTGGGAAGGTTCATGCAGCAGAAGGTGATCCATAAGGTATCCAGATCCAAGCACTGACAAACCCTTCTGCTCAAACTGTAGAATGTAGCACAGCTATATTAGTAGCATGACTAAAATGAGCCAAGTACATTGCACAAATATGTTTGCAAATGCCTTCCAAGAGCATAGTTATTCATATTTGTATATGAATATCATATTTATTCATTTTCTGTAACTACACAAAGTTTGCTCTTTAGCCTCTTTCCCTGGCTTTGATCTCTAGTATCTTTCTATGATTGATAAGGACCTATAGTATGGTATAGTATAATAGTTTTCAGACTTGGGACTTTGATAATAAGAGTCCAATGTCTGCTATAAAAATGAGACAAATTGTTATAAATATTGAGGAAACAAATAACTGGTTAGTTTCCACTTCTAAAGACATTTTACTTAAAATTTCTTAGTCGCATGATATGGCCAATCTATTTCCACTGTAAATATTTCCTTTGTAGTCTGAAAAATGTAAGCTTTCAAAAAAGCTAAAAATATATCTATATGTTTACAGAAGAGAAGGAAAATGCAATTAAAAGGTTACCACTGGGGTGGCACAACACTGAGGTGATCTGATATCGCTTGTGTTAGGGCAGGTGGTGGGAGGAATGGCAAAGTGCCCTTTACCACCACTTCCCTCCAACCTGTTAGAGATTTAAGTTGCAGTGTTCACAATCTACTCTCTTGAGTAAGGATATAATCTTTACTGTGCTGTTCATGCTGTTTTTGTAAACTTGGAAGTGTGCATGAAGACCGTGCGCCAAAGGACCTCCTTCGTTCATATGGTCCCTTTAAATAAAAACAGAAGTGTAGTACTTCCAGGTTTGCAAAAACTGTGCAAAGAGCATGGTAAGAGGTTTCCCCACTCCTACACACCATGGCAGAAGCAGTGTCAACATCAAAAAATACCTGATGTTGCACTGCTCCTGGGTTATTTAACAGTGTTTAACAACATACCTTTACCAGCATTCCTAGGAGGAAGTGGAGGGGCATCTGCAGTTGTTGGGGAAGTCGCTGAGTCGGTGCTCACAGAGACAAAAATCTGATTGGGAAAGGCCCCATAGGAGAGTCTCTGTTTATCTCTTGGAGTGCTGAGACCAGGAAGAGCCATTTTGTCTTGAGGAGAAATACTGGAAGAATGACAAAAGCTCTGGGGTCTTGGAGAACGTTCTTTCTTTATTGGACTAGGCTGTGGAAAAATGTATCACACTTGTTACAATGTGCGTTCATTAAAGGTAATGCTGATAAACCAGAAAATTATAGAAATATGTTCATAATAATTTTAACCATTTATAGAAATATGTTTGAACAGTGCAATTCCTCAGTGTTAAAAGAAGTAAAGAGGCCCTTGCTGAAGTTCCTGAAAACTAGATTCATAAAATTACCAATGTATACATGAACCTCCTGTGTAAAGAACTTCCTCATTCACTTCAATGGCAATTGAAGCTTTATACGTAGTATGCATCCCATGATGTGAACGAATCTGCTCCCAGCAGTGAAACAAATGGCCAGCATCTCAGCTGCGGGAGGGGGAGAGGGCCAGCTCCTTGTGCCTGCCGAGACCTACCTTCCATCTCAGCGGCAGGGAGGGGCAACACGCAGTTTTGCCCCTCTCCGTGACTGTTGCCCCTACTCCCTCCTGGCATAGTGCCCGGCACTGGCAGGGCTGCCGGCAGCAGCCCAATTGTTGTGCACAGGTGCTGTTGCCTGCAAGTTGTTGCCCCCACCCACCCTGTAGACCAGTGCGCCTGCTACCCCCTGCAACTCCCTAGCTACGCTACTGGAACACAGAAATAACTTTTTACCCTGTGGAGTTCAAAATGTTATTTACCCATGCAGTATATGCAGCATTCCATTTACTTTTCTATTCAAAATCCCACCATGTGATTTTGCTACCTAGCATGAGCTAGGTAGCTTACATATGTGCTCCATACTCTTTGGCAGTGTTTCTCAAACTGTGGGTCAGAACCCACTGGGGGGGGGGTCACGAGTCAATTTCAGGTATGCCCCCATTCATCCCAATGCGCACTGCACGTACTCGCCTATAGGTCAAAAAATTTATGGCTAAAAATAGAGCCTGAGATCCTGGGTTGACTTATACCTGGGTCAATGCCGTGAATGAGGGAGGGTCCTCTGGGAGCTTCTGGGAAGCTTATGGAGGCTCAGCAGCTATCTGGTGAAGCAGGGGGGTGGTGGAAATGGGCTGAGAAACAGGAAGCAGGTGGGGAAACAGGATAATTTTTACCAGTAATTACAGTATTCGGAGGCAGCCATTTTAGCCTCTTCTCCAGACAAGAAGTGAAGGCGCTTCTGGGAATTGTAGTCTTTAAGGGACCGCTGCTATGGAAGTACAGTACATACTCCCACAAAGCCTCCCCACAATTCCCAGAAGCCCCTTTCTCTCCCTTCCAGTTTGGAGAAGAAGGGAAATGTTTCCTTTTCTTTTGCTGCTGCCCCAGAACATTCCTGGCAAGTCATTTGCAAAGAATTTCAACACCCCCCCCCCCAAGTTTAGGGGTCTGGTTTTTAAAACCCCAGGATGTGATCCTCATTTCCATCTGAAACAAAGTCCCAGGCTACAATGCACCATTACTTAAGAATAACACCCATGGAAAGCACTGGGTCTGCTTCTGAGTAAATAGGGTTGCAACTGTGTGCAGTTCAGTCCTTGTTGCTTGTCTCCCTGCTGTGAACTGAATTGCACACTCCCAGTTACATGTTTTATGTTGCATATTATATGCAGAGCCTCTGGCTTAACACAACAGGCACCTTAAAGAAGGATTTGACTAATGGTTCTACTGGCATGTTGTTTACAGGCACTTACTCTGACAGTGTTTACACAAATGTTGTGAAGACCAGAATTTTAAGAGTTAATGTCAAAAATGCATTTTATGATTTTTTATTGTATTTTTAATAAATTAGAAACTGTACAGTTTTTAGGTAACAATTACTGGAAGGTTATTTTTCAAGATCTGGCTTCAGGTAAAATCAAACAAAATTATAGTCATACCCCCCCCCCTAAATTTAACCCCCGACTTATCCGAGGGTCATAGAAAATTCCATGATTTGGGGCTCAAAACCTGCCCTCGGCTTATCTGTGAGATAGACTTATAGATGAGTGCCTGCGGTATTTTGTTTTTAATCTATTAGGCTTGATGCATTTAGGGAAATATTACAGATTTCCCCAAGGAAATCTACTAGGATACTATGTATTTGCTTCTAACAACGACAGTCAATGGGGTTACTCCTGGGTAAGTATGGATAGGATTGCAGCCTTTGGGATGTTTGGGAAATTTTTTTTAAAGAACAAATCAGTAACTGCTTGGGAGTAGCTGCTTAGGAGGCCACCATGGAACCGCTGAACCTTGGCGCTGTGGGCAGCTCAGGATTGGGCTGCCCACAGCGCCAAGGTTCGGCGGCTCCATGGTGGCCTCCCGCTGGATCCTGCACCTCCCGTGTTATTGCGGGAGGCTCCTCGGGAGAAGGAGACATTCATCCCCTTCCCCCGAGTAAGGGAAGCAGCCCTGCAATGGGGTTACTCACTTTAGCAGCAACCTTTTGGTCACCGCTAAAGTAAAGGTGCTTGTGTAGGGCAAGCAGCCCTGCCCGAGCGCCTTGGGTCCTGCGGAGCTCGGCTCCACGGATCCGACTCTCCCCCCGACACACCTCCCGCTGGCCTCCCCCCTCCCTGGAACGCCTTCCCCACACACCCCGCCTCCTGTTCCACAGCCCAGCAGTCCGGGAGACCGTGGAGCTGTAGAACCCGGGTGACCGCTGCACACTAGCCCAGTGCCGACCAGAGCTGGGCTAGGTCCGGTGGGAGCCCAGCGGTAAGCCCCGCAAACGTGCCTTATGGTACATTTGTGACTGAGGTCCGCGGTGCGGAGCCACGCCGCGGACCTCAGGATTGGGCTGTAAGTGGGTTATTCTTTATTGTAAATAAATTTTTACACTTACGCTTACTGTAAACTTTTAACTTACTTACATAATTAGATTAGATTTTGTCATATGGGGGTGTTAAAGATTTTCCTGCTTGATAATGTCACTTCCTGCCATGACATCACTTCCAGGTTAATGACATCACTTCTGGTAGGTCCCAACAGACCATCATTCTACACAGTGGGTCCTGCTACTAAAAAGTATGAGAACCACTGCTCCATGGGCATTTTAAAAATGAGTAGATATCGGGACTTGCATAGATGTAGGGGACTTCCAAAAAACAATGTGTAGTTTGATTACCTTATTTCTCTAGTTACTGAATGTGTGTTATATGTAACACTAAATATGAATTAGTGATACACTGACACAAAGAAAAAAAATAAATTCAACTGCAAGTATTATGCATGATGTTCCAAATGTCTGGACAGTTTCATGATCCAGTATCCCTCAAACATGTAGGCCTCAAGTCCCACATCTAAATGTATAGTTTCTGCCCCCTTCCTATGCAGCACTATTCATCTGTTTCATTGACAAATACAGTCGTGTGCCAGTTAACAATGGGGATTGGGACCACAATCCCCATCGTCAAGTGGTGCTTGACGCTATCTGAACCCTCCGCAAGGAAGTGGATGCTCCGCTCCGCTCCCCTCCCCTCCCCTCTGGAGAGTTGTCTGAGCCTCCCAGAGGCAGTGTACGTCCGAGCAGTGCCTTTGCGAGGTTCAGACTGAAGAAATTGTGCCTCTCGTGCAACTTCCGGTTTCATGGAGGAACTGCATGAGGTGCACGATTTCCCTCAGTTTGAGCCTTGCAGAGGCAGCACTTGGATGTGTACTGCCTCTGGGAGGCTCAGGCAACTCTCCAGAGGGGAGGGGAGCTCCCTTCGCATTCGGAGGGTGGGGGTGTGTGCCCCTGACAACCACATGACCACACGTGGTTATCGCATATGCGATCCTGGCGCTAGCTGGTAGGTCGCTAAGGGGCGCGCACCTATACAGGAAGACTCTCATGTACAGTAGCATGTGTGCAGTTTACAGTTATGTGTAAGGATCAGTGCAGTGGAGCATAAATCAGCATTAGCAACGTTCAAAGAGAAACAGAATGAGATATCTGACCTCCTCCTAAAACCACACATAGATGTCTCATTATCTCAAAACAGTAGCTCTTACTGACTTGCCTTACACAGAAATCAAGAAGGAAATAATAGGCCAGGGCTGCAACAAAAGTTGCAGTCACCCACACCGATGTGGAATATCATCACCCAAATTACATCCTCTTTACCTTGTCATCCAAGTCATCATCACTTTCATCCATTTCTTCCTGCCGAAGATTCCACTCATACTCTACATGTACATGTGGATTCAGCTTTCCTGCTTTGGCCTGAGAAAGCTGAAAAGGCATACAACTTAGGAATAAGAATTTTGTCTTCAAAGATAAGCTTATTTTGATCTTTTGAAAGGCAGTTTTACCATATTTTAGTTATAGTTCATTCAAATTTCCCAGAAGAATTAAACTGTCAATAGAACAGGACACAAAATTCCCAAATTCTTATATCAAAGACACACATAATTAACTTTATTATCTTCGCTAAATGAGGGTTTGGGGAAAATTAGAAAATATTGGCTGGGGAGATGGATACAAGTTTAAAAAAAAAATACATGGGTATGAACATATGGAGTTGTGAATATATTGTGTGAAATTGAGACCTCTATTCTTAGTCAAGGGACTCTACCCCTGACTTAGGGCACAATCCTATTGGGCCATTACAACCGGTGCTAGGTATCGTAAACATGCTGCAAAGCACATTTATGGCACCCCTTAGAGTAAGGTGTGCTGGCACTGGGACAGCACCAGGAGGATTCTGGCCAGCAGTGCAACTCACTGCTGGCTTGCGGTGCGAGTGCTTAGGACCTGGGGTGGAGGCAGCGTTCTGGGGCAGGATGGAACAGGGGATGGGGTGGGACTGATGGAGGAACTCTGCTGTATCCTATTCTTCATGTCAGGCTGAAAAGTTTGACAAAAAGTTTCTCAAGTCTGCACCGGCAACATAGCCAGTGTAGACTTGAGAAGCCTCATTACGGAGCCTGCACCCTTGCTCAGGGGAAGGGAATGAATGTCCCCTTCTCCTGAGGAGAACTTTGGTAGCTTCCTGACACCCACAGGATACAGCAGCTACTATTTTGGAGCGGCTGTTCCTCTGGGTGCTGGGAAGTTTAAAATGGGACTGCCCAAAGCCTTACGTGGCTACCACCGAAATGTTTTCAACGACTTTTAAAAATGAACTCTGAACTAGACATACACGTATTTTTCCTTATCCTAAACAATGAAAGCAACTTAACCCCTGCTTCACCCCCTCAATTTTGCAATTCCAACCCAGCATTTCCCCCATCCCCTTACCAAGTCTTCACACTGGGTAGCTTTCAGCCTTTTTGCTGTGTCAAGAGCAGTCTCTCCAGCTTGGTTAACTGTAACATTTAAATATGAAGTTGAATATTTGTTCAAACTGTGCTGCAAAATATGATGATGATACCTACTATTATGAAAAATAAACATTTATAGAGGAGATGAAATGAACATCTAATTACTGATATGAACAAGAAGGATTCACTAAGAATAATCTGACAATACTGTCTTCTCTTTGAAGCTTCAGGCTATTCAAAGCAGAACCCACAAACTAAGAGGAACAAACTGAGTTTATAAAATCATCACATAGATAAGGAATGCTGGGTTTGGGTAGTCAGCAAAAGGATCCTTTGGAGAATTAAGAGCAAGTACTGGAGGCGTCTTGGTCTGGCCTGAAGTAAAGATTAGAAGCTGAAATCTGACCTTCTTGTCTTGGACATGAAAACGAGACAAGTGACAGGGGCAACATGGAATGTTCTGAGCTTGCTGGAATCTGTCTCTGTATTGAATCTACTTTGAGGAATACTACTATGAGTATTGCTGATACTCTACTTCTCAACTGTAAAACCTTTATCCCCCCAAAGCTAAGCACCATAGAAACTAAGACCTAAGCTCCACAGAAACTAATGAAAGAAGTTTGTCATGACTAATTCCTCTCATTAATTTCTAACGTTCTTAGGATGCAAACCATTGAAACCAGAGCTATAAAAGAATATTTTCTAAACACATACACAAAAAATGATTTTGTAAAGTCTGACCTGAATTTTCATTATCTTGAAAGGGGAAAGGACCCCGGGTTGGGGGGGGGGAAATGTAACAAGTTACAATCAAAGACAAAATAGTGGAGGTAAATCATCAAAAGTTAATTTGATGTATGAAAAAAATGCAAAGCAGGTGCCACCAAGAGAGTAGCAACAGTGAATGACATGAGGAGGATTTTTTAGTTACTCTATGTCTGTGTCTAAGTTGAAGCACTTTCTTCACATAATAACAGTTATTGTTTTTCGTTCCTGGATAAATTCTAATGTCCCTGTTAAAAATCTTCTGTACAGAATAGTAAAAATAACCCAAAGAGACAAACTTGCTCACCTATACCAACAGTTGGCTTGCCCTTTAAAAGCAATTTCAGACATTCAGGCTTATTGTATATACTGCAGTAGTGCAGAACTGTATTCCCCAAGGCTGTCTGTTTATCCAGGTTTCCACTAAAAAATTAAAGTGAAAAACAGAATTAGTGTTCCATGACAAATAATTTATCTTCATACTGGATTGCATCTCAATTTGTGTGAGCGCTATGAAGTCCAGACAAGGGATCTTTTGTGTGTCACCTCCGCTATATAGTTCTCCAAGTTCCCCAAAAGATACCCTCAAGAAACTGGGACCCCTCCAAAATGGTGTAGCATAGGGAAGCTGTAGGGAGGAGAGAAAGAATGTCTCCTGGTAACAGATGGATGCACCTTCCACAAGCTGAGCTCCAATGATCCCCCACTCCTACCACAATTGGCTCCATATCATACCACCAGACCTTCAGGCGCAGTGTGTGAAGAGCGGGGGGATGGAACGGGACAGGACATACTCCTTAATCGGGCTTTATTGTGATTGTCCCAGTTTGCATGCAACCCTTATGTTTTGTGTTTATGTGAAGGCATGCACATAGACAGTATGACAGATAATCTGTGAACGAGGGCACAACGTATGTATGAACACAAAAGTGTGGTTGTAATAGTGAAACACTTTTTATACAGAATGTCACTTTGATGGTTCTGTTCTGTGAGGTCATAGGGTGGCAAAGAATTCTGTCCAAGTATTATGTTAGGAAACTTTCCTCAAGAGTACAGGAGGCTAGCTTTTGAAAAAAATAAAACACAATGGCCCAATCTTAACAGTTGTGGTTACTGTGGAGGATTTCCCCTCCAATTCTGGGTTGCTTTGTGTTACAAGGGGGCAGCCAAGCAGAGAGCCAGTAGTTGGTGCTAAAGAGAAGGTCACCAGGATTGAAGAGACTCTCTTCTGTGTGTTTCTGACAGGACAAGCCACTCTCTGGGGATCAGAGTGGAGGCTGCTGGGGAGAGCCCCAGGGACATAGAAAGGGACCAAGTATCAGTTAGGACAGAGCATCAGGTTCTGTTTTGTTGGTCTGTCCTCCACCTCCAGACATTGGGAGCTCTTGGTCCCCTCAGCTCATGCTAGGGCAAGGTAGGATCCAGGCTCTCGGCTTAGACCAGCAGGACATACTCATGTGAGGATCCCCTGCAGACTCAGCACCATTCAGAGGATGTTAGGTCCTCTGGGTCCCGTTAGGGAGAAGGGCGGGATAAAAATAAAGTTTTATTATTAATTATTATTATTATTATTATTATTATTATTATTATTATGTTAACCTATGAGAAACCAAGCTTGCTTATGTTGTTTGTTTTCTTCTCATCCCTTAATAAATCCTTTTGATTCTGTCATGTTCTGGGAACAGAGAATTTGTCAGCCTCCCTGCTCTGCGGGTACTACGGTCACAGTGATGGCATTTTAACAACCATTCTTGGGGAGGGGTTTTGCCCAGTGAACCCCTTTGGGAACAGGATCTCTTGGGCAGGTGGCAGCGTACTAGATCTACCAGTCTTGTCCCACCAAGCTGCACGTCCAAACTGACTGGAAGAGTGGGAGTGGGGAATGAGCGAGCGCTTGGCACCAGGCATCACTGCCTTGGATCCACAAGTGGTCGCTAGAAGTCCTCTAGAGGTGTTTCCAGAAAGTATGATAGGATCACAGCCTAAGGGCCAAATCCTACTCAATTTTCCAGTGCTGGTGCTGCTGTGCCATCGGGGCATGTACTACATCCTGTAGTAGAGGGGCAATCATGGAGGCCTCCTTCAGGTAAGGGAATATTTGTTCCCTTTCCTCAGGGCTGCACCAGCACTGGAAAGTTGGATTGGGCCCTAAGTCTTACTGAACACAATGGGCTTACTTCTGAGTAAACAAACAACGCCAAACACCTCTAGTGATTGAATTTAACATTCCACAAAGGCAGGACATCACCTTGTCCATCACACACAGGAAAATGTTTTATTCTGTACCAACAAAAGCTTACAACCATATAAGAAAATGAAATATTGGTAGTAGTTTTTTTCTGACCATTTGAGTACAATTATTCCAGTAATAGCAGCTATCCTATATTCCTAACTTGACTGTAATATCAGTCATCACAGTTCTTTATCAGGTGGAATAATATGGCAGAGAATCTCCTCCATGAATCTTGACAGACACTGGGTCCAATCCTATCCAACTTTCCAGCACTGATGCAGCCATGCCAGTGGGGTGCTGCTGCATCCTGTGGTTATGATGGGGCAGTCATGGAGGCCTCCTCAAGGTAAGGGAATGTTTGTTCCCTTGCTTCGGGGCTGCAACATACACTGGGGCAAAAATAAAATCTTTAACATCATGTATGCAGTGATGAAACCTGAACTGGAAGTGATTACCTAGAAAGAAGTTTTTTGGAGCTGTGGTGGATGTGAAATTCAACTCAGAGCCCAATCCTATGCATGTCTACTCAGAAGTGAATTCCATTAGAGTCAATGGGGTTTACTCCCAGGAAAGTGTGGATAGGCTTGGGCTGTCAGTGTGCAGTGGTGGTGCAAATGATAAATGCCATGTTAAGCATTTAAAATAGAACTGCCAGTATCATAATGCTGTTATATAAATTCTATGGTGCAGCTGCTTTTAGAATATGGTGTGAAATTCTCAGCCCATCTCAAATAAGACATTGTCAAGCTAGTAAAAGCACAGTAGAGAGCAGTCTGAATGTTCACAAATTTTGTTTCCTTCTCTCATAACATTAGAACTTTGAGTCAACCTTCACAACAAACCAAAGAAAGTCTTCTTTCATACTATGATGGCTTTAAAAGCAGATTAAACAAATTCATGGAGGATTAGGTCTATTAATAGTTACTAACCAAGATAACTACATGGAAACTCAGTCTTCAGAGACAGTATGTCATCAAATATTAGCTGCCAAGGGGTAACAATGGGAACTGCCATTGCTTTCTTGAACTGCCAGGTCCAGGCTGTTGGGGTCCCTAGGGTAAAGTCTTACACTGGGCCCTGAATGATGCCCCCACATGCCTGACGGCTACCTGATGAGCATTTCGATGCTATTTGGGGTCAACATAGCTATGTGGGTTGTCTGACAGGTGTGGACCAGGTGTGGACTTCAGCCAGCGCTCCACCTGGTGGTCCTCTGAAATTACACCTATCTTGCTTGAGGGCTTCCCAAAACTATCTTTGAAACAGGACTAGGAGGACCTTGGTTTAATCCCAAGGGGGGGGGGGGTAGTGTGGCAGTTGGGAATAGCACATGTGATTCAGTTTTCAAAGCTATAAAAATAATTTTTTGATGCTTACAACCCAGAATACAAGCAAATACAGAAGGTGTTAAGCACAATAAATAAAAATGATGGTAGTGGTCTTTACCAGTTTTGTACAAGGAAGTCAACCAAATGGAGTGAGGTTTGGTCAGCAGTCCGGACTGCTAAATGAAGGGCTGTTTCACCTGGCTCCTAAACATAGATAACAAACAACAGTATGAACATGAGGATTAATTTCATCTAGATAAAAATTCTAAATTACTAAGACAATAACTTCTCACCCAGAATATTTTAAGAGATTTTCACATTATTAACATTTTCAAAAAAAATACATAAATTTACTGACTTCCTGCTTGCACAAGCATATGTGAAAAAACAAATCTCCTCTGGACCAAAGAATACATATACAAGTGGAGCCTATTTATCCGCGTTAGTTCCGTTCCGTGACTCGTGATTAACAAAAAACGTGCTGTGCTAAATTCCAGAGTTACGCAAATAGACTTTAACCTGACACTTCTGGAAGGAAGGAAACTAAGGCAGCTATTATCAATCTCCTCTGCTCCATACTCAGCCCTTCCCGTTTCTAGCTGCCTGGCTTCTTTCACATGGGATGCTGATCTTTTAAGAGTCCAGTCCTATGCATTTCTACTCAGAAGTAAGCCCCATTGTAGTCAATGGGGCTTACTCCCAGGAAAGTGTGGAGAGGACTGTAGGCTATATCTCATGCTTTGCTTGATGGGAAGGCTTGCTTGTGTCAGTGATGCCTGCACCATGGGGGGGGGGGGGGGTTGCTTGTGTCAGTGATTGCCTGCACCATCTCAATGGGGGGGGGGGATTTGGCAAACACTCCCTGGGTTTTTTAAAGCAATCCCCTCTGCTGCTACCACACCTGCCCCTGTGTGAGTGAGAGTGAGTGAGTGAGAGAGAGGGAGAGCTCCACCTTGCTGCACATGTTCTGGCTGCAGAGATTTTTGGCCCCTCCTTCCCCTCTTCAGTCTCTTTGCTGGCTCAGGGGCTCCAGGAGTGTTACTGTTCCTTTGCAGGGGGAACCTCTTCCAGGGCTCCAGGGCTATTTCCCTGTCTGGACGAGGCAGAGCCTTTTTGCAGTGTTTTGGGCTGCCTGGAAATGGAGCGAGACACCAGCGCAGGGCAAAGGAGGCAAAGGTGTGTGTGACTTTCAGTTGAGACAAATCCGCAGATAAAAAATCCATGGATAAATAGGCTGCACCTGTATAGCATAACATCAACTCATGTTAGGATTAGTTATGTAAGCAATCATTATCATCAACACTTCTGATATAACAAACTTATCTTTGGAGAGTTTTGTATTTGTTCATAGTCATACCTTTCAGATCACTTCTTTCATGTCTTACCTGTCCAGGATCCACCAGTGGCTCCATTAGCTCTGTCCCTTCTGCATAGACTTGAATTAGTGCAAGTAAATCCCTGGATTTGACAGCCTCAAGTAATTCATTCAATTTAGCTGTTTCAGATGCACAAGTTTTTCTGGAGAACTTATGATCTACATATTTAGCAGTAATAAATTCTTTACGTGCAGTCCTAAAAAAAAGAGAAAAATATTACTAGAACTGCAGGTGCCTTCAGATTTTTCTATAAGATTAAATTCCATGTTGTCAAAGACTGTTTTTAAATTTAAAAGGAAATTATCTGAAGAACAAACTATTGCTACTACTGTATTGAATTATTGTTCATCTAATCCAGTGCTTCCCAAAGAGTGGGTCGCGACCCACTGGTGGTCACGAGCCCAAGGACAGCGGGTAACAACCTGGGCCCCCTCAACCACCCTTGTGCTGGTCTGGTTGCAGACAGGAGCCATTCCAGAAACCCCATTACTTACCGAGGTCTCTCCTGGCCCAGCAACCAATTTACAGTCCTCTGCAGGCCTCAGAATGGCCCTCAAAGTTAAAACTAGCACTTTGAATTGTGCCCAGAAACGAATTGTTAGCCAGTGTAGCTGCCAAAGCAGCAAGATGCCCGAGTTGAACTGGCAAGGCCCAGCAATCACCCAGGCGGCTCCATTCTGCAATAACTAGTTTCCACAGTCTACAAAGGCAACCTCACATAGAGCACATTACACTTATCTAATCTAGATGTCACTAGGGCATGGGTCACCATGGCCAGTCTGAGCTAGCCAGGCATGGTTGCAGCTGTCGATCAGCCAAAGCTAAGCAAAGTCTTCCTTCGACACAGGCACCACCTGAGAATCCAGTAGTAGCTGCATATACAGGAGAACCCTTAAGCTGCATCTCTGCTCCCTCAGGGGGAGTGCAACCCCATTCAGAGCAGGGCGATAGTCCAATACCCGGGTCAAGGACTTCTGACCAGGAGAACCTCCTTCAATTTTGAATTGATGAGAAAACTGGCTGTTTAATACACTGTCACAAGTCGAAGAATCTAAAATCAATGGTGAAGGTGTACAAAGGCAAATTCAATTACCTATCTGCAAACATGTAATGTGAATTAATAATACACAGATCTGACAGCCTTATGGATCTGAACTTCTATAAAAAGGATCAGAATTGGAAAAATCTGTCAGCAAATCCACAAATTGTTTTCCTGAGTAGGCAGACATTCTATACTTGTAAAAGCAGCATCAGTAGCTCTTCAAACAGAGGCAAAAAGAAGCAGACTATTCTTTCCCCTCCCCATCCCACAACACAGTTATGCTTATTTTGACATTACAAATTCTGGACAAAGCACCTATGATGCTTATACAACTTTTTCAAGATTACATCCCCAGTCTTACCATTTAGATCTGTTGTGCCCCTAACCTGCTACTGACATATGTACGCATATTGTGACTTCAGACAAATGTACCTCCAGTTATCCAATAAATTTTCTCTCAAGACAACAAACTGAATGCTAAGGGGGAAAAGATCTGAACCCCATGAAGAATGTTATATGAAAAGTAATTTGATGCCAGTTACAACATTAATTTCTTGGCTTCATTTCACACTAAATTCTCTCTTGTACCACAAAAAAGACAGAAATTATCATCCCCCCCCCCCCCCCGTAATAGTTTTTTCTTACTTACATGTCACTTGATGGAGTAGGTTTTGGAGAAGGGATTGGTAAGTTTCCCTCCATAATTTCATTAAAACTATTATTTCCTATGTTCTTGGCCAGCTGTGAAAGATACAAAACGTAGTGCTATTAAGTGCTTGATATTGATCTAAGATTTTCAAAACAGAATATTTGAACAGGAGTGCACTTTTACCATTAGTATATTGCACTGGTCAACTCAAACTATTGCAGACCAGACAGGACAAAAGCAAACAGTTACAAGCTTTCTGAACAGGGAGTTGAACCATACAGTAACCCTCAAACTGGTTCAGTGAACCAGAACCAAACCCTGACCAAAATCTTTTGATTGCCTTGCCCCCAAACCAACCACCCAAAATACAAAAGTAGTAAATGATTCAAAATAAATGGTTTACTAATCAGGAATCCACACTGCAAGCAAAAGAATCTATCATTCTGCATTAAATGTATCTAAACTCATTAAAACCTATTCCCAAACCACTTTTTAAAGCTAATGTTTGAAATGAAAGTATACCAGATAATTTGAAAATCTTGATGAACAGGAACCAGAAGTGAATTCAAATTTTTAATGGTACAGCTGTTGGAGAAAACTATTCCTTAAAAACAGTAAGGAAGTTAAGTGTTATCAATAACTTCACATTCAGACTAGTGGTTATAAAATCAAACTCACACAAGAACACCGCACATTGAAGGGAAAAAAAACATCAGTTACTATTCCTCTTCATTATACGTAACTGCCCAAGTGAAGTGACTTTTAGTGATTTCATAATGTTGCTTACCAAGAGTTCAGACGTTCCCAATTTGTCTAGTTCTAAAGACTGGATTCGAGAAATATGAACACCCATTTCTCTATGTATCCCAGAACACTCTATACAAGTTAAAATGCCCAGATTAGTGGAAAGCCATGTTGGATCTGAACAAAAAGCAAAGGGATATGTTAAAAATAGTCTCCATTCACAACACTCTTTATGGATATTTTATTATAACAGATTGATACAAGATATCTCTGTTATAACTTGAATTTGCGTGTTTTAAGTATTTGTTAGAAACAATTTTTATTTTGGACAGGCAATTTTTGTATTAGCTAAAATACAATAATATGCACAAAACAATACCTGGTGATCCACAATCACAGCAGACATCATTCCCAGGTAATCTTTGTATGTCATCAATAATGGCTTTTGTAAGATCTTCTAAACTATTTTCTCCTGTGCTCTGTTCTCCCCGGAATGCCATGTTTAAAGCTTCTTCTTTGCTGTTGGTCAGTACTGATATCCATCTAATATAAAATACAGAAATATTTAAAGAAAGATATTTTTCCACATAATAATGTATTTAGTAGAAGGAATAATTATGTAACAACAGCTTTCCACTGCACAGGAGGGGTAATGGTAGGAAACAAACTATTAATGAGGATAATGTAGAATGCAATTGTAAAAGGCTAGAACACTGGTTCCCAAACTGTGAGCCGTGGCTCCCTGGGGAGCCACAGAATCCTTGTGAAAAACCCACTGCCCTATTCAATGTATAGGATTGTAGCCCTAATGGGGAGCCACGACCAAGGGAGCTGCCAGTCAAAAAAAGCACGGGAACCACTGGGCTAGAATAAAAGAATGGGATAGGCATGGGATGGTTTTATTTCCATCAGAAAAGATTACACTGAAAACTCTCACTTAATGTTCTTTGTTTAACAAGTCACAACACTGTTATCCTGAAATAAGAAAAACACTCAGATTTGTCTCAAGTAACCAGAATGTTTGTCGGTTTCTTCTCAGCCAAATTATAATTCTCAGAGGAAAACAACACTTTGAATCTGAGATTACATTCTATTACTGCACTTTCTTTTGAACATTCTAAAAATATGCTCATCTGCCCACTGGCATACCTGGGAAAAATCGGGAAAGACAAATGCCCGGGGCATGCCACCGCGATCCCCACACCGCCATTTTTTTCTTCCTTCAGGCCCTATGAAGAGGCCTTAGATGGATGTTTTTAGGCCTTCTGAGGGTCGGAGAGTCCACACGTGGCTTCTTAGCCCCAAGAAAACCTTCTGAGTCTTCTGGAAGGTCTAAAATCATCACTTCTGGTTTTTGGCAAAAACAGGAAGTGATGCTTTAGGTCTTCCAGAGGCCTCAGAAGACCTAAAGAAAGTCACTTCTGATTCAGAAGTGACATTTTTAGGCCTCTGGGCCTCATGGGGGGGCATTTTGCAGACCTGGCCCTGGGCAGCACAGCGGCCAGGATTGCAATTGCATCTGTCAGACTCAGAGTGTCCGAGAAGCTTTGCAACCAAAAAGGAACATTGGCTCTTTCTGTTGCAAGTTTTCTTCCTTAAGACACTATAAACTTGCCTAAGTTGCTTGTAGTCTCCCTTTAACATTTATCCACGTATGATGTCCAGGTTGAGATAAAGAGTATAATGCTGCCAGGTTAATTTTCTATTTTTGGATGAATTTAATAAGCCTGATCCTTTGCTATGTTGCACAAGGAGAAAAAAAAAACTTGACAGGATCCAATACCAAGTCAGTGCAATGCCTTGGTATGATGCGGCACCTGCACAAGTAAGACACTATAAGTTAAGACACTGTGGACGCAATCCTAACCCCTTATGTCAGTGCTTTCCAGTACTGGCATAGCGGTACCAATGGGACATGTGCTGCATCCTGCAGTTGGGTGTCACTCACAGAGGTCTCCTCAAAGTAAGGGAATGTTTGTTCCCTTACCTTGGAGCTTCATTGCCCTTATGTCAGTGCTTATGTCAGGGGTTAGGATTGCGCCCTATAAGTTAGAATTATAAAACAGAATTTTTTTTCTCAATTTAGTATCCAACCCCAAATCAATTGTTGAGGCCTAGCTCTTAAAACACTCTCATTTTTATATGAGGTGAATGCTTACTATTAAATATCTGACTAGTCATTTAGAAGGCACACAGATTTATGGATCACTTAAAAAAAAACAACTACGCTCCAATGTAGTCATTCATTTCTAACTCATAAATCAAATACGTTGCAAACCAAATTAAAAACATCTCACAGAAGTAAAAGATGCTATTTATTTCATTTATAAGTAGTTGCCTAAAACAAAACAAAGTTGAACAAACAGCAGTACAGTTATTAGTAACACAGTTTAAATTTCAAAGGCAGGAAAAATGTTATTCATTTCCATCAATTTACTGCTGCCAAATCCAACAAACAACTCAATTCTGTATGAAGGCCTAAAAAAATTCCATTTCAAATCAATGGTATTAAACCATGCTTTTAGCAGTGAACACATTCCAGGCCACTGAAGTTGAATGGCATTTCTTTGTTCTATTGAGTTGTACTGTAGTTAATGTGAAATCAGATTAACTTGAGATATTATGGTACTGAGT
This sequence comes from Tiliqua scincoides, assembly GCF_035046505.1. Lineage (NCBI taxonomy): Eukaryota > Metazoa > Chordata > Lepidosauria > Squamata > Scincidae > Tiliqua > Tiliqua scincoides. The sequence goes on along the minus strand of NC_089824.1, from coordinate 11,729,345 downwards.
AATCTCTCTCTCTCTCTTTTTTGCTTCATCTGATGGGTAGTTGTGCCACCAGGTTGTTAGTAAAAGAAGCACAAATTCAACATTCAGACAGCTCTCACAGTCCTGGGAGCATGAAAAGAGGAAGGATAACTTGTGTTTTCCTGTTTCAGAGCGCTGGCATAATTCACAAAGCTGATTCCAGGTAAAAACTCTCTATATGACTAGAAGAATGTTTAAAAGGGAGAGGAAAGCATTTTCAGGCTCAGGTCGCTTTTTTGCGGCATTCCACAGCAAAAGGTGTAAACAATAGGAACCCACACACAAGAATCCACCTGATAAGATCTCGTGCATTTGTCTTATCCTACAGATAAATAAAAAAGGGAAGAATAAAGGCAAATATAGCAATCAGGATTAACTTAAAGCTGTTCCTACAAATACCCACGCTTGATAATTCTGCCACCCATGGCACAAGGGAGAACAACTTAAGTGGGCAGAGATTCTCCTCTCAAAAGTGAATTGCCAATGTATCTAATTGTGCCTGCAAGTCACAGGAGGGGCATGACTCACTTCATATGAGATAAAGAAATAATGTGATTTCTTTTTCCTGGTGACATATACTAAAAATTGATTGACTGCAAATATTTTAAGCTGTATGATTCATCTTTTACATAATATATCCCTGATACAGTAATGGAAGTAGAGTAGGTCTGCATGTCTTCTCAAAAACAGAGTTGCTGAACACTGTAAGGAAGGCAGGACATTTCTTTTTTCAAAATCTAGGTAACTACTGCTGAATTCCAGATTACATATGCCAGGACATAATAATCTTTGGCCAGCAAACAATTTCTCCACAATATTTTTTTCAAGAATTACAAATACTGATGAAACTACATCAGCTACAGGCAGGGACATGCTGTGTTGTCCCATGCCAGTGAGGCACAGAACATCACGGTGCCCTGTGAACTGGAAGTAATGTCACTTCTGGTTTACCTCTGGCCGCAACTCCTCCAGTCGCGTCTGACAGTGTTCTGAGGATCAGAGAGGCTGCGCACGGCAGCCTCTTCTTGTTTGTTCTTGAAAGAATAGAACTTAACTGTTATTGTACAAACCCCCTCGGGGGTTTAGAGAAAGCATACGTATGTGAACCACCTTGGATTAAAGTCAAAGGAATAATCCAATGACCAAGAAAGGCAGTATACAAATACCGGTTATTATTATTATCATTAGGCCTCTGGAAGGTCTTTAAAAAGGTATTTTCGGTTTTATGAAAAAACTGAAAGTACCTTTCTAAAGCGTTCCAGAGACCTTAGAAAGGCCTTCTGAGGGCCAGAGAGGTCACATATGTCTGTCAGAATTCCTTTGAACCTGACCTGTGAAGTCCTTTCTTAGGGGTGTGTGGCCAGGGGGTGTGCCTGTAATGACTGCACATCCTTGCGCATGTAAGAACAAGGAAGACTAATCTCTTAGTTTTGAATGACTAAGGGTGCAATCCTAACCCCTTATGTCAGTGTTTTCCAGCACTGACATAAGGGCAATGCAGCTCTGAGGTAAGGGAACAAGCATTCCCTTACTTTGAGGAGGCCTCCGTCAATGACACCCAACTGCAGGATGCAGCACACGTCCCATTGGCACAGCTATGCCAGTGCTGACATAAAGGGTTAGGATTGCACCCTAAATCAGGAAGGACTCTCAGAATAAAGAAGAGGGAATAGGAGTAATCATTCAACCATTTTATTTCTGAAATTGTAGGCAAGTTGGATGTAGTACACTAAAATTAGAACAATAATAAAGGGCTACTTATGAACACAAGGCAATTACCATAAAAATCCTGAATGTTAGAAAATAAAGTAAAAACCTAATAATTCTGCAGGGGTAGTAAGATGATCGTTCTCATTAAGTCAGACAGTGGAATCAGGCAGGTTACCCTAAGAGGACAGCCTTCTTCCTCTGGATACGCTATTTATTTATTAGTTTTTTCATTTGTCATTCATTTAGTTACTAGTTGTGGTTGCCCCCCTCCTCAGGTAGGCCTAGAAATGCAATGTACTGTGTACTGTAATATGGACTGGGAGCATAGCTCCCTTTGTTACCTGTTTGCCTTAAAGGGATTCAAGATAAATGGTAGCTGTGGTAAGGAATTGGTTCCTATGCTCAGTTCAGTTCCCTTTGCAGGGAGAAAGGTGGACATAGCAAGCAACCACCACTTCGTTTGGCACTGTGGCAAGTGGCAGCAGCAGGGATTTGGTCCTTGTGCTCAGCTCTCTCCTTGTGTAGGGAAGAGGACACAGAGGCCTGGTTCAAACATAATGTTAACACATAGGCTCAGACCCTCCCCCTTCATCTGTGAGAGGAGGAGATCTAATGTTTCATTTGCAGTTTATACTGGACTGCAATTTTCTGTTGTAGTGTTTTAACAAATCAGAAAATCAAACCACATTATGTTGTGACCAATCACTCCAGTCACTATGTTTACAGGTTGTGAAAAACTGCAGTTAAACAGTTGCAGTTAAACAGTGCTTGCCAAGGATACAATACAGTTTTTACACAACCAGATCAGGAGTAGAAAATTGCCAGCTCTGACTGAAGTTATTCCTGGTTATTTTTTTCCCCACCCAACATGATATAATTATGGAAATTATTGGAAACCCTATTAAAATCTCACGGATAGCTTTCAGCAGGCACCGGGAAACTGATGGTGATTCCTGGACACTCCAGGTCAATTCTAGTCGAGTGGAAATCCTAGTCAGGAACCAAAGCATCACACATATAACTTCTCTGCAATCACCCAAAACTATTCTGAAGGTCAAAGGACCCTCTGAGGGGAAGGCACAAGAAGGGAAAATGGTCAGATACCCAGAAATACTTGACACGGATACAAACACATCTCTGGAGCCCAGTCAAAACATGAAAAGTGGCTTGAAACAAATATTTATTATAAAGCAGAAGTTTTACACTGAGTCAAGGAATGAAAACATTCTTACGCTACATAGTCTTGCTCATCTTCTGCCTGAAAATGGTACGTTCTGTTATCTGGAACACAAACATATCTATCTTTAATACACTAAACATAGGTAATAGATTTTACATTCAGTTATTGAAAGGTTCATTTATTCATTTGAGAAATCTATAACCTGCCTTTCCCATGCCGAATCAAATGCCCAAGGCGATTTACAAAGCTTTTCAAGGCTTCACATTTGAAAAGTGTGGCAACCAAAACATATTTACTAACTGAGGACCTGCGCTGGTATGAGTCTGCAAGCCTACACAATGCTCATTTTCAGTAGGAAAGAATTTCATCACACTAAGAAGTTATGAATACAGTAGGCCCTTCTCATCCACAGATATGACACAATGTGAGTGCCAACCCTGTGCCAGAAGGGCTTCAAGAACCTCCAGGATGGGACCGGAATGACCTTCCGGTCATGTCCAGAAGGTGTTCTGAGGTGCAAGAAGGTCTACCTAAGCCTCAGAAGGCTTCTGGGAGGCCCTAAAAGGCATTTCCAGTTGCATTTGGGAGGTCCTTTGAGGGCTTTGTGCATCTGTGGGGGTCCGGGAATGGATCACCCACAGATAACAAAGGCCCACTGTACCAGTCAACTTACTTAGTAAAAATTATGAAGAGATTGACATGTAAGCAGATGTATGTGTGGTTTCAGCTCCAATCCTATATACACTTTCCTGGGAGTTAGTTTCATGGAACACAATAGAATTTCTCAATAGGCATGCCTAGGATTTCACTGTTAAAATAATTTATGAAAAACAATACAGCTGACTGGATAGAATACAATATCTACTGAACTATAAATACTACATACGTGATATCAGGTCAAATGATTTCTTGTCTTCAGCATTTGGTTTCACCTGGCAGGTTAGTAAATTCAATTTAGCAGGTTGCCTGTTTGACTAAAAAAGAAAAAAGAATTATTTGCAACACTCTTGATTCAGAGCCAACAGAACACAGATTACGACAGTCATTTTCTCTGCAGATCTCTCCAGGTGGTCAATAAACAATTATATAGATTTTAAAACCCCTGCTAAGTGGACAAAAGGAACCTTTTAAAGTTGTTTTCTCCTAACTAGCAGAGGGAGAGCAACTGTTCCTCTTCACCCCAGCATGACATCTTTATCAGTGGCTGTTGCTAGTATGTTAGTAGAAGTAGGGAATCCCACTGGGATTCAGTGGACCATGTTTGCATGTAATATGTGCTCAGGCTAGTGCACCGTATACATCAAGTAATTTTTTTATGCATGTAAATTATATGAAACCCAGCTCATCAATGTCAACTCCATGCATATACTGCTGTCTATGAAAGGGGAAAGTGCTCTGTCATTGCCCATGATCCCAATGTCAAATACTGATTATACTTCTCAGTACCAAATCTGACACTTTCAGATTTGGTTGTTGGTATTTAATGTTCTTGGTTGGGGAGCAGGCTGAACACTAGGGGGCACCATCTACTAAAGGTTTGTAAATCCGAGAGACACTTAACTATATTTGCAAACTTGACCTTCCACTTTACATCAAATATTTACTTGCATCAACTATTGCTCCTGCTTTCACTTTTCATTTGGTTTTCTCAAACATGCCAAAAAATGTCTGCTACATCATTTTTTTTCTTTTAAATTACAGAATAGCAAGACTAACATTGTAGTAGTTGATGTTTCCAGGTAGTCTTGTATGAGGGAGCTGAGTAAAGAATTTTGAACTTTTCAAGTAAAGTTTTTATTACAAAATATGACAAACATGGGCATTGACCTATTCAAAATGAATTTTAATGGAAAAAAATACCGTAGATTGCATATTTCATGGATGAGAAAAAATTTTGTGTGCCTAAAAACAGTGGGGGGGGGGGAGTAGGGTACTCATATTCCCTCTTTGTTCAAGTCATAACACCCACCACAATTCACACTGAAGTGCTTTTATGGGCTGTGGATTTGATTTTGCTCTTCTGTGTGACTCATCTTCAAATTCATCTCTGTGACAACAGATTAATTTGCTCATCCTCCTAAACAATGCTGTATACACCAACAATTTTTTTTGAGTGTGTTAAAGAGTGGCCCATTAACAACTTACTTAAAACCTGAATTCTGGAAGTAAATTGCTCTTATTTCAACAAAACTTACAGACAATTCTAAGCTCCCCAGTGCCACCCCTGGCACCAGTGGGTGCAGCAACAACTTTCAACCCCTTCCCCTGAGGAAAGCCCCAGGCCCCGCAATGGGGCTGCTTGAGTCCGCGTCAGCTATTTTGCCTGTGCAAACTTGAGAACCCCCATGTTAGGCTTTGTAGCCCAACAAGGGGGATAGGATCCAGTAGAGTAGGCCTCTGCTGATTGCTCCTCCATCCCGCTTTCACCCCATCCCAGAATGCCTCCTCCTGCCCTGAAAAGCAGCACCACCACCCAGCGGTACTACTTATTGCTGGCAGCTCATTGAGGGTGTTCTCCCGGTGCTGAGGCCCAGAGCTGACTGGCACTGGCCCAGCACCAGAGCTCTCTCCTCCCCAGGTGCTGCAAGCATGCTTTACAGCACATTTTTTATTTATTTGTTTATTACAGATACAGGGTAGGGAAATGGGCTAGACTTAGGGATGGGTCTACACGGGTTACACATCAGGTTACTGGTCATGGAATACAACATGCATTCTTTAAAGAAAATGACAATGACTGGGGGGAAAAAATAAATGTTCGGTGCAAATATTACCACATTTATCATTACTAATTTACTATATTAGTAAATTACTAATTTACTTTATTTACTAATTTATCTAAACAATCAATATTATTTATCTAAGGTTATCTATCCAGTCATAAAAAGGCTTCCAAAATCTTAGTCTACCTAGATCTCTGTCTTTGATTCTTTCGGTTTATACATCCATTTCTGCTATTTCATAAATCTTATCTATTAATTTTTCTCTAATTGGAACTTCTATAGATTTCCACATTTGCGCGTATAATATTCTTGCCACTGTACTAATATGTATAATAAAGTATTTCTTGTGTTGTTCTTTAATTTCTGATGTCACATTTAAGCGGAATATTTCCGGTTTGAATGGTATTACACAATTCAATATCTCTTGTAAGATTTTATGTATCACTTTCCAATATTTCTTTGCTTTTTCGCATGTCCACCACATATGATAGAAGTTCCGTCAGTCTCTTTACATTTCCAACACTTGTTTGATGAACCTGAATACATTTTTGCTATTTTCTCTTAAGTTAAATGCCATCTATAAAACATTGTATATAAACTCTCTTTAAAGGATACCGCTTTGGTTATCTTAATATTTGTATTCCAAATTTGTTTCCAATCGTCAATCGGTATATTGTATCCAAAATGTTTTGCCCAGAGCACCATTAAGCCTAAATATCTCAACTTCCATTCTCATCTCAAGGAGAAAGTTGTACATTTTTAAAATATATTTTCCTTCATCAATCAAAAATATTTTATCAAAACTTATATCTTCTTCACAGAGACACTTTACGGCACATTTGTGACTGCCGGCGCTGAGATTAGGATTGTGTCCTTAGTTTCTCATAATTTAGAATTGGCTTGGAAGCCTATGTTTATACTTTCTGCTTGCACCTCTGATCACCATGCAGAATAAGGAATGCAGCATCCTTTTAATCAATCATCCTTTTAATCTACAGCTGTTCTTTTTCATTATTTGGGTCATCCCTTAATGGAGGGAAACCAAATTTCTCTTTCTGTGTACAGAAACAGGTTTCTGCCTGCAGAGTAGCAATGGCTGGCAAACCAAGTCACATCCGAAGACCCCTTTTACATGTGGATGCAAGAATCAATGCACAATCTATGCACCTATTTTAGAAAGCTGTTCATGCAAATTGTCATCTACATTCAGAGTTGTGCAAGAAGTATTTGTTCTTCTGCTTGCAGCCCTCTGCATTTTAACAAAAATATATTTTGTTTTAGGGATTACAGAGGTTATTTTCCACAGATGTTTCAGCAAATCACTGCTACTGAACAAGTCCAAGAAAAATGCAAATAATGGTTAGACAATTCTAAAGAAAAAGAGCATTGGAATTTCTAAGCTAAACTTCAATAAACATGGCCTGAGGGTTTACTACAATTGGCATTTTTCCTTCCAGTATTCCATAGGCTTGCTTCTGAGAATGTCAAGTGGGACTATGTTGAATGACTTACTGATGTCATAGTAGTACATTCATGAGCCCTTGCCAAAGGGAAAATTAGGGAAGTGTGACACAATCCAGTTCTTTACAAGTCCATGCTAACTCTAATTTGCTATTAGCTCCTAAGCACTTATACTATTAAAAATAGTTTTAAAAAATTCCACAGCAAGAACACCCAGTAAAAAGTTAACCCAATGTTATAAATCATACACAATTATTTTACAGTATTTTTAAAGGGAAAAAAGGATGTGTGATAGAAGGAATGATCAAAGGGAACATCTGGGACACCAAAGGGCAAGAGGTATATGGAGAAGGGTAGAAGAACATGCTTTAGGAACTATGGAGAGGGGCACAGACTACTGCCAAGTTGAAATGTTTCACCCAATGAACTTCTGAAAGCTTCATTTAGACTTCCATATACAGTGTCAACACTGGGATGCACTGGGTTCCCTGATACCTATTTTCAGGGTTCCTATTCAGGACCCTTCATGCTTTCCCTTCTTTCATGCAGGTGGGAGGAGGAGAAAGAGGGAAGTGCTTTCATTTTCCCTCCTTTGATTTTCCTCTTGCTCCCCTCCAACAGCAAGACAGGTAAGTTTGTGGGCAACCAATTGTCAAGAGAGGACAAACTGTTCATGTCAGTCTCATGTGAGTATAAAAATAAAAATTAACATTATTTGTAAAAAGTCAACTATTAATATCAGAAAAAAAAGGAGAAGAAAGATGGCTCCAACTTCAATCTAACCTCCCCCCTTTTGAATTGCAGCAAAGAGCAGAGATTAACTCACCTCTGGAAATGCAAAATCCTCTATCACTCCCACATTCCAAATAAATTGAAACACAGGTGATTGCCCCGTGGCACTTTCTTCCTTTAAGTGAACCAAGCAATTGCACTATCTGTTATGGATGCAATTCGAAACGCTCTGTGACATTTTTGGCCAATCCTATATATTGGGCTGGCATGCGGAGGGCTTTACAACAGACTAACACAGCTGTTGTACAATGGTTTTTGGCAGCAATTTTAAGTGCACTGCTGCACCCGGTAGCAGCACTGGAGGCCTGACACCAGGCCTAAAAAGGTAGGTGCAATAGCAGCAGGGGCGCAACGAGGCAGGAAGCAGGTGGGATGGGGAGGGAGGTGGACTAGAGACTGTAGGCATTCATTTCATAGGGACCAAAAAATTAAGCAAGTGGACCTGATTCAGTTTGCTTTTTCATTTATTCTGAAACAGTAGATATGTCACAGCATAACGCAGAGAATGTTGAGTAGAATCTAATCAAATGAACACAGCAGTCCAATCAGACAATCAGCCTCGGTCTGACCAGTTCTATACCCATGCCTTTGGAACAGCATCATTTATTGTACGAACAGTTACTAGGAGGCGTAACAGAAATAAATAAAAAAAACCTACAGCTGTTTGGTCAAGTACTCCAGACAGGATGGACTATGGGGTTGCCTCAAGAATCTGTACTGGAAGCAGTGCTTTTTAAACGACCTGAAGTTAGGATAAATGTTACATTAGGATAAACGTCATGTGGGCACATTTGCAGGCCACACCAAAGCATTCAAGGTGGTGAAAACCAAAACTGATTTGTGAAGGGCTCCGAAAGACTTGATCCAAACTGCATGAATGTGTCACATTAAAGGCAAAATTCAATCCTGGAACTGAATAAGGAACTGAAAATAAAAAGACCAAGGGACTGGAATGTCTGATCTACAAGATGGCAACTGTGTAGTCATGCTTGATTGTTTGGTTGCACAATCATAAAGCAATATCACACCAATGGGTTTAAATGGCAAAGAAAACAAAATATTGCAGTGGCAAAAGAACGACCTATTTCTCCTACTTTCACACTGAAGTGTGTACTTGCTATTTTCACATGTCTGGAAAATTTGTCCTGATACTATTCTCTACCTCCCTTCAGCCTGCCAGGCTACATAAAATTTAACAACATTTTTCCTCTTTATATTACACTTGAATTTGACTCATGAAAGTCAACCAGTTACATAAGACAAGAGGGATAAAGTACATTAACATTCATATCAGATGCAAAAAGGAAAATAGGGTAGAAGTATTCATTCAAATGACATTTAAATAAAGGAGGAGAAGGAGGAGAAAAGAAACAAAGAATATGTACCACAGAACCATTTTACTTGGGTTGATCTGACAAGTAGTCTCACTATTTTCAAGGACTTTTTTTAATAACGCGCAAATATATAAGTTCTAACATGGCACTTTTCAGAATGCCATCCAAATCTTAGATGCCTACACCAAAACATTCAGTCCTGCAAAGAGAATTGTCTGCTGAAAGGATATTTCAAATATGATGCACTAAAAACTCATTTCTATGGCTTTATAATCTGAATGTACTTGCACTGGTCCGGGCGCAATCCTATCCTACACTAAAACAGGCAAGCCAAGAGGCTTGTTCTGTATCCAGCGCAAGATAGTGGCCAGAGGCAGCTCAGCCAGAGGTAAGGGGAAACATTTCCCCTTACCTCTGGGTAAGGGCTGCTGGCCCCAATGGGTCTCCTTGGACTTGGGCCACCTCTGGAGGCAGAGCAGAGAGCGGAGCGGCTTGAAGCCGCTCTATTCTTCCCAGGAACGGGTGTTGGAATCTGGCATAACTGCCAGATCCCAGCCCTGCCACCCGCTCCCTGCCCACCCCCGGGGCCACCCACTGCCAGCCCAGGAACACCTCCCTCCCTCCCTCCTCCCCACCTACCTTTCATCCTTGCGTCAGCTCATCCGAGTCGACGCAAGGTGCTTGGAGGAAGCCGGCACGGAGGCTTCCGTCAGCCTCCGCAGGCCGGTGCTTCTGGGAGTGCTGGCCTGGCTTCCTCCTGAGGAGGTAGAGATATGAAAATGCTTGCAGGCCAGAGAAATCTTTATTAAATGAGCTTCAATTCATCCTTTCTATGTTAAGTTCAAGGAAACATTTAATGTATGGGTCACTTCAAACAGCAATTGCAGTATGCATTTTGACTGCACTATTTTGTTATCAGCACCTGAATTCAATGTGTTCAATCAAAGAACAATGGTGTAACTGAAGATAAAATACATCTAAAATAAAATTTCAGGCAATGTTTCAGTACCTTAGCCACGATCACAGAAGATTATAAGTGGTGATGTAACTTTTCTCAGTGTCTTAATTATAGTTAAGAGAAGAGTAGCCCTAAGGCTATACACTTCTCCCATTCACAAATTCTCTCCTTCCCTTTTCAGTACTAACTAGAAATAGAGTTATACCTACAGCACATGGAATGCTGACTGGAAAGGACTCAGTTTCAAATGTACTAAAACAAGGATTGGAGCTGTGCTATGCTTTCACAGAGTAGTGCATGAAGACTGGAATCAGTGATAATGGTGATACAGTGATAATAAAGAAAATGGAAGGAAATACAAAAACAGTGAAACAAAAAGGAAGTAAAAAAATGAAGATAAGTCCAAGATACAGAGGGTGAGATACAGGTAATCCTGCCTAGCTCAATATCAATAATGGATTGATATTCAATATCAGTACTGGATACCTGCAATACTATCCTTTCCTAAACTTAACATGGTAATTCACTGCATGCTTACTCTGAGTCCTGTGGCACAATCTGTGAGATGAGCAAACTGCAACATTCTAATCTAGTTTTACCTACTTGACTTCTGTACCACTTTTCCCCAAGCTACAAGCCTGGTACTCAAGGTGGTTTACAAATTCTAAAGACCACTAATACACTTCTCAATTCAAAAAGGATGGTTTGAGTAAAAAATGATCTGCCAATTATGCAAACAAAGTTGTCCCTGAGTGAACGTGACACACTTAACTCAAGCAAAGATTTACATCAAAACACCTGGACCAGCCCCTAATTTAACCTTGGTGAAAGCCAGAACAATGTTTTGTTTTTGTTTTGGACTTTCAGGGCAAATTTTTTAAAAGTACATAAACCGAAATCTTAACTCCCCTTTCTTCCATTTGGAAATCCTGCAAAATTTGCCAGATAAATTTGGGCAGTTCAGTGAAATGAGTCATAACGAGTCAAATTTGCAGACTCTTTAAATACTTGGTTTACATTGCCAAGAAATCTTCATGACCAACGTGACATTTCAGTTGGTTTGTAGCAGGGAAGTGTTTTGAAAACAACAACATTAGCGTTTGATAGTTCTTTGGTGTAATGGCCTGAATCTATTTAAGTGACAGTTACAGAAACAGGAATTACTTTTCTGTCTATTTAGGTGTACCAGAATACAAATGCTGAACAGTCAAAGTGTTAAGAAAAGCAGATGCTTTCTCCTATGAATACAGATGACCAAGAGCCCTGTGACGGGCATTTTAAACCTTTTACGTGAGCCCTGATTCCACATGGCAAGCTTTTCATCTGGAGCAATCTGTCATCACCACAGCACCTACTCCTCACATTTAAGGTGAGTATTCAGTGATATGGCAACAATTGACTTTACCAGGTGGCATTCAGCTCCAGACAACACTGCTGCATACCAAGCCAAATCAGCACTGATTGGAACTGCTTACTCTGAACACATCTTTAGATGTGCCCAATCACAGTTAAAGACTACTCAGCCTGAAGAAGTATTGTGTCCTTTGGTAAGGGCAGTCTGCATATGATGCTGACAGAAACACAGCAACTGTTACCCTGCACATGCCCAATCTTGTCTGATCTTGGAAGCTAAACAGGGTCAGGCCTGGTTAGTACTTGGATGGGAGACCGCCTGGGAATACTGGGTGCTGTAGGCTTATACCATAGTCTTTCGAGACTGAAGGTTGCCAACCAAGCGGCAAATTGGCAGAGGTGGCAAACTGACAATGGTGGCCCTGCCCTCTGCATCTACCTTTAACTCACCACACACTGAGCCACTTCAGCTGGCTCACCAACCTACTTTCCATTCACTGAAAGTGAGCAGGATCAGGATTGGGGCAGCGGAAACCCAACTCTTTTTCCAGCAGCACTGGCAATGAAAAAGCTACTGCAGCCTTGCTCTCCTCACCCACACAGTATGGATGAGGAAAGAGACGCAACAGCGAATTTATGCCCCTCCCTCCTCAGGCAGGGTCTCCCTGTGGTTATGGTTATAAAGTTACAACAAGCAGCCAGAGTGCGTGTTTGAGCATAAGGCCGTATGTCAGTGACACTTCGCATGCAAGATTCAAACTCTGGTATCTTCAATTTAAAAAGAAAAGAAGAATCCAGTGGTGACTGGAAAGACCTCTGTTTAAGACTTTGGAGAGATACTGCCACCATAGACAGTACTGAACTAGATTGGGCCAATTGTCAGTCTAAAGAAGCTTCATAGGCTCACATTTGGTCCTCATAATATGAAACTTAATGGAAACTGAACCTAGTGGGTGAAACAGTAATCCTGTCATGTGTGCTCCCTCAGGCATTTGGTGGGCTACAGTGAGATACAGGAAGCTGGACTAGATGCGCCCTTGGCCTGATCCAGCGGGGCTCTTATGTTCTTAGGTTCTTAAGACAGAGAGTGCCACCACTGCTGAATGGTAGGAGGTAAAGAGAATTGTTCAAATGTTTCTTATATACATTACCTACATTTTCAGGAAAACTTAAACAGCCAGAAAAACATTATCCACTACTATTTAAATCTATACTGCCTTGTTAGGGAGAAGACACATCAACCATTTGATTATATAGGAACAGTATGTGGGGGAGAGCAGAACACTTTTGTCATATTGTAAAAAGTGTGAACAGCAGCCAATGTTACACGTTTTACCCTTTAACCCAGCAATTTTCTATCTTTTTCCTCTCACAACACACTGACAAGGTGCTAAAACTGAAAAGGAGCATCATCAGTTTTCTGATAATTGACAAGGCACATTGCACTGCTGGTGGTAAGGTTCACATCCCCCAATGGCCCTATAAAGGGCACTTTATAAATCAGCAAACTATACAAATATGAAGGCTGGAAAACCACTTATAAAAGTTCTCTCAGGGTTTTTATCTTGCTTGATGTCCATCACGGTGGCAGATAATATAAACAAAACAATAGAATAGCAGCGAAACCAGCAATAAAATGAATCATCAAAACATAGAAGTGAAAGAAAAATAAAAGCACTGCAGTATAGAATGACTTTAAAACCCAGAAATAACCAGTAGTAAAAATCTAGCAGAAAGATCTACCATGAAAACACCCAGTATTGACAAAATTGTATGCACACTGATTAAAAGTTTAAATAGAACTTTATTGCCCATTTAAAAGCAGTAAGCCTGAAGGAAATGCATGATGCATCTTCCCAGAGTAAATACCGAAGCTGCACTGACACCATGGGAAAAAAACCCTGTCCCAATCATACCAGCATCAATGGTGGGCCAGAGAGCAGGCACTGCAAAGCACATTGTAAGGCCCAGGTAGGTTCATATGAGTGAAGGCAGAGCCAAAGTTAACCTTGTCCTAAATCATACAGAACTAATGGTCAAAACCATACTTTGAACTGGACTCAAAAACAAAATGACAGCCAGTGCAAGTGGTGCAAATCAAGTTGTCATACTATCACAATGTCAGCTTCCTCCCACTCCTCTAAATATCTGAGCAGCTGCTTCTGAACAGCAGAACTTTCTGAATTTGCAATAGTTTAATCTATTGGATGCTACCAATACAAGCATCCGCAGCTTAACAATGATTTGCTTAATGATGGATCGCATATATGACGGTGGTCAAAACACAATAAAGATGCTCTTAACAAGGCAATCGCGTCTCCCATAGTCTGCAACAGAGTATCTGTTTACATAACAGAGAGGCTCTTAATGTAAAGAAGAGGCAATCTCCAGTATCCTGCACAGGCCAGCTAGTGTCTAGCAGGGGAGTGTCTGTTTACACCAGGGATGTCCAAACTTTTGGTCAGGAGGGCCACATCATCTCTCTAACACTGTGTCGGGGGCTGGGAAAAAATTCATTTACATTTCAAATTTGAATAAATTTACATAAATGAATATATTAGAGATGGAACTTATATGAATGAATGAAGGTCTTGCAATAGCTCAAGGCTTATAAAAGGCCTTGCACAAAGCAAGGCCGACCTTTCCTTTTCTGCTGCTGCTGCATCACAGATGTGAAACAGCAAGCAGTGGAGGGAGCCCTCATCCCACAACTCACGTGAGAGGTTGAATAGTTGGCCGTTACACTGAGAGCAGTTGCATCAAGCCAGTGCGGGCTCCAGCAAGTCGCCGGAGGGCCAGAGGCTCATTGGAGACTGGGAACTCCCTGTAAGCCAGATTGGGAATCCTCAAGGGCTGCAAATGGCCCCACAGCGGGGATTTGGGCATGCCTGGTTTACACAACAGAGGCAATAGATTGGACTGAACGTTCACTTAATCACCTAATCACATAACAACGGAGATAAGAGAACGTATCCCCATTGTTAAGTGGCGCACACCTGTACATTGGTGAATGTGGCTAGAGTCGAGGTAGGGAGGCATCTGGCATACCAGCTGAAGCTGGCAAAAAGCATACATGGCAACTAATGCCACCTAAAGATCCAAGGATAATACTGAATCCAGGAGAACTCCCAAGGTGTGAACTTGATCCTTGAGGGGGAGTGTCTAGATCAGATTGTATATCACTTCTGAGATTAACAAACCACATGCTCTAATACCTTGCCCAGAAAAGGCAAGTTGGAGACTGGCTGAAAGAAATATAAGGCTTTAGGACAAGTGTGTTTGCGACCCGATTTCTGATGGGTTGCAGGCCCACCAAGGCCAGGACACTGCAGGGTAAAATGGCGGATGACTAGGTAAAATGGCATGCACATAACCTGGAAACAACTTCCGTGTCATCCACCATTTTACCCTCTTGGCATCCTGGCCTCAGCAGGCCCAGATCCACTGTGGGTAACTCAGGGAGTCACCAAGGTAAGGAGTTTGGAAACCCCTGGTTTAGAGTAAACAGGTTCCAGGGCAGATTTCTTAGAGAGTGGCTTCACCACTGCCTCCTTTAAGTAGGAGAGTACCACACCTAGCTTCACATTAGTATTCAGAACCTCCAGGACTCAAGTACCCTGCATAACCCTGGTCTTCTTGATAAATCAGAAGTGGCACGGGTTGAGCGCAAATATGGGCAGGATTAACTTCCAAGTAGCCTGTTCACATTTTCAGGCAAAACAATCAGAAAGAAATCCATAATAACTGGAACAGAGAGCACATTGGCCTCATTCTCATCTCACCATGGCATCCAGATTAGAAAAAAACATGAGATCCAGACAAGTAGGCTAATATAAAATCTCTCACTATTTCAATTGTGGGAATGGATATTATAAACATCAGAAAGAAGGAGAATGTGTGTGGGAGGAGAGAGAAGAAAAACTACTTACAGTTGCATGGGATATAGTCAGAATACCATTCTTGACAGCGCATTTTCTTCTTTGCCAAACTTTCCTTAGTCTAAACATTAAATAAAAATGTGACATGATGAAAATGTTTTGGAAGAAGATTACTGTAGTTATGAATACTATTGCAAGAACTAAACTAAAGTTTGACCTTACAATTCTCCTAATAATTTATACTAAAGATATACCAAAATAATACCGAGAATTAATTTTCTATCTGATATTTACAAAAAGGATGTCTTCTTCTACACATTAAAGTACAGACAGTTCTGTTCCTTTCTAAACAGGAAAATTAGCTATATAGATATGCTAAATTAACCAAATACAGGTCCAACCTTATTACACACGGATTTTTTACACAACATGACTTGACTCAACATGAATGGCCACTGCAAATGGGAATGAAAGTGCTGGTCCCTGGAGAAGGGGAAAAATGCACCCCTTTAAAATGCTTTTCTTACTGCTGTAGAGATTTTTATCTCAACATGATGAGAAGAGCCCTTTAAATTAAAGGAAAAGAGTCCTTTACAATAGAGGGCAGCCAGCTGACAATCCATCAATCATTCTCTCTCTAAGTGACTCCCTCCCTTCCCCCTGAACATGTGAAAGAAAGATAATTCTTTCTAAGCGCCTGGAGAGAGACTGCAAGGTTGTTTTTAAATCACAGGAGCAAAGGGACTTTGTTGTTGTAGATGGCGATTTTTGCCATTCACATGAGTTCTGGGAATGGAACCCACACGAATAACGAGACTCAACCTGTATATAAAAAACTTAAGGCTCAGCTGTAAACAATTTGTTCAGAATTCAGATTGCTGGCAAAACAAAGTATCCTTATCAGATAGAACTCACACAGTTTGTTATGAATACACTTCATATTTGCATCAAGAGCTGCCCATTTTTAGAAATATGTATTAAAACAAATGGAATGTTCTTTTCATAAACCAAGTTTTTAAAAAAACTCTCTGTTGTACAATTAAATTTATCAGTTATCCAACAGATTCTTAGAGAAATACAGTATATTTATGCTTTGCTGGTGTTGTCACCAAATATATCTACCACACTCAGCTGAAGAGCAGGCAATCTTGTTTTTACCAGTTTGCAATTTAATTTATTTAATTTCACCTTTTTATATATTTGCAAATATTTCTATACCAAATCTTCCAAACTAAACTGTCAGGCTGCTCTGTCAAATTTTTCTGCATTTATATTTCACAAGTTAATTGTTTACAGGGGAAGGTGACAGAAAAGTGACAGAATCAAACAAACCCTGGACTTCACACAATAAACATCTCACAGAAAAAAGAAAATGTAATTTTTAATTACCTGCCACCCTTTCCTATATTTTTGTTCACTCAGCTGACCACTAAGGTTGGAATAAATTACACTACCTGGATCATTCTATTAAATGCAGTCACTTCTCCAATATTTAGATCATTATGCCCAGTTTATAAAATAGGGTGCCCACTTACAAGCTCCCCTAGTGTCTAATAAGGAATGGAGGAAGACAGAAGAGAGTCTCTATCAATAGTAGAGATCCTCAATGGTTCAGATCATAATAGCCAATGGGGCAGGCCTGCTTTCTGTAGCTGGGAAAGAAATGAATATTTAATCATAACACAGTTTATAAGATGTATAACTTTTATAAGAAAGTTATGATCGGTATAAAGGGGAGGTGCATTATAAAGTGGTTGGAACAACTTTCCTTTCTCTTGGACTGTCTGTAGCCTCCTGGGTCTAATAAACTATTATATTATACATTACACATTATATATAACATTATAAAATAGTTTTATCAACTTTCATTAAGCCATTTTTCAGTTAAGATTTTATATATTGAATGCAGAATGCTCAATTAAGTTGAGCTTTGGTTTGATTCAGATTCATTTTCATGCAAGAACCCATCTACACTGATAGGTTCCCAACTTATCTAATTATTATGTTCCTTCTAGGGTACATACCCATCACTCTTCTTTAAAAGATAGCCCTTCTTTTCACTGCCATATTCTTTATTTCCCTGAAGCTGATGCATGCTATACCCTCCTTGCCTGCTCTGGGAATCCTAGAAAGAAGGAAATGAACAGATAAATGTTTATCTTCAATTTTCATATTAGTATTAAATTGCTTGCTTTGTTTTACTTCAATTCCTCCTTTTACCACAATTCAAGAACAGAAGGTCCTGTTTTGCGTAAACCTCCCAGGTTGTTATATGAAGCTTTGGAGCATGTAAAGAATTAAGGCATAGTTCCACAAGGTGATGAAGGCTTTAAATGAACATTGCAAGATGTTTTAGTAAAAATAAAAGTAAATATTTGGCAAACATTATGAACAGAAGCATGTGCAGCATGGTAAGCATATACAGTACAATTATATTCACTGTTTATCTAAATTTACCACTTCGTTTCTTAGTTTACCAAGGAACTACTTGGTTTAGTTCATGGTATGAAATGAAATCCAATATATACATGTATATGTATACATTTGGTCCCCGAGTTACAGATATCCAAATTATGAACAATCATGTTGGTGCTTTTGCACAGGTGCAGTCTCTCAGTTGTGATGCTTTTGTGAAGGCACAATAGCGCTGGACCATGTGATATGTATGTTCTAACTTCTGAGCAAATCTCCACAATGGAAACATATCTTGGGGACTTAGTATACCGGCATGTATGTGTGTATATATAAACATACATACATGCCCCAATGAAAGAACAGATTGACTAAAAACCTGTAAATTACTGTAATTATGAAACAATGATTCATTAAAGCATTGACTTACTCTCCTAGACTTCGATCAGGAAAGGCAAAGGCAACATAGGAAGAAAAAAGCAGAACATTTTAAGACAGTATTATTTGTTAAAAGAAGGATATTCATGTGCATGTAACATCTTCATTTTAATACTTCAATCTGTAGTAAAAGCATAGAAGCAGCAAGAAATAGGCATATTTAGATTCTCATGGCTTTGTGGGTAACAGACAAAACTACAAATCTTCTCTTGAAAAAGGTGTTAACAGAAAAAGAGATGGGTCTAGCAATGGTGAAAAATGAAAGACACATTTGATAAAACTTAGAACAGGGCTCATGTATATTTCCATTTCTTTTTAAATTTGCTCCCTCATGTTTTAGGTTCTGTCCATAAGTTTGTGGTCAAGCCCTGGATGGTTCATTATAAATTCAGTGACAGTGGGTTAAGATTATTTTAGAGGATATCAAGTCCACCAGACATCAGCTGGGGAACAGTAATACTGAAATAAACATAATTCTTTGCAAATTGATAAGACCAAATCCAATTGAGCTCACACCGCAATATTCACACCTTGACTATTCTATACATTTGACAATGTTAATGCAATAATGGAAAGCAATAACTTGAAAAACACCACTAAACCCTTCAAAACCATGCTATTTCCTTGACAATGAATAGCTTAAATAACTTAAAAGATTGCACTACTACTAGAAGATGATGAAAGGCTTCTTAAAAATTGAAGCAGGTGCCTCTAGTTTCTTAAACCATTCGGTTGAGTAGCTGAATTCAGTATTCAGTAGCATCCAGTATTAGTTTAGCATAAATGACTGATACCATTAAGGCCGCAATCCTAACCCATTTTCCAGCACTGACATAAGGACAATGCAGCTCCAAGGTAAGGGAACGAACATTCCCTTACTTTGAGGAGGCCTCTGTGAGCACCACCCAACTGTAGGATGCAGCACACATCCTATTGGCACAGCTATGCCAGTGCTGGAAAGTGGGTTAGGATTGCAGCCTAAGATACATAAGATATGGGCAGCCCTATCCTAACCCATGCTGGAACAGGTAGATCAGCTGGCCTGCCCCATATCCAATGCGGGGCTGGGGATGCCTGTGGGTCAGCCTGGGGCAAAGGTAATTCATTCCCCTTACCCCAGATAACACGGCAGTAGCCCCAATGGGTCTATTCAGATCTACTCGGATCACCTCTAAAGAGGTGGGGCAGATCCGAGCAGCCTGGTGCTGCGCTGAGTTGCCTGACCGTGGGGTTAGTATCCGACCCCCAAGTATCGAATCCTGGCTCCAACTTGCCCACAGACATGCCCCCTGCCCACCCTCATTCGTCCTCCCCCTGCCCTCCCCAAACCCCCATGCTGCCCTGACTCAGTGTGACTCAGCCACCAGTGCAAACCTACCATTGCACCGGCTCTGCAATGAGAAGCAACGAGAAGGAAATCATGCTGGAAGGAAGAACAACTGGAAAAGGCTTAAGCACGTCTTTCTCCCATCCATGGTGGAAAGTGACCATGTAGAGCACATGCTTCTCATGCAGTAGAGCCCAGGTTCAATCCTTAGTGTCTCCGGTAGGGATGAAAAAAATTTTGTCTGAAAATCTGGGTAGCCACTGCCAGACACTGTACACAAAACTGAACTAGATGAACCATGTTCTGACAGTATAAAGACAGCTTTCTATGTTCTTGTTTGCTTATGTCAGGGGTCGGCAACCTGCGGCTCTAGAGCCGCATGCTGCTCTTTCAGCTGTCTGCTGCGGCTCCTCCAGGTGAAAGTGGCAAAGGGGGTAACAGGAGGCACCTGTGTTGGGAGTGCAGGCTGCTTCCCTCTGCCCCCTGAGCTCACTGCCCTCCTCTCCCTTCACCCCCACCTGCCCTGCATTGGTTTCCCTTAAGCTCCCTGTTTTTCCCTTCCCCAACTCTCCAGCAGGCTCAGCCAATCAGCATCCAGCAGGCTCCTGGCTTTTTCTGTTGGAATGGCTCAGGGCCCTTCACTGGCTGACCACCAGCCAATCCTGAGCCGCCCTCCTCCTCAGCCATTGCGTGCCCTTGCAGCCCGCCTTTCCCTGAACAGGTCCCCACTCAGTGCAAGGAGAGGCTTTTCCTCCACAGCAGAGGAGACATCCTGTGTGTCTACTCAGTTGTAAGCCCCATTACAGAGGATGAAGCTTACTCCCAGGAAAGGGTGCCTGGGATGGCAGCCTTGGCACCTGCTCTAATGTGTGCCTACTCAGTTGTAAGCCCCATTACAGAGGATGAAGCTTACTCCCAGGAAAGGGTGCCTGGGATGGCAGCCTTGAAGCCTGCTCAAGGCCAAGCGCAAGGACAGGTGAGTGGGAGCCCGCACAGGTCTGTTCCAGAGTAAGCCCCGATGTAGTCCCTGGGCTACTCCCAGGAACATGTGGAGGGCTGTATCCTCAGCCTTCTCCTGTGCAGGCCTACTCACAAGTAAGCCCCGCTGTAGTCAGTGGGGCTTCCTCCCAGGAAGGTGTGGAGGGCTGCAGCCTCAGCCCCCTCCTATGCAGGTCTACTCACAAGTAGTCAGTGAGGCTTCCTCCCAGGAAAGTGTGGAGAGGACTGCAGCCTGAGAGCTCCAACCAACTTGTCTTCTCAGAAGTCCCATTGTAGCCAATGGGGCTTACTCCCAGGATAGTGTGGAGAGGGTTGCAGCCTGAGTGAGGGAGGGAGGGAGGGCAGGCAGGGCAGAAGCTGGCCTGTGGTTCCCCCCCCACCTTCCCCCCCCCCCAGCTCTGGCTTCTTCTCTTCCCCACCTCTGGAGTCTGTGTCCTTTTTTTCCTTCCAGCAGGGTGCCTCTGGAAGGTGGGGGGAGTTCTTTAGTATCCATGTAAGATAAGCAGATGTCATAACTGCCATATGTATTGGAATCCTGGAAGATCTGGTGAGGAGGTAGAAGTGGTGTCAGCAGTGGCCCCTTTAAGGGTCAGGCCTGGGCATCCAGCAGACTGTGCTGCACAGCTGCAGCCACTTGAAGGCAATAGGGCCCTCAGGGATATAAGGAGTACCTGAGGCAGAAAGGGTTTGTTGGTTTTGAAGGAGCACCTGAGGAAGGGGGTGTGGGTTGGAGAAGGAGTGCAGGTTGGAGAGGAGACTGGCTTGGCTTTGACACTCTGACTGATTTGACTGACTGACTTTGGAATCTGATCTTGGACTGTGACTTGGCTTATTGACTTTGGACTCTGCCCTGGATGCTCTGACTGACTTTGTGACTAATGGACTGCTGGAGACACTGGAGTTTGGTGTGTGGCTGCTGTGCCCAAGACCTGCTGAGGACCCAGGGTCTGCTGTAGTGGTAGGAGGCTGCTGGCAGGAGAGAGGACCTCTGCAGGTTGAACAGGCGAGCTACCCTGGAGGTGGGGTCCAGCAGGAACCAGGGTCATTTGTTGGGGGAAAGAAGGGGAGCTAATTTGCTTAAAGTGGGCCTAATTCTCCAGGCAGAGAATGGCCTTGGAATCAGGCAAAACACCATAGAGGACCAGGCATCTGAAAACACAGGACAAGAATGTATGACAAAACTAACTAAAAGTTACAAGAGGGGGCTACATTATAAAAATGGGACCTATAAGAGCTATACTGGTAGTTACCAGTATCGATGCTATATTAGTAACAGTAAACACTCACAATCTTAATAAGCTGAAACTTCTAGGCTATTTGAGCAAAAAGCTGACATATGCTCAATTAGTCACTTAGATGCGGGCAAGTGCTTTGTTGTCTCCTTTTTGTTCCAGCTTCAGTTCCTTACACTGTATTATGTTGGCTGGTGTACATGGCTACTTTAGACAGTAGGCCAGACACATACAGACACCACCAAAACCCCCATGAACTCAGGTGGTTGAGTTTTATCAGTTATACACGAACAGAGCCACTGACAGGATAGTGTTTTCTACCCATGCAAGTACACAGAAGTAGCTAAGATTGTAATTTACAAGGGAAAAAAAATCAGATCCTGATGCAGACTGAGCATGCTCAATAACCCCTCCCCCCCAAGAGCTACAGAATGTTGTTAAGGAAAAAACCACAGCAGCAGAACAGGCAGAGCAAGGAGGAAGAATTGGTTTGCCTGAGTTAACTGGTCGTTAGGCCTGAGGAAATGCAACATTTTGTTGCATGTCCCTCTTGTACATACCTATTGATAAAGAAGATTGTCTAATAAGTTACTCTATTTTAGAATGTTGCACTTTTCATTATTTTTATGAGAATGATCAGCACTTCTTCCACTGAATTCCCTTTGCCAGTTATTTAAACACAGAACAACAGCTGAAACACAGATGTAGTAAGCCATGAACCACCACCAGGCTTTATCTGGTGCAAATAGTTACTTCAAAGATATAATATTTTAATGCTGGTAATTTTCTAACTAAGCTAAATTACAACTGCATTTATTTACATCATAAAAATCAGAAAAAAACTTCACCATCTTCACTACAAAATACATGTAATTCTGTTTCTTAATTTGGAAGAGGAGGGATGGAGATTTGTTAGTTTTTCAAGAGGTGTAAATTTTTATGGTTTACTAAGCAGACCATCTGCTGCAACTATAATTAGAACATGTTTTTTGTTGCATAAAACCAGACAAGCGTTTTGAATATCTTTTTAAAAATTTCCTTTTACAGAAGGTGTTTGTGTTGAATGGTTTTCCCATTACCTGGAATTAAAACAAAAGTTAATTGTTCTCTTGCTTTCTTTATCTATCAACATTTTTTATTAGAAAACCTGTTTAGAACTATATGACTTTACACTAGTAGATTTTGTTTGAGAAGGCAAATGTCCCTCTTGGATAATTTCTGTTACGACAACTTTCCCAATAACATCAGAGACCCAAAAATTCAAGTTTTAAAAAGACTGAGTAGTAGGTCGAATCAACTAAAAGAAGCAGACATTATAGACTTAAAACTTTCAATTTTTTTAACAAAGTCCCTCAAAAGACATCTAAGAAACCATAGCTAGCATAGGATAAGAGAACAAGTTCTAACTGGTTAAGAGAGGAAGCAAGAGAGGTGATCATAAAAACAACTCTACCAGTCCTGCCCAAATTGTGGCTAATCAAGTTTAATGCAGCCCACTGGCCATGTTTCGTGCCCCAACTTTCTGTTTTCTGTAGTGTCTGATAAGCAGCAAAACTAGGAGGTTTATTGAGATCCTGGTGACCTCCATATATGGCTGATGGTACACAGACCAATGGTTCATCAGCCATCTAAACCACACCATCTGGTTTACTGTCACATGCAAAAGAATGGCAACAAGATAAAGGTATTTGGTTGCCTTGAGCACTCCCTGAGGCATCTGATGGGCCACTGTGAGATACAGGAAGCTGGATTAGATGGGCCCTTGGCCTGATCCAGCAGGGCTCTTATGTTCTTATGGCAGTTCATAAAAATGCATGATTTATACAGATGTCCTTTCAATCCAGAACTGAGAAAATTATCTTCCATTTCATTTGCTATTTTCTCCTTTTATTCATTTCTGTTGCTAGCCTGTCCCCATCTTTAGAGATTAAAGCATGTTACGACATATATGCAGGTAAAATATGATTAACAGGTTACGAACAATCATCTATATCTTTAAACTGATCCATAATCTCTAAGGTTAGCCACTAAACGACAACACAAATGCCTGGCTGCATTTATCTGGCATGCCTGGCCAAGCCGGTCACTGAACCTCTCCCATCTCCAGTCACTACTAATGGCAGAAGTCAGCCAAGAGGCTCATGCCATTACTGGGAGTGCTGTGCCTGGGACTCCCATCTACAAATGGGAGTGCCTCCCTCAGAGGCCCCTGTCAAAACAAAAGCCTCTAGGCCTAGGAGATTGTCTCATTAGCCAGTGGGAGCAAGAGAAGCTACTTCAAAAGCCTGGCTTTGCCCAAGGGCCCCAGCAACATAGTGCCAGCACAGTTTATAGCTACAGAAGATAAGAACAGCCCCACTGGATCAGGCCATAGGCCCATCTAGTCCAGCTTCCTGTATCTCACAGTGGCCCACCAAATGCCCCAGGGAGCACACCAGATAATAAGAGACCTCAAGGCCCTTGTTGTTTTGAGTTGGTTCCAAGAAAGAATAATAAAAGAGGCATTGCCAATTGGTTTGAGAGATTGAGATGGAACAAAATGGAAGAGGTACTCTGTAATGTTGCTTTCATAAGCAACACAATACATTTTTCTTGCTAATAAGACTGTTGGTGCACTTGTGAATATGACTGTATGAAACAGTTCCTTCAAATTCAAATTAAAGTTTCAGGTTAGCTAACATGAATGATCACATCAGAATACATTTCTGTGTACTGAAAGGTCCCACTCTTAAACACAGCGATTCCTCCAACAGAGCGGGGGATATGTTCTCCAACAATCGAGTATGGTTTGAAACAGTGCTTTAAGACATACATTAATTTAATAGACAGGAAACACACCAATCGGCCCAGAATGTACTGCTCCCATTGGAAGAATGGCTACCAATTACTCCAGAACAAACTGCTGTAACAAATCAGTACTAAAGAAAACTGTTATCCAAGGTATGCCAGTACATACAATTAAAAATGAAAACTCAGTTTTATTGAGCACTGTTAAGCAAGCAAACTAAATTGCAAAATCCATACAAGCCCCTATATTGGTCTGTGGCAAGTATATGCACACGTGGCAGGAAGGCATCATGAATCCCTATCAGTCCCATCATGACCGAAAGCATGCGTTTACTGAATGCACAAAGTTCGAGACAGAAATGTAATTAATCCTAGATGTATGTCTGAGTGCTGTCTCAGAAAATTATCAGCTCTGACTAAAGCTATTCCTGGAGATCTGTTTTTGCAATGTATTTAACTTAAATAGATCTTGCTAAGTTTGTTTTCAATAGTAACTCAAAAATTGTAGATTCCTGAAGCTTCCAGTTTAACTCTAAAGCAGGGATGCTCAATAGGTGGATCGCGATCTACCGGTAGATTGCGAGGCAAAATGAGTAGATCGCGGAGCTCTGTCTCTCCAAACTGTTAATATGTCAGTTTCGTCTAGTGACTAGACGAAACTGACATATTTAGCTGACACTAAACTGAAACTGACACTTTAGCTGCTCTTCAGGCATGCAGCAACAAAACTGACGAAACTGACTAGACTCCAGCAGGGGCTCCATACATTAAAGGGGGTGTCTGTCAGACGCTTCCTTCCCCCCTGGTAGATCTCCGGGCCTTGCTGGGTTTCAAAGTAGCTCTCGAGCCAAAAAAGTGTGAGCACCCCTGCTCTAAAGAGTCATCAACTTCAGTCCTCCAACTGTAATTAATATATGTTGTATCTGAAACTCTTACCTCCTTCTGATCAAGCTGTAATGAGGATTTTATCAAATCTCTGAGTGCAGTGAGTTGTTTCTTTTCTTCATCTTGGGTCTGCTTTATCTAGAGTAAAAACATTCCCAATTATTTTGATTTTCCAAAGCAGTACCCATGTTTGTTATTTTAGCGAACTTGAATTTACTGCAAAGTTAAAATGCAGAAATAGTCTGCAGATGTGTGGCACTGGAATTCAGTCCAAGGAAGGAGCATGGCAGGAACAGGGCAGGCCCAATCCTAGTCTTTGTGTGCTGGCCCGCCACCGGTGTGCACTGTTGCAAACGTGCCTGTGGGCCTTAGCACTGATGCTCCATCGATGCTGGGTCAGTGCTTGTGGAGCACCAGAGCTCTGTTGCTCAGCAGTCATGCAGATCGCTGAGCAGCAGAGAGGTAGGTGGGGGCGTGGAGGGATGCGGCATTCTGGGGTGGGGAGAAGGCATGCCAGAGAGAGGAAGCAGGGCGAGAGGGAAGCAGTATCGATGGAGCTTTGCTCCACCTGATACAGAGCCTCCGTGTTGGGCAGCTAGCCAGATACAGAAGGTCTGAATTCTACAACGAAGAACTGTAGGGTCTTAGGGTCGACGAAGAATCAAGTAGCCCCATTGCAGGGCTACTCGCTCTACCCAGGGGAAGGGGACAAAAGACCCCTTCTTCCAAGGTGGAGACGGTGGATACCCAGAGTATGCAGGATGCAGCGGCAGCCATTTTCAGCACCACTGCAGTCCCATGTGTCAGGCAGCTCAGGACTGGGCTGCCCTTCTCTTCAGAATAATGCAAAATATTATAGTAAATTTAACTGGTTTAAAGTTAGCCATCTCCAACAAAAGTAAGTTGATTTTTGTGCGTGTCAAGAAAGAGGATGTTAACTGTCATTCTTCAGTGTTTATCCTCAGATAATATGTTTTCCAAGCAAACAGGCAATTCCCCTACCTTATAAATGACTTACGTTATATAAATCAGCAGCTAGTTTTTCAATATACTGTTTTAGTTTATCAGCCGTTTTCAAGCCATCTTGGAAGAAACTATAATGGAAAAAAAAACCTTTGATTTATCAACAATATGCAAGATCCTTGTTTTAAAATTACCAACTTTACATTAAGTTTTCAAATTTCTTATCTGAAATGTATTATCTAACTTTTCCCTACTGTACTCCACACAAGTGTAGGAAGGTAAAAAAAAAAAATTCACATATCCTTTCAAAGTGGGAGTTATAAATTACTTAAGCCACTTGAAACTTGTATTTTATCATGTCACTTTTACTTTTTCCTCATAAAGAGATAATGAACCTCTGAATGAAAACCTAACAACGTTGCCCCAACTACTGCTGAGTCAGTAGTTATGGATGTATAACGTCATAGTTGTATTCATGATGGGGAAGGGATATAGTTCAATGGCAGGGCACCTGCTTCACATACAGAATGCCTCAGAGTTTATTCCTTGAGTCTCCATGTAGGACCAAAAAAATCCACCTGTAACTCTGAAGAGCGGCTGCCCATCAATGTGGACAATCTAGTTAACAAGATACTCTTATATATTCAAAGTGAGCTAAAAATCTGTTTCCATGCCTAAATATTTTCTTTCAGTAAGAAGCTCCTTCCACTTCTCTTTCTGGAATAGTTCCCTGCATCCCTGTACAAAGCAGCCAACATTTCTGCTGATACTGCACACACAATGACAAGCCAAATTTCAAACTATATATACCCATTTGAAAGGGTAAAAAAAATGGCCTTCCACATGGAAAATGAAAGAACTTAGCACTGTCTGTTTCATAGGTCTGTTTTGACTGAATTGGAGACAAAAGTAAATTTTGGTTTATTTTTTTTTAAGCAGCAATATCTAAATCTTGCATACATATTGCAAAAGAATATGATGCTATCAAGGTAGGGATGAAAAGGACGATCACTTAAAATTCTTATATTGCAGTTAAACAGTAACAGATTATACTTACTTGCATTGTGCATGATAATACTTAATAAGATTCTGTAGAAGGTCCACACCTTTTTTTGTCTTGATTTCATTAACCTTAATGAGATACTGTAGGAAGAAAAAGCAACACTCAGTAGATAATTATATATTGGGGCCTCAGCTGTGTTCAAATACAGGTTCTATTTCAGATCTGTTTAACAAATTCAGCAATTATCTCAGAGATTGCCTTGCAGCCCACATTTAGACCCACTCTACCAATACAATGATTAAGATCTTTGTGTATACAGATTAGCATAACACAGGAAGCTTAAATTTATTTACAATTAATTAAAACAAACACTGTAGGAAAAAAGGAAATGTATTTCTTTCCAAATTGCCTGAAGTGGTAGCTTTTCTCTTCCTGCAATTACTAACCTACCTTTTAAGTTCAGTCGCTTTTCTAACTTTACTGAAGGAATTATCTGAAATGTTTTGAGGAAATATTTTTGATAGTATTTCTGCAAAATATATTATTGAGGCATCACTGTTTGGAATCATCTATCAGATACTGCAAGAGTTTCACTCAAATGATTCTTCTTTATACAAAAAAATTCTCAAGCATAACATGATTATTCATTTAAAAGATGTATCCTATCTTTCCACTTGCACAAGGGAGGTGCTCATGGCGGCTCACAACATATTTTACATACCCGGCCTTTTGATGAAAATGATCTCTGAGGTGCTTACAACAACTCAGAAACCCCTTAGTTCTCTGGCTGATACCCTCGCTTGCTTCTCCAGTTCCTGGGCAACTGGCAGCTGAAGCAGAGTTTTTAGTCACAAAAATCAGTTTACAGAAAATCTTAGGATTGTGCCATTTACCCAAGATTATTTTTAAAGCGTATATGTTGCCATTCAGCCTGGAATCCAAGTCAATGCACCAATTGGCACAACCCTGAAAGCAGGCTGAGAGATGGGACAAACAAATGCGGGCTATGTTTGGGTGACTAATGAAGTTGACATTTTACTGTACCACTAATGGTAGGCTGCATTGAAAAGTAAAGCTTTTCTTTTTTCCTTCTATAAATAGTGCATTCGGATGGGAGGAGAGTGCACAATCCCAATCAGGATCATGGGGCAACAAATTTTTAAAAAATGGGCCAGCGTCTTGAAGAAGAAAAAAAAAAAACCACCTCCCACGCTGCGGTTTTGCTTCACCTTGTCATGTACCACATTATATATAAAAAAATAATGAAGCAGCCAAAACATGTGTTCCATGCAACATGTAGTCTGTCCCCAAAACAGCATTAACTTCAGTCACATTTTAGGATCATGTGAATCAGTCCTAAGTAGAGTATGAACCTAAAATGAGACTGAGAGATGGAGCTTTACTTAGGATTAATCTATCAGTGGGAACAATCATCCTCAAATTGTGAATGGTCCAGGACTGATAGAATATTTCAGTGGAAGTATAAATTAAAAATGTACATAAAATAAAGTTACGTACTTCACACATCTGGAGCTGAAATAGCCGCCTTTCTTTCTCCATTTCTTCTGCTATCTCAGCTCCAGTTATTTCTGTCCTTATCATTCCATGCTGTTTTGCATGTTCTCTTTTTTCCTTTTCAATTTTTGTGCTGTAATTGCAAAAGCATACATTCAGGATGGGACAGGAGAACAAACTAGTTCTGTTCATAAAAGATACAAGTCTCATAACACATTAAAATAAGTTTCAGCAAGAGATGTATCCAAATTAAGGCCAGCTCCCCATTAACTTGAAAACCACTAAGGTCCAGCTAAGAAGTGTGCAAAGAATACCCATACTTAAGTTCAGCATACTCATGCCTAATGGCATATTGATGGGTTTCATCTTTCCCATGCTATGCTTACTGTCATGGTGGTGATATAAGAAAAAATCTTGCTAAAAGAACTGTGACATGGTCCTCAAACTAATCTCCCTTTTGACTATACAGTATGTTAAAGGCTAACCTCTGATGAAGACAGGCAGGCTGATTTTACTATCACAAACACCCACAGCGACAACAAAGCTTCTAAGTGGAATCACAAGGTGATATAGCAACAATGAGAATAAAACGCTAGATAAAACAAAAAAGATACAAATGCATCTACACGCATTTCACATATACTGTGTACCACGAATTCAAAGGTACAAAAGAACTTTATTTTTCTAACTTACAAGACATGTATTTTAACACCAACAGTGCTAACTCTTAGGGCACTCTATTGTTTCCTTATGCAGTTTTGCCAAAGTGTACCTTAGGGCATATTTTCATGAAAATGTACTATATAGCAACTGCTTAGAACACACTCCAACAGAGCTTTAACTGCATTGCATGTATATGACGACAATCACTGTAGTCTTTCACCACATACTGAGCAGAGCACTCTATTCTCTATTTCTCTCAGTTTCTGAAGTCTTTTTTTTTTTAAAGCCATCAATGAGCAGCAAGTTAATGAAGTACAAAGTGTGCTTTAAAAAGTTGAAAAGGCTAACAGCCTTCCTGAAACATGGATGGAGGGACTGGATAATCATCTGAAGTGTTCAATTTGCTGATGAGTGCATATGTCACAGGCATTCCAAAAGCAGAAAGAAGCTGATCTTGCCCTTCTGGGAAAATATGCACTGTAACTCCAGTATTTGGATTGAGATTTATTGTTCTTCTGTTAGTGACTTTTTAAAAAGCATTACCAAAACAACTGTTGGCATTCTACGCCTTCTCACCATTATTTCTCTTACATGAGTCATGGAACAGAGAATAATAACAAAATGAAAAGCACAAAAACTGAAGCAGAAAATAGAACAAATAAAGATAAACTTTGTCACAGTACCATTTAAGTAACAAAATCATATTTAGTTCCAAAAGTACCAGCACTAACCCTTTTGACTCTCCAATTGTATAACAATATTGCATTAATTCAGTAATTGCATAAAAATCTAGCACAGATCTAGAATTCTCTGCTTTCATGTATTCCCACTTGCACAAGTTGTTTTAATTTTATTTTTCTAATCAATTACTTCTATATCGAGGTTAGATTACTGTAACGCGCTCTATGTGGGGCTGCCCCTGAAGACGGTTCGGAAACTACAATTAGTACAGAATGCGGCGGCCCGTGTGGTCACCGGAGCCAGGCGGTTTGACTCTGTCAGCCCGCTTCTCCAATTCAAGGTGCTGGTTTTGACCAATTTTCCGGGCCCAATTCAAGGTGCTGGTTTTGACCTTTAAAGCCCTATACTGCTCTGGGCCAGGGTATCTTAGAGACCACCTACTCCCGTACAATCCGGCTCGCCATCTCAGGTCATCAGAGAAGGCCTTTTTGCAAGTGCCGCCACCCAAGGAGGTCCGGGGGGTGGCTGCAAGAAATAGGGCCTTCTCGGTAGTGGCACCAACATTATGGAACTCCCTTCCCCTTGACTTGAGAATGGCTCCCTCTCTTGAGAGCTTTCGGCGAGGCCTGAAAACACTGTTGTTTAAACAAGCCTTCTGATTTCTGGCCTTCTTAACTTTTTATACATCTTTTAGTTTTACAGGCTTGATTCCTCGGTGATCTGCTCTTTTACTCTTTTAATCTGACTACTGTTTTTATGGCCCTGTAGTGTGTTTTTAAATGTTTTTATCTGTTTGTATTAATGTTTTTTAAATTCTATTGTTTTTTAATATGTTGTTAGCCGCCCTGGGTCCCGTTAGGGAGAAGGGCGGGATAAAAATAAAGTTTTATTATTATTATTATTATTATTATTATTATTATTATTATTATTAACTCCTCAAAACTAGAGAATTTTGCCATAAAATTATTTTGCAAGCATTACAAATAACACAAACTTCAGCTTAAAAAAAAATAAGAGGCAGAGATGACATGGGTGTCCCCTTTATAAGGAACTGGAAACCTTGGATGCATAGCAAAACAACCTATAAGGGGGAACTCTCCCCTATAAGATATATAAAGAGGGGTTAATGGTGACATCCAGACCCTTCACTGGACTCAATGAAGAATGTCATTCCATAAGAAACAATGAAATAAGGTAGGTATACGGATGGCAGAAAGTGTCATGAAGTCCTGCATGAGAAAACCAGTAGGCTCCCATAGGGGCAACCTGTCCATGAGAACTTCGTGTCAGGGAACGAATTGGGGGAGGTGGAGGGATCCTGACTCCCCCTCCCCCAGCCTGCCAACTCAATAAGAGTCCAGACCAGCTCCATAATCTTGCTGCACTGTAGTGTGTGAGAGAGAAATGATGACTGTAGAGGGAATGCTGGGTGGCCAACATTTCCTGAACCCATCATGAGAGAGGAAACAACCAAGAAGAGAAGATGGTGGTGGCCCTGGACATCAAGAGAATTGGAAGGACTTACTTTTCTCCTTCTGCAACCAGCACTACCTCTTCCTCCTCCTCTAATGGCTGGCAGATGGCCTAGAATTCCCATTGTGACCATTAGAGGAAGGGGTGATGGCAGTGTCCCCAACCCCTCTCCCATTCACTTACCTCTCTCCCTTGGCATTCAGTCCTGCTGCCACTGCTTCCTCTAATGGCCACAAAGAGACTTCTGGACTCCTAGCATTCTGTCCACAGGCTCTTGGAAACAGTGGCAGTACAGTGGCGCTGTATGCCAAGGGAGAGAGGCAAGCCACCCCCATCTTCCTCTCAGTGTCCAGCCCTGCTGCCATTACCGCCACCTCCTCCAATGGTTGGTGGAGAGAATGCTAGGAGTCCATTCCTTCTATTGGCATTACAGGAAGCCACAGCAGCAGCACTGGTTGTCAGGGGAGAAAGGTAAGTGAAATGGGCAGAGTATTCCAGCTAATAACAATGCCAAAACTGACAATACTGCAATAAATAACGATGCCCCTTTAGAGCTGGTGTACGTACTAAGGAAATTAAAAGGAGATTGGACCAATTTCTGGAGGAAAAATCCATTACGGGCTATAAGACACGGTGTGTATGTGCTGCCTCCTGATTTTAGAAATGGGTTATGCCAGATGCAAGAGAGAACACCAGGATGAGGTCTCTTGTTATCTGGTGTGCTCCCTGGAGCATTTGGTGGGCCGTTGTGTGATACAGGAAGCTGGACTAGATGGACCTATGGCCTGATCCAGTAGGGCTGTTCTTATGTAAAGAACATAACTGGAGGGATATTTACATCATTTCTTCAAGAAGTTGAGAACTTAATGAGGTAAAATGTAAAACAAGGACACTATAGTGCAATGTTTCTCAAAGTTTGTTCCCCACTATACCTCTTCGCATTGTCCACCTATTGGAAGTACCACTGGAAGAAACTGGCAGATTGGGAGGCCAGATGCAATACTACAAACACCAGTAAGAGACTCAGGAGGGTTTTCTCGAGCATGAAAAATGCACACGTTGTGAGCCACTCCTCTTATCACTGCTTGTCACATTGCGTTGCTGGTCTCCCTGCCACATGGCAGGAGCCTGAGGATTCTGAATGTACCACCAGATACCATCTTACAAGTATGAGTATCACTGGTTGAGTAAAACTGCTGTAGTACATTAATGATGTCTTTGATGCCATTTTAAGGGCAGGTTTCAGATTGTAGGCTATGTAAAAGCTACTCAGACCAAACCAGATCTGTGTTGAATTCCTAACCAGAAGTTCAACTAGTATATCCATTCAGGTAGCAAGATGAGTTTTCGTCTATTTTAAGATATATTTAAATAGCAATAATTTATTATTTATGTCATACTGAAGTTCAGTATATGAAGAATAAATGGTGGCATTTGTCTATCCACAGGAACAGACTCCTGAATATGCCAGAAATATGTCAATCAACGCAGATACTCGCCTATAAGTCGACCCCACAGATAAGCCAAGGGCAGGTTTTGAGCCAACAGCCATGGAATTTTCTAAATTTTCCTTTAAGGTGTCTGGTATGTTAAGCCAGAAGCTCTACATACAACATACAACCCGTAACACATAACTGAGAGTGTGCAATTCAATTCACAGCAGAGAAATGCAGCTGCATATATTTGCAACCTTTTTAATCAGAAGTAGACCCACTGCTTTCCATGGGAGTTATTCTTAAATAATGGTGCACTGAATTGTAGCCTGTAACTTTATTTCAAATGGAAGGAGGATCCCATCCTGGTGTTGAAAAAAAGAGACCTCTGCCAAATGCATGCATTCATTTGCAAAAAGGAACCAGGTTGCAGGAGAATAAAAGGTCAACTTTGGCTGGAATTTCCCAGGAAAGTTACTATAGAAACAAATGACATTTAGCTTTATTACTTGGCAAAAATTTTACCTACTATAGGCAAGTATACATATTTGCCTACTAAATAATTACATGTCATCTGTCAGCACTGAAGAAAGTTATAAACATCCCCAGGACAGCTAAATCATCAAAGTTAAAAAGACAGAGGGCCACACACATTAAAGCTGCATAAAATGTTTACCCAGCAAAGTGTATAATACTTACAATTTGGTCTCATAATCCTTCCAGGCTTTGTCAAAAGGTTTTTTAAGATCCTTAGGAAAGAGAAAATGCACTTGAAATAGGTTTATGACACTGCTATGTTAAAAATGTATATACTTCTTATTCCAGGATTATAACGACTTTTTTTCTAAAAAGAAAAATGTTTCTTTCCCATGGATCTTAAGACATATATCTCAAGCTTTTGAGGAGGAACATAGAAGCTAATCATGCAACAGAGTTAAATTCTACAGGACTGCATGCAGATGTGATATTACCACCACAAGAACAGTGATGGGAAAGCAGCTAAAGCCCATGCACCAACTATGTAATAGTTATCAAAAAATCTAAGTACTTACCCCTTTGACTCCTTTCAAATCTCCTTTTAAGAGGGAATCCAATGTGAAGATGACATTATGGCTCAAGCCTTGGAGCTAGGAAGAATTGAATTCATTTATTTTAGAGAGTTTCATCCTGACTTTTAAGCTCAAACTCTCACAAGGCAGTATAAAGGGAACGAGAAAAAAATACACAGTGTTATTGAATATTTAAAATCATGAACTTAAGCTGCAAAGATCTATCATTGTCTTGTTTCTACTGAGGCAGTTATTCCCACAACAGCAATCTTAATTTTTGTACCAAATCAGCAGCATGCCAATATCAGTTAGAAAAAAGTTAATGTAATAAAATAGCACTAAAAGAATTCTAGGACATGAAATTCTGTGTTGCATACAAGCACAACATAACAGTGACAGTAGAAGTGGAAACAATTTAATTGGACATAGTGACTAGCAGCACCAGACAAGGCTTGGAAGGATGGGACACTTTTGCAGCAGAAAAGCCCTATTCCACAAGCAGTTGCTAGGATCCAATCCAACATTTTCTTATAAATAATGCCATCTTTTATTCTGTGTGTTTAAAACAGCACTATATTTTAAATAGAACTTAAAAAGGATTAAGGCGTCTCTTTGGTAATACAAGACAGCCCAAATATACAACTGCCTAAAAGCTTTTCGGAAAAACCAGAAGTGCCTTTCTGGCACCTCTGGAGGCTTGTCTGAGTGACCAGAAAACAATCCCAGTCACCCGGTCATCATCCGTTCCATGACCTCCCACAGATACTAAGGTTCAACTATATTATTGGCCATCTTAGCTCCTTCCCCTTCCGTACTGCCCTTTCCTTTTCTAACTATACCATTTCTTTCTCCCCTTTCCTTTTGAAATAAAACAAGTCTTGTTCAATAAAATCATATAATTTCTGGGAATGCAAAAAAAATTTAAAAATCAACACATCTTTAAAAACAAAGCATTGTGCTCTTTGAACCACTGCTTGGACTATAAGGAAAAGCTTCTACTATAAATAAAAAGCAAACAGCAAAATGATCATTTGGAAATGCCCTTCTCAGCAAAGGAAATCTTTTCTCCTTTGAGAAGAAGCAGGTTGGGAAGAGAGGCATTCTTGCTTTTCCATAGTGATACAGGCTAATGAAAGCCATAAGCCAAACACAAACAAATTAAAAATAAAACAGAGCAAATCATTAGGAAGTTTAATAGGGAAAATGTTCAAATGTTTACTTATGTTAATGAACCAAATGTCAATGCTATGTTATGGGTGTTTATAGCTAAATTAGTTATTAGTTTCTATGTATAAGAAATAAGGAAAAATGTTATGTTTAGCATGTTCATATATTTGAAACAAAAAAAAAGCATTTTTTGGTCTCTGTCTGCAAAATTGCAAGCAGGTTGTAAATCAGCAAAAGAATGTTTCTTAGCAAGCTGTCAAGGACTAGATAATGGTTCAAGCTTCAAAGCACTGTTTGTAAAAAAAAGGGGGGGGAGTTAGGGAGTGACACACTCCCTCCTGCCTGCAACTATGTGAAGGCAGAGTTGCTGGAAAACATCCAAGCCATTTGAGCTGGAAATTCACTACAGAGAATATTTTGGATTTTAAAATATAATTCAGACAGACTTTCCTTTTAAACCAAATACAGTCTTGAATAAAGACAAGGAAGGGCTATTTAGACCAAAGTTTCATAGAAATTCCAAAGAGATTATAATGCTCGATTGCTTACAAATATTTTTCAATGCCTTAAGTGTAGCCAATATACGTATAAATTAGCTATTAGAGTAAAGTTTAATTGCCTGATGTTATTGAAAAATAATAGTATAGAAATACACAGAATAGTAAAAGCAATTAAATTTGACTAAGTTTCAAAATGTGATTCAGATGCAACCTTGGCAGAAGTAATCTGTCTCGCAGAGAGCTCACAGATATGGAATATAGGAGCTGTATCCCTGTAACCTTGAGGAGGCAGATGTCTGGCAAAGTTAATTAAGGGAGTCTAACAAGGAGACAGTAGATTGTGGTATACTCTTATCTGAAGCAAAAACATTCCTATTCAAGGTCCTCCCACCTGACACCTTAATTGGAACTCAGAGAAAGAGTTACAAATTAAAGTGAGATTAGATACAACATACAGAGGAACTAGGGAGTAGCCAGGAAGCCATATCTCTTGGCACTTGCAATAATAAATAATAAATTATTGCAAGAAGCAAGAAAACTAAAGGTTATACACAGTTTAGAGACATTTTTAATGAGGGAAGACTAGCAACATTAGATAAGACAGTTGACAGCCTTGGCAAAGACAGTAAATCTTGTTAATTAAAAAAGAGTACTCTAAGATACAGACATCTGCAGAGATAAGCAAGGACATAGGAGAGAGAGTCCCTGATAAGCCAGCAAAACATAATGAGAGCCTCTAAGCTGACAGAAAAGCTGAA
This sequence comes from Tiliqua scincoides, assembly GCF_035046505.1. NCBI lineage: Eukaryota > Metazoa > Chordata > Lepidosauria > Squamata > Scincidae > Tiliqua > Tiliqua scincoides. Next base: position 11,692,653 of record NC_089824.1, on the reverse strand, counting down.
TTTAGTTAAAAATGAATAAGAAAAGTCTCTTAAAATCCTTTTTGCAATAAGAAGTTAGTTTGTCCTATATTAAATATAAGTTTATACCACTATACAAATCACATATGGAGAATTACACATGGAATAAAGGGAAGACCAAAAGTTCAGTTAAACAGAGGTTAGCAGAAAACCCAGTGAAGACATACCAAAGGCCAGTAATAAATGAGTAAACAGTGCCATCTAGTGGTTGTTGGAAACAATGTTTTCTGTATGTCTCAAATGTAAACTTTCTCCTTTTTTGGAGTTTGTAACTTGAAGCCAACCAATCAAATGCTTGTAAAGTTATCTCTGGCCAACCCTGAGAAGGTCCCCATTTCTGATGTCACACACCAGCCAATGAGAAATGTAAGACTCCTCAGACAAAGGAGCCAGAATCAAATATAAGTGACAGGCACACACTGGAAAATTGCTTTTCTCTGAGGCTCTGAGAGTTCCCACATGGCTCTCATTGCTCTCTTCACTTTGGACCAGGGGTGCTCAATAGGTGGATCGCGATCTACCGGTAGATCGCGAGGCAAAATGAGTAGATCGCGGAGTGCCGACCCCCCCTTCAGGTGCCTCTGGGAGGAAACGCCGAGAGTAAGGCCCATTGTACTCAATGGGGCTTACTCCCAGGTAAGTGTGGCTAGGATTGCAGCCTCACAGCCTAATCCTAGGCATGTCTACTCAGGAGTAAGTCCTGTTATACTCAGTGGGGCTCAAGGTACACCAACATACATTGTACACATAAATGTTATGTTATGATGGCGCGAACATTGTAAAAAAAAACTCTGGTAGATCTCCGGGCCTTGCTGGGTTTCAAAAAAGATTTTTGGCCTTGCTCGAGCCAAAAAAGTTGAGCACCCCTGCTTTGGACAGAAGTCCCTGAGAAGCCCGTTGCTGGCAACGAAATAAAGCTTGCAGACGATCACCACTCCTGCCTACTGAGTTTGCTTTTGAATTTTGCTTTGACCTTGCAACAATAGGACTCCATAGATGGAATGGTTAGAAGTAGAACTTCCTTTTCTGTGGGGTTTCTTGGAATATTTATTTTAAAAATTCATATCCTGAGCTGTCCTCCCTGTTAAGGAGATGGCTCAAGGCAGTAAACTGGATGAAGTCTAAAAGCAATAATCTCTCTCTCTCTCTCCCCCCCCCCCCCACACACACACCAGAAGCTGCAGGCAGAAAACCAAACCAGCTCCAAAATCAAGAGAAGACCAATGGAAATAAAAAAGGTTTTTAGCTCCTGCCGAAACTGTATTAGTGCAGGACACCTACTGCACTTTCTGCATGAGGGAGTTCCATAATCTGGCCTCCAGAGAAAGCACTTTCATATGTTGCCATCACATTACTTCTGTTGAAGACAGAACAAACAGGAAGGCCCTCTCTGAAATCTTCAAGGGATTGGCAGTTTCAACATGAAAGGAAGCAATTCCTCACATATTCTGGTCCCAGGGAATTTAGAATACTGAAGGTTAAAACCAGTACTCTGAATTGCACCCAGTAACAAAGTAGCAGTCAGTGCAGACAGAACACCACTGGTGCAGTATGCTCTGCTTTCCAGTCAGTAATCTACAACAGCATTCTGCAAAACCTGAAGTTTCTGAATGATCTTCAAAGGAAGCCAAACACATTACATGAATCTACTCAGGATGTAACAAATGCATGGGCAATCATAATTAGGCCTATTCGACCCAAAAAAAAGACGTAGCTGGCACACCAGCCTAAGCTGGGTGATAAGACCCTGGGCCATAGTCAACATCTGGGTACCCAGGTGCAAGGTCAGGTCCAAGGACCAGTGTCATCAATTAGGGACCAACCAAGGCAATTTCTGTTCCAAACCTTCACAGAAGCCAGAATGAATTGGTCCAGGCAAATCATTTCATCCAGAAATTCCCAGAGTTGCATAATCAAAACCTGTTCATGCAGATGTCCTCAAGCCAATAATTCTTTCCACATTCTCAGGCTATATAATTTGAAAGGAATCCACAACCCAAGTCAAGATAGATCTGAATGATTTTACTGGCAAAGTAGCTAGGGTCACAGTAGCAACTGAGTCATCTTCTACATTCATTTTCTGTTGTATAGCAAGGATAATTGTACATAGTTCTTTGAGCTAGATCAGCATTTCTCAGCATTTGTCCCCCATTATACCATTCTGCATGGTCCACCTATTGGATGTACCACTGGAAGTAACTGGTGATGATGTCATCGCCAAAAAGATTATGTTAAGGCTAGTTACGTCTGGATTGGGAGGCCAGACGCAATGCAACAAACACCAGTAAGAGGCTCAGAGCAGAAAGCAGGGCATTTTTGAGCATTCAAATAGTGCTCAGAGGTAAAGACTCAGAGGTATGGATCCCCATACAATTCAGAAAAAACTGCTGGGCAGCTCTCTGCCAACATAATTATGGCAGAAAAGTATACCTTTTCAAGCCATCATGCCATTGAATAGGCTCTAAAATGTGCTCTAGTCCATGTTTGATCATTATGAGTCTTTCTCCATCATCGCTCAAGATGTCTGTCTGTTGTTTCATTGTTAGCAGTTTCCTTGAGAACCAAGGCTATGTAGCCAGGTAGGGGACACTCAGCTGTAATTGTGACAATGGCTCTGAATAGAAACTCATGGCTTAACAGAACCATGACAGAATCCCCATCTCTAGAACCAAGAAAATCCCCCAGAGTTGTCAGAAATTCATCTGGATCCATAAGCCTCTGAAGACAAGCCTTCCTAAGAGCCCCCCCTCCCCCACTCCTGTGGAGGAAAATAGGCACAATAAGCCTAGACCAGTACATGAACTCTACAGGAGGGACAGGCAGGGGCGTGTTGGAGGTGGGGTGGCCCTTTATGTTAAGGAAGGGATAGAATCCAGCAAAGTAGAGACTGAAGGTGGGTCCGACTCCACCGTAGAATCTCTGTGGGTTAAATTACCAGGCTTGTGCAGCGATGTAATACTGGGGGTGTGCTATCGTCCTCCAGACCAGAAATCTGATGGGGACCTTGAAATGAGGAAACAGATCAGGGAGGTGACAAGGAGGGACAGGGTTGTAATCATGGGAGACTTCAATTATCCTCATATTGACTGGGTCAATTTGTGTTCTGGTCACGATAAGGAAACCGGATTTCTTGATGTGCTAAATGACTGTGGCTTAGATCAGCTAGTCACGGAGCCCACCAGAGGACAGGTGACTCTGGATTTAATTTTGTGCGGTACGCAGGACCTGGTTAGAGATGTAAACATTACTGAGCCATTGGGGAACAGTGATCATGCTGCGATCCGTTTTGACGTGCAAGTTGGGGGAAGAATACCAGGCAAATCTCTAACAAAAACCCTTGACTTCCGACGGGCGGACTTCCCTCAAATGAGGAGGCTGGTTAGAAGGAGGTTGAAAGGGAGGGTAAAAAGAGTCCAATCTCTCCAGAGTGCATGGAGGCTGCTTAAAACAACAGTAATAGAGGCCCAGCAGAGGTGTATACCGCAAAGAAAGAAGGGTTCCACTAAATCCAGGAGGGTGCCCGCATGGCTAACCAGCCAAGTTAAAGAAGCTGTGAAGGGCAAGGAAGCTTCCTTCCGTAAATGGAAGTCTTGCCCTAATGAGGAGAATAAAAAGGAACATAAACTGTGGCAAAAGAAATGTAAGAAGGTGATATGGGAGGCCAAGAGAGACTATGAGGAATGCATGGCCAGCAACATTAAGGGGAACAATAAAAGCTTCTTCAAATATGTTAGAAGCAGGAAACCCGCCAGAGAAGCGGTTGGCCCTCTGGATGGTGAGGGAGGGAAAGGGGAGATAAAAGGAGACTTAGAGATGGCAGAGAAATTAAATGAGTTCTTTGCATCTGTCTTCATGGCAGAAGACCTCGGGCAGATACCGCTGCCCGAACGGCCCCTCCTGACCAAGGAGTTAAGTCAGATAGAGGTTAAAAGAGAAGATGTTTCAGACCTCATTGATAAATTAAAGATCAATAAGTCACCGGGCCCTGATGGCATCCACCCAAGGGTTATTAAGGAATTGAAGAATGAAGTTGCAGATCTCTTGACTAAGGTATGCAACTTGTCCCTCAAAACGGCCATGGTGCCAGAAGATTGGAGGATAGCAAATGTCACGCCTATTTTTAAAAAGGGAAAGAGGGGGGACCCGGGAAACTATAGGCCGGTCAGCCTAACATCCATACCGGGTAAGATGGTGGAATGCCTCATCAAAGATAGGATCTCAAAACACATAGACGAACAGGCCTTGCTGAGGGAGAGTCAGCATGGCTTCTGTAAGGGTAAGTCTTGCCTCACGAACCTTATAGAATTCTTTGAAAAGATCAACAGGCATGTGGATGCAGGAGAACCCGTGGACATTATATATCTGGACTTTCAGAAGGCGTTTGACACGGTCCCTCACCAAAGGCTACTGAAAAAACTCCACAGTCAGGGAATTAGAGGACAGGTCCTCTCGTGGATTGAGAACTGGTTGGAGGCCAGGAAGCAGAGAGTGGGTGTCAATGGGCAATTTTCACAATGGAGAGAGGTGAAAAGTGGTGTGCCCCAAGGATCTGTCCTGGGACCGGTGCTTTTCAACCTCTTCATAAATGACCTGGAGACAGGGTTGAGCAGTGAAGTGGCTAAGTTTGCAGACGACACCAAACTTTTCCGAGTGGTGAAGACCAGAAGTGATTGTAAGGAGCTCCAGAAGGATCTCTCCAGACTGGCAGAATGGGCAGCAAAATGGCAGATGCGCTTCAATGTCAGTAAGTGTAATGTCATGCACACTGGGGCAAAAAATCAAAACTTTAGATATAGGCTGATGGGTTCTGAGCTGTCTGTGACAGATCAGGAGAGAGATCTTGGGGTGGTGGTGGACAGGTCGATAAAAGTGTCGACCCAATGTGCGGCGGCAGTGAAGAAGGCCAATTCTATGCTTGGGATCATTAGGAAGGGTATTGAGAACAAAATGGCTAGTATTATAATGCCGTTGTACAAATCGATGGTAAGGCCACACCTGGAGTATTGTGTCCAGTTGTGGTCGCCGCATCTCAAAAAAGACATAGTAGAAATGGAAAAGGTGCAAAAGAGAGTGACTAAGATGATTACGGGGCTGGGGCACCTTCCTTATGAGGAAAGGCTACGGCGTTTGGGCCTCTTCAGCCTAGAAAAGAGACGCTTGAGGGGGGACATGATTGAGACATACAAAATTATGCAGGGGATGGACAGAGTGGATAGGGAGATGCTCTTTACACTCTTACATAATACCAGAACCAGGGGACATCCACTAAAATAGAGTGTTGGGCGGGTTAGGACAGACAAAAGAAAATATTTCTTTACTCAGCGTGTGGTCGGTCTATGGAACTCCTTGCCACAGGATGTGGTGATGACAACTGGCCTGGACGCCTTTAAAAGGGGATTGGACAAGTTTCTGGAGGAAAAATCCATTATGGGGTACAAGCCATGATGTGTATGCGCAACCTTCTGATTTTAGAAATGGGTTATGTCAGAATGCCAGATGCAAGGGAGGGCACCAGGATGAGGTCTCTTGTTATCTGGTGTGCTCCCTGGGGCATTTGGTGGGCCGCTGTGAGATACAGGAAGCTGGACTAGATGGGCCTATGGCCTGATCCAGTGGGGCTGTTCTTATGTTCTTATGATCTGACCATGACAAAAGTGAGTTCAAATCCTTTCACCTGCTGATCACTTTACTGTCCAGTGGAAAACATTCGATCCAGAGTATATCTGGCACCAAATATAGAGGCTAATATTAATATTAGCTAATAGGGGCTAATATTTCGAGACATCACCCAAAAGACTCCCTCCTGCATAACCAGTCTCCATCCCAAAGAAGCTGGTGGCACCAAGGGTAATGAGCTAAGTAGCCATGCCCCCATTGTGTTCTGAAGTAACAAACTTAGAGTATAACTTGGGGAAATACATCCACACCAGAATCGGCCACAACAATGGCCAGATGTCAACATTCACAGAGGGCAGGGGTTCCTAAATGGGCCAAAACCGCTGCTGCTCTTGCTACCACCATTGCCAACTCTCTCTTCCTCACCCCCCTCCCGGTAGCAACAAAGGAGGCAGCTCTCATAGCACATAATGCTCATGGACATAACTCATCACTGCTTTCGAGCAACTAGTATGCAGAGATACAATGCCTCTGTCACCAAACCTCCAAGGAGCTCAAGGTGGTATAGCTACTCCCTTGCTTATCCTCACAACTCTCTAAGGCAGTATTTCTCAAACTGTGGGTCAGGACCCACTAGGTGGGTCACGAGACAATTTGAGGTGGGTCCCCATTCATTTCAATATTTTATTTTTAATATATTAGCCTTGATGCTACCATGATATGTGACTGCATTTGGGGAAATGTTATAGACCTGTACTTTTAACAAACTACTATGTATATTCTTTTAACAATGATAGTAAAGGAAACTTACTCTTGAGTAAGTGTAGATAGGATTGCAGCCTAGGATAGTTAAAAATTTTTCCTGCTTGATGATGTCACTTCCAGTCATGACATCACTTCCGGTGCATCCCAACAGATTCGCATTCTGTCCCAGTGGGTCCTGGTGCTAAATGTGTGAGAACCACTGCTCTAAAGTATACTGAGAGTTGGTGACTGGATCAAGGTCACTTAGTATTTTCTTATTCTGCAATACTGTGTCCTGCACTGATTTAAAATCCAGCAGTGATTGTTCTTTTGGCTAAAGATATTACTGAACAACATATCAATCCTACAGTAGGACATCAACCATTCAAAACTAGTCTTGTCAGCATGTGAAGCGGCAGGTACAGTGTTAATGCACACACACAATCAAAGAACATATAACATGTAAATAAGTGAAGCAGTTTTTTCCATTAATAGAAGATTTCTGTTTTCTGAAGCATACGCCACACAAAGTTGAGAGTTCAGAAGTTATCAAACTTTCAAAAAATGGGTTCTGATAAAAAATAAACAGAAGATATGCAAGCGGTTTCAAAAACGTTATTTAAGGAAATGGAGGCTATAAATATGAAAAATGATTCCGACCCCCCCTCATTTGTCTAATGAAAACAGTAAAAGACACTACTAGATGTGCCAACTAGAGTTTCAGAAAATGACACCTGGTTGTTCAGTAGAAAAGAGTAACATAAGCAAAAAGCAGGAACTAGTAAAAGCAGACATAGAACAAATAATGTAACAGAAGTTGTTTTATATAGCCTACAAGGCAAATCAAGCAGCTAATGTCTCATTTTACAACTGAGTATCACTGAAAAGAAGAGGAGAGTTGGTGCATTTGGTGGGCTGCTGTGAGATACAGGAAGCTGGACTAGATGGGCCTATGGCCTGATCCAGTGTGGTTGTTCTTATGTTCTTATGCATCATGTGGGTTGAACCTGACTGGTCCTGAAGTAATTTGCAGGGTACCAGTTGGGATCTTGAGCCCAAGGTCCTGAAATACACTTGGGGTTGAGTGCTATCAGCACTCTGTGCCATCAGCACATCCAACAAGAAGCTGACGGAACATACCAAGATCCAGGTCTACAGAGCTTGCGTCCTGAGTACACTTCTGTACTGCAGCGAGTCATGGACTCTTCACTCACAACAGGAGAGGAAACTGAACACTTTCCACATGCGCTGCCTCCGACACATTCTCGGCATCACCTGGCAGGACAAAGTTCCAAAAAACACAGTTCTGGAACGTGCTAGAATCCCTAGCATGTACGCACTGCTGAAACAGAGACGCCTGCGTTGGCTCGGTCATGTTGTGAGAATGGATGATGGCCAGATCCCAAAGGACCTCCTCTATGGAGAACTTGTGCAAGGAAAGCGCCCTACAGGTAGACCACAGCTGCAATACAAGGACATCTGCAAGAGGGATCTGAAGGCCTTAGGAGTGGACCTCAACAAGTGGGAAACCCTGGCCTCTGAGCGGCCCGCTTGGAGGAAGGCTGTGCAGCATGGCCTTTCCCAGTTTGAAGAGACACTTGGCCAACAGTCTGAGGCTAAGAGGCAAAGAAGGAAGGCCCACAGCCAGGGAGACAGACCAGGGACAGACTGCACTTGCTCCCAGTGTGGAAGGGATTGTCACTCCCGAATTGGCCTTTTTAGCCACACTAGACGCTGTTCCAGAACCACCTTTCAGAGCGCGATACCATAATCTTTCGAGACTGAAGGTTGCCAACACACAAGTTGGGATCTTGAGCCCAAGGTCCTGGAATACACTTGGGGTTGAGTGCCAACAGCAGCTCTGGATAAAGTTGAGAGGACTCTAAACAAAACACTGCTGTAACGAAGTCTCTTTCTATAAGGCTACAAAATTATGGTTGCCAGCTCTTCATCAACTTGATGCAGACGTCTGCTAGAGTTTTTGTTCCCATTCAAGTCAAATACATTCTTATGAAGGCTTACACAGAGAGAATGCGGGCTAATTATTTGTAAAACCCAAATATAAATAAAAAATTTATAGATTATAATACTGATATAATTCAATAGAGCAGGTTAAAATGTTTTTAGTTTTTTACAGCGCTGGAAAAATCCCAAGTGCCTGAAAATGTAATGCTGCTACCCCAGCAATGAGACCTATTCCCCATCCCTGTACAGTCAGTACTCAAAAAGATAGTGCTGCTTTAGGAAATGTTACTTTATTTTCCCCACTAAGTAGGGCCATTTCATCAATATGTAGATCAGTACCTATATAAGAATTTATCACAAAAACAATTCTGGTTTCAAGTTTGGATATGGAGAAAAAAACTCAAACATTAAAAACTCCTTACCAGATTTTTCAGCAGTGTTGACAATTCCTTAGTCAGCGTAGAAAATTTTACAAAACCAGTGCCAAGATCTGGATTATCTCTACTTAAGAAGTTACTTCCAAATTTATCTAGTACTTGTGCATAGTTCTCTTCATTTTGAACATGTTCTGGAGAGAGGGAAAGTACAAAAAAATTGATCATTAGTACACAGAAAGTTAATGCTTCTTTCTAGTAATGAGAAATATAATTAATAAAATACAAGCATTTCTCTAGATAAGCAATTTTAAAGGTACCCTTTGTATATTTCAAATAACAACATTATTTAGGGTTTATATGGCTTGAAATAAGATACCACATTTCTCGTGTAAGAAAGTTTTCCTCATAGCCCTTTGGTCTAGTAACAAGAACTGGAATCCACCAAGTTAATTTCAGAGCAGGAATTTGAGGAATGGCTTGCAAATACGGATTCAGTACAAAAACCTCAGCAGTACCACAGGAATTTCTTGCAACAGTGTGGTAGTTCAGTCTAAGTAGCATAAATGTCACTGCCTATTTATACAGTCATACAAAAATCTGGAACTACCATGTTTCTACGTATAATATAGTTCAACAAAACTGAACATACTCCTTTGGCTAAATGGTTTGATACAGAACACGGGGAAAGTTTGATATTTGTGGTTAGTGAAAGATGGTTAACAGTAAGAGTGGTGAGCTCCCTGACTGGGTTTTGAATAACTGAGGGCACAACCTAAATTAAAAAGAACCAAAATAAAAAGAAAAGCCACCGTCACAAAAATTAAACCTTTTTAAAAAAAAAACACTATTCTGTAAAGGATAAATACACAACTTTAAGCAACAATGAGTAAGCATTCTTGGACCACTTTAGCCTCCGAAACCCCCTTTTCTTCAAGATGTTTGTGCTGGAGTTTAGAGGTACACTGTAGCTCACATTCAATGCTACATGATAAAATCAGCTGTAGTTACACCAATGTAGCAGATATGACAAAAATTAATTTTCCAAAACTAGCTCAGTATTTATTCCAATTTTAGAAACAACTGTCCTTTGCATCTTTAATATTAAACTTAATTATTCGTGTATACTTCATAAATACAATTTGAAAATAAAATGTTAAATATCTACACTACGTATTCCACATACAAGCAGATCCACATAAATATATCAACGTGCCTTGTAACAGTCAACGCTCTGTATAATGAGCTCCCATGTATTTAAGGGTTCTCTCATAAACTCTAACAAAAGGGACACTGCACTTTCCCAGCATTTCCTCGTGGGTATTCTGTTCCTGTCTCAAGATGAACACTGAATAAGTAATCACCAGTAACCCTCTTGTAACACCTTAATTGTAACACCAGCCACCATGACATTCACTACAGATCTCCAGACACTCCATCAGGGGAGGATGCTAAGCAAAGTAAACCAAAATTGGGGGTGGAAGGCAAGCTGGATGCAATGTACAAGCCTCAAAGGAACTCAGAAGGAATTCCATGGATGTATTTAGGATTAGCCTCAAGGTGCTAGACACTGATTTCAATACAGGTGGGCCCCTGTATCTGTGGATCAGATCTCTACAGATTAAGTTATCAACAGATCCAGCCACCCCCCACCCATTAACGTTGTTGAAAGGTTAACAGACAAAAATAATCTCACTTTTACAGGTCACTGTAAGCATTCAAACTTACAGCATTACCTAGGCAGGTTACAGGCAGCTTAAATGCTTGAAAAAACTAGATCGACGCTAATAGGAACTTTTATTTCCTATTAAACAAAACTGGAAAGTCCAGACAAGTAAAGCGAACACCTATCCTCTTGGTTAGCAAGACATCTCTAAATCCAAAGGGGTCCAATTTAAAACCAAACTATAACTGGTGTAGTCTAGGAAGGATGAGAACTCGCTCTCCCTAGTAGACTCAGGGCAGACAGGAAATCAATTTTAAAAGGAGTTTATAATAGAACAAATAAAAAGGGAAAGGGTTGCAGAGGGTCAAAAAGCAAGACACATACAAAAGTAAACATGACTGACATGACAAGCTGTCGGCAAAGGGTTGACAGAGCTTAAAAGACAAGCGTAAAATGAAATCAAGTCACTGAATGCTAACAGTTGGATACTTTTCCCCATCTTTAGCTACTCACTCTGTTCCAGGAAAGGGAGAGGACAAATTCCTACACTCCTATGAGGCATAGGCATACCTTTTAATAATGCACAGGTTTGGTATATCAGCAACAAGCCAGAGAAAGCAACCCCAACCAGCTGCATGCATTGGAAGGGGGGGAGGAACCCTATGATCATCCAACTGGATGGCTTATGATTCTGAGGTTCTGTACCTGCCCTGGTCAGACGGACTGGAGTGATCAACCAGCTGGCATGTCAATCTCAGCAGGAGGGTTTGCCAGAATCCCTTCAGAGAAATCCAGCCAAGAAAATACGTAATTTACAAAAGACTTGTCTTAGATGCCACCCGTCTCCCAGGTACTGAGATAGCACAAAAGCCTCTCAAAAACAGGGAAAGGAGGTGGCAAAAGGTAGGGATTTTCATCACAAGAAACAGCTATTATTGTTTCTTTGTTTCAGCCCAGGGTGAATCCGACATGAGTCTTGCATCTTGTGAAGACAATACAATTAACTGGAGATACCAGGGATCGAATCTGGTTCATCCACAGATAAAACAGGTGTTCTTCCACTGAGCTGTGCTCTCTCTCCATTTGAATATAATGAATATAATGAAAGGTAATGTGCACCAAAGAAAGAAAAAGTTTTGGTATAAAGCAGTGGTTCTCAAACTCTCTGGGAGAGTTTGAAACTCTGGGAGAGTTTGAGAGCCACTAAGTTCTTGAATGGGCGGGAGGAGGGAGGCAGCAGGGGAGGGGGAAGGCAGCAGCGCGATCCCCAGGATCGCGCTGCTCAGGGGGGCTGCAGGGGCTTGGGTACACATACCCAAGCCCCTGCAGCCTCCCGGGGATGCGGGGAGCCCAGCGCGACCTGCAGCAGGGCTCCTCGCAGCAGTGAAAGTAGATGCGGAGTGATCGCGCTCCACTTTCGCTTTAGAACATTTCCTTTCATTATATTCATTAAATTCCGCGTCTACTTTCACTGCTGCAGGGAGCCCTGCTGCAGGTTGCGCCAGGCTCCCTGCACGCCCGGGAGGCTGCAGGGGCTTGGGTATGTGTACCCAAGCCCCTGCAGCCCCCATGAGCGGCGCAATCCTGGGAATTGCGCCGCTGCCTCCTCCCTGCCTCCAGGCTGCCCCGCCCCTTAAGGGGCCAGGACCCGCAGGCTGGGGCATCGTGACGCCCCAGTTTGAAAAGCCGTGGTATAAAGGAATAAAAGCAGCACTGAACCAGGTCATCTGGAATAGAGTTCTTCAAAGTACTACTAGCAACCTAGTACTGGGTTACAAGGTCAAAATACACAACCCAGTTCCTTCATGCTTTTCCACTCCCTGAAGCTTGTCATACCTTCATCTGCCACTTTTTCCCTTTTCCTCCTCTCCATCTCACCCCATCTCTCCATCTCATGGGTGGATATCTGCACCTGCCCTCCCCTATACTGGCCACCTCTCAGTTGCTCATAAAAGACTGCAGTGCCCATAGAGGACATCATTGCCAATGCACTTACAGGATGCTGCCCAGCTGCAACAGCACAGAGGGCTGATTACATCATTGCCACTGCACAGGGTCATGGGGAAAATGTTTAAAGAACACTGATCTAGAACATAGCTGCATCAGCTGTTTCAGCTTCAGCACCCTTCCATCAAACACTTATTGTCCCTTACACACTCTACAGTGCATACGAATGGAAAACAACAAATCCGTCAGTTTTCTTTCTGACAGCTGAACCTGCTAGACTGTGGTACAATTGGTCCATTATTTATAAGGTCAGACTATCTACATCAGATTTCTCCATCATGTTCATCAGAAGTACCAGGACGTGTTTTCTGATTTAAAGAGACACTAAGTACTGTATGAGGAACATAAACAGCTCAGCAGAGGAAATGGTATGCTTTTATGTCATAGTTCATTTTCATTTCAGATATAAAGCTATCATTACGCACCCCCCACAGATACCACGGAAGCCTGCCCCCCCCCCGTTCAAGCTTACCAGGGAAAGGAGTGAAATTCTTGTTTAAACTAGATCTTTACAAGTTTAGCAGCTCACAGCTACCTCTGGCAGCCTGATCTCTTCTAAACAAGTCAGAGGTTAACAGGAAGCAAACCTTAACCACTCCCTCTTAACCTCCTGTTGGCTATTTGTTATCCTTAAAGGGCCAGGCTGCAGGGAGGCAGCCTTATCCTTCAAGGAAGTTTAGCAGGGGCTCCACACACACCCCTGCAAGCCCATTAGGTCCTTTAAGGTCTTACCCAACCAAAAAGTCTTTTCAAGCAGATGATCACTACAATCTGTTTTAAAGGGAACTTTTTTTCTGGGGAAAGTTTTTAAAGAAGCTAAAGGGGGAGGGGGGAGCAAGGGATCTGCACCCCAAAACCTATTAGCTTTTCTAAGAATCTACCCTAGCAAAAAAGTCCCTTTAAAGAAGATCACTAGGATCTTCTACGTTAAAGGACCTGGGATATGTTCTTAGACAAGAATTAGCTTGTCTTACCCCAATTCCCAGTGTTCAAACCCCAGCCTGGAGGCCAAATTCGGCCCTCGGGAGGATTGTATCTGGCCCCCCAGATTCCCCAGTTTCTCAGGGCTAAAAATAAAAAATTATGGAAAGAAATTATCCCATTCCATGCATTACATTCGGCACCTCTAGTGGTTGAATGAGATATATACCAATGCTGAGAGATCTGGAATATAAATAAAATGTTAGTAAAATTTAAAGCAAAGCAGAACCTGAGACAAAAAAAGGTTGATACAGTGGTGCCTCGCATAACAAATGCCCCATGCAGCGAAAAACTCGCATAACGAAAGAGTTTTTCGATTGAGTTTGGTAACTCGCATAACAAAAGTTTCTGGCCATGCTTCGCATAACGAAAAATTTTTAGGTCCGTGCTTCGCATACCAAAAACTTTTTAGGTCCGTGCTTCGCAAAACAAATTTTTTAAAAAATTAAAAATTTCGTGTATGCTTCAAATTTTAGAAATCCTCTGTACAGTATGTATGCCTTTAAAGAGCACGTAATAAACACTTTGTAAACCAAATTTGACTTCGTTTTGACCTTTTTTGCCCATAGGAACGCATTAATTAAATTTCAATGCATTCCTATGGGAAAACGCGATTCGCAAAACGAAAAATTCGCATAACGAAAGGATTCGCGGAACGGATTAACTTCGTTATGCGAGGCACCACTGTATTTGCATGGTAGGTTGCTTGATGCTTTTTCAAAATTCATTCCCCCCTTTGCAAATCAATTTTGCCCTCTGCTACCCTCCTCCTTCCACCACCAACCACTTATTGCATTCAATCAAACTCTCAGCACATCCATCCTCCATGCATTTATTATTTATCTATTTATTTTCCAGCCCTCGACACTATGCCAGATACATGATACAACCCTCATGTCGAAAACTTTGCGCACCCCTGCTTTAAAGCAGGATCTTCTGCTTTAAAGGGTGCTTCTGGCTGGTGCAGATTCTTAGAAAAGCTAATGGACTGGGTGTGTGTGTGGATACCCCACTTCCACTCCCCCTTTAGCTTCTTTAAGAACTTTCCCCAGCAAAAAGGTCCCTTTAAAGTAGACAATCCTAATGATCTTCTGCTTCAAAAAACTTTCTGGCTGGTTAAGACATTAAAGGACCTAATGGGCTGGGGGGGGGGGCCTGGAGCCTTCACTTGCTACTCACAAGCCCATTAGGTCCTTTAAAAACTTACTTCAGCCTAAAACTTCCTTGAAGGAGAAGGCTGCCCCTTGGCAGCCTGGCCCTTTAAGAAGAAAAAAATCAGCCAGAGGTTAAGAGGGAGCAGTTAAGGTCTGCTTCCTGTAAGTCTCTGGCTTGTTTAGAAGAAACCAGGTAGCTGGGAGGCAGCCTGAAGGTCGCTGTGAGCTGCTAAGCTTGTAACAACCTAGTTTAAACAAGAATTTACCCCTTTTCCCCAGGTAAGTTTGAACAGCGCAAGGGGGTCCCGCGCAAGAGAATCCCGCATCCGCAGATCAGTGCAACTGTGGATACAGAATCCGCAGTTACCGGGTCTCACACCTGTATTCTCCAGTGGAATTCATTAACATATATACATAACATCAGTAGTAGCTGTTTGTGTGGATCAGGGGTGCCCAAACCCCAGCCCTGGGGCCACATGTGGCCCTCAAGGCCTCTCAATACGGCCCTCAGGGAGCTCCCAGTCTCCAATGAGCCTCTAGCCCTCAGGAGATTTGTTGGAGCCCACACTGGCCCGACGCAACTACTCTCAGAGTGAGGGTGACTGTTTGACCTCTCGTGTGAGCTGTGGGATAAGGGCTTCCTCCACTGCTTGCTGTTTCACTTCTGTGATGCAGTAGTGGCAGCAAAGAAAAGGCCAGCCTTGCTTTGTGCAAGACCTTTTATGGGCCTTGAGTTATTGCAAGACCTTCATTCATTCATATAAGTTCATCTTTAATATATTCATTTATGTAAACTTATGTAAATTCATTCAAATTTTAAATGTAAATTAATTCTTTCCCCCCCCCCGGCCCTCGACACAGTGTCAGAGAGATGATGTGGCCCTCCTGCCAACTTTGGACACCCCTGGTGTGGATGGTTAAAGGGTCAAATGAAGGAAGAGAGTCTCCTTCCGCTCTCTCTCCCCACCAACTATGAATTATTGTGGGTCTCCAAATGTTCCAAATATTGGTTCTCCTAGTTTGAAACACAAAGCGTATGCAAAATTAACTCTTCCTGTAAAGTTGACATGTTAATTGGATTTAAAGACATTTTGTTAGACACATAGAGTAGCATTGAAACAATTTGTCACATAAGAGCGCATTTCTAATTCATAATCTTTTCACGGTAACCCCTTATTTAAGCTCTTCTATATCTAAACATAAATAAACTGATACAAAACTATCTCAGACTTCTGAGAAACAGCAACTACAGGCAGTGCATGAAGCCTGCCAAAAAAAGTCTTTACTGGTTAGAAGGGAATGTGCATTTCCTGTGCTACAAAGGCACACTCAATTCACTACTTAAATTCCGAACTATGGGAAGAGCGAAACAGCAAAAGCTATTCTACAAAGAGGGGCACAAAGTACTATTTTTTTTTAAGCAGGTGAAAATGGCTTAGATACAAGCCATACTAAGCTATTTGAACCCCTTTGGGGGCGGAGTTAACACTCAGTGAAGTAGCAGGAAATCTTGGAGGGCTCGGGGGGGGGGGGAAACTGCTAAATAGATGTGTTTTCCAAGGACCTCAACAATGAGGTACTCTTCGTTGTCAAGAAGAAGGAACGAAGGCTGAGAGCTTGAACGGGGCAGTTTTCTTGAGACGACGGTTTCAGAGATATTTTCCCTGATTGCTCTGTGCTGAATCACATCGTATCCTGGACACCATCTTCAGAGACAATTTGGACAGCTGAGGACACCCCCCCCCCCACGGCATAGATAAAACATGAAAGCGAACAAAGCCTTTAACTGTGAGTAACCAGTTCATTAAAAGGCTATAAAAAGAATTGCAATCAAGAGGTTGGAGGGAGGGAAAGACAACTTTAAGATTATACATTGGCTTGCAGCCACCCAGAGGGGAAAAAGAGCGAATGTGGATTTAACAAAGCCCCTGTTGGAGCAGTTTTTTTTTCTTTTTTGTAACAAGGATGATCGGAAGAAAAGTAAATAAGGGAAGATAAAGGATCACCCTGTTGGAATGGTATGCATGGAAAAGAAATTAACAATTAACAACTTTCACTTTCGTTTTTGCTGCAAAAGGCTTGACTCAGACCTGAACAATTAAAGCCAGAATTATATCGGCTTGATTTGATACTGATAAGAATGACATCAAAAAATTTAAAGGATGTTAGCGAAAGCCAAACTTCATTAATGGATATGTTGCAAGAATTCAAAAATGAAGTGAAGCAAGAGGTTGGAAAACTATCTGAACAAATGAGGCAAATAAACTCCTCCCTGACAAACAGACAAACAAAGAAAGGTATGGAGGGGATGGAAAAAAGAATGGACAAAATGTCAGATGAAACTAAAGAATTGGAGATTTTTGTAATGAGACAGGAGTAGGAAAAAGCAGCATTTATTATTAGAACTCAGAATTTTCAGGAAGAAAAAAGAGGGAACTCTCAGAGAAAGAGAGCGCGTCCTTTCAAGAAGAAGAATCTTTGGATTAAATTAAAAAAGAATAAAATGGAGAAAATGGAAGAAGAAAAGAGATGGATCAAGAAATATAAGAGAGTTAAGGGGAAGAAGAAGGAGTGGAAGGAGCAGTGGGAGGAGCAAGAAGGAAAATATCAAGACAGAACAAAGAAAATACTAAAACAGGAAGTGCAAATGGCTGAACAACAAGTGGAAATTATTTTGTAGATATTAATGGATTGAATTCTCCTCAGAAGTGAGAAGTATTCCATTAATTATGTCAAATCAAATCAATGAAATGAAAACAAAGTTGGAACAAAAATATTAAGATAATTAAAGTGGTATTAAGATAATTAAAGCGGTATCTTCTAAAGAAGAATTTATATAAATTGTTTTATAGATGATATTTAATTCCAGAGGAAGTAGCAAAAATGTACTAAAAAAATGGTCATCAAATAATTGTTAGATATGCAAAGAGAATGACGGAATTCTTTATTATATGTGGTGGATATGTGGAAAGTAAAGAAATACTGGAAAATGATATATATTGTTACAAGAGATTGTAATTGTGTAGTACCATTCAAACCGGAATTATTCCTCTTAAATGTGATATCAGAAATTGAAGACCAATATAAGAAACATTTTATTGCACATATCAGTATAGCAGCAAGAATATTGCATGTGCAAGATTTGAAGCCTTTTTATGACTGGATAAATAATTTTAGTTAAACAATAGTGATTGTTTAGTTAAATCATTAATTAGTATAACAAATATGATAATTTTTGTATCAATGACTTTGTTTTTTAGTCGTTGTTGATTTCTTTTTTGGATTAAGACATGTTGTAATCTATGACCAATATCCTCATGTGTAACCTATGTAATCCCAGCCCTAAATTTAACCCATTTTCCTTACCTGTATCTGTAATAAATAAATAAACTTTGCAAATGCACGCACACACTCACACATATGAAAGAACCCCTTTAAGCACTTCCTTTAGCAGTAGTTTTTTTTGGAAAGGATGTTAATCGTGTTCTTCTAAACATATTCTAGGAAGGTTCTTAAATTATGTCCTACACATTGCACAGGCTGTGGCTGATTCTTTCTAACACACAATGACTTAAAAAATAAGAAAGCCATTGTAATTATTCATGATATGGGACATCTTTCCTAATTCACACACCACAAACATTAGGCAACTTTAGTACTGGAAAAGAGGGCGGGGGGGGGAGGATAAAATGTCATTCACTGAGAATGACAAACAGCAGGAAATACGTCTTTACAGAAAAACTCTACTTAAAATTGACCCAGGCACACTTCCAAACTCATTTTCTTAATCCTGATTAAAACCAGGTTTTCAGCATGATCATAGTTCATTTTAATTTGTAACAACAAAGTTCGTGTGGCATCTTAAAGACAAACAAGTTTCTTTCAACATGTGCTTTCCTGAGTTAGAGACCACTTCATCAGAAGCAGAAAGTGTTATCTCCAGTGGCAAAAGTGTGTGTGTGTGTGGGGGGGGGGGGAAGACGCACATGTTGTGCTTGCACACAGGCAAAGGAACAGAGAGTCAGTGACCATTGTTATGTGAATTTCATTGATGATTCTCAACAGCAGTAACTGTAGATAAAGCAATCTTCTCAGCTACACTGAGTTAACTGAGAAATATTCCAAACACAGGGATAATGGTTTGCTCTTACTGCCTACATGGGCTCCATCTCCTCTCCCATGCTTTTAAACATTTCCATGAAAACTGTTGTGAGAAATCACCTGAAGATTTGTATCCCAATAACACCCAGATCCACCTCTCCATTCACAACTGTTTCTGGGGGGTAGTGGAGGTTCTGAACCAGTGTCTGAGTTCAAAGCTCAAACTGAGCTGAGACTGAATTCAGACAAGACAGAGGGGTTTTTTGTTAACAGAAGAGCCAACTTGGTTTTGGGTATTTTGTCTGCTGTGGTTGGGATAGTACTCTCCCTTGAAAGATCAGGTTTAGGAATGCTCCTTGTTCCTGGACAACCAGGTGGCGGCCAGGGCAAGAAATGCTTTTGTGAAGCTTCAGCGGATACACCAACCTAGATTACTTAACATTAAGCACAAGGATGCTCTGGTGTTTTCTGCTGTGAGATCTGACACTGGTTCACATAAGGCATACCAACTTACTCTCCAGTAGGTGAAGGGCCCAAGATTCCTTGGACAACACAAGTAGCTAGCAATAGGGACTGTAATTTTACCTAGACATGTTAAAGAATTTGTTTTCCTTTTGTTTGCTTTCTATCATTCCAAGCTACTTGCTAACTTCACAATTTCGCTACACATTGGGATCTGTATGAATTGTTCCCAAGTAGCATCAAAATTCCATCTCCTAGGCATTTATGGTTATTGCATCCCTTTGGACAAGCTATATTTGTGTCCCTCCAGCCAAATTCAAGCTTGTCCCATCAGTCAGCTTGTATTGTTCCTACCCTCCCCCCCCACACAAACTTTTTTATAATTCAGTTTAATTACCTTTCTTTTGGATTTTTAATGAACTAATCCCATTTTGACTCTTTGCTTGCCTAGTCCATGTTCATGTACAATTCAGTGGGTTGTCACACCTGATCATCCTTGCACTTGTTACTGTGGCTTTGATTTTTAATAAACACTAGTGTTCCATGCTCTTTTGAGAGGGCTTTTTATTCCTCAGATCCTCCCCCAAATCTAATCTCTGTAGGTTAGGACAGTGGCAGTGGATAAAGACTATCAGTTTTTCCCCATCTGGCTACTGACCCAGTAAAAAAAGAAGCAAGGAAAAGGAAGGGGTGCATGAGCACTAACTTCTAGGCACTAATTCCCTCAGGGCCCAATCCTATCCAATTTTCCAGTGCTGGTGCAGGTGTGCCTGTGAGGTGTGCACCTCATCCTGTGGTGGGTGGGCAGTCACAGGGGCCTTCTCAAAATATGGGAACATGTGTTCCCTTACCACAGAGTTGTATTGCGGCAACACCAGAGCTGGAAAGTTGGAAAGGATTGGATAGGCCCTCAGTCAGCCTGCCTTGTTCCAGTACTTTTCCTGACAATAGCCATTCCTAACAATGTTCAATTCAGTAAAACAGTAAAAATGGTTTTACAAACACAGTTAAAGAACTTCTACTGAAATTTAGAGGAAGAAAGCTTACCTTGCCCAGAATTATATATTGCTTTTACAGATTTTTTCACTTTTTGTAGTGCAGTTCTGTCCTGATCTAATGCCTAAGAGAGAAAGAGAATGAAAATGGCAATGAATTGAAGGTAGGCCAACTTTCCTTTTTAAATTGTACACTTGAAGACCAGGCATGAGCCTCCGTAAGAAAATGCTGAATAATTTCAACAACACTGTGAATGCACCATTGCCCTCTGGGGAGGTCTTTGGTCACTCAGCCTGTTCAAATCAATTAAATAACTTTGAACTGAAGATCTCCTAAGGCTTAAATCATCTTGGAAAACAGTTGTGACAGAGCTAGGACAATGTTAAGTTCAATTTGAAATCCGATAAATACTTTAAAAGTTCAAAGCAGCTTCACATATTACCCTCTGGTACAATTCCTCTAGTTTAAATAGCACATTTCTCTTTTATGTAAAGATTTTTTTTTTTCTGTTTTCAGTTATTATAAGGTAGTTCTAGAAAAGCAGAGTAACAAACAATAAAAAAGTAAGGGCCATTTTTTCTAGATCAAGATTCTCAATGTGGAAAATGTATGCAAGTTAGTCTGAAATCCATCAGAAAGAATATAATGTTTTCAGCTTTCTGTCCAACTTCTTGTCCTATCACATTGCTAAACATCAGTACACTTCAATGCCAGTTCTCAATGAGCCTCACAATGAGCCTCCCTTAAGCCAAGAAATAAACTATCCAGTTTTTCCAGTTTTCCACAGTAAATTTAAGGTACCTGGAAAAACAACTGTCAGGAAGAAAAAAAGCATATAAACAATTGACCTACTGAAAATCAACAAATACAAGGAAAAGGAAGGCATCTGTTTTTACTTGAGATATTTACATTCTGGTATTTACAACCTGGGCCCAAGTCATCAGCTTCCATAACTACAATAAATCCCTTAATGAATAAAAAATGAAAAATATGGCCTCATATAGTACAGTGTTAACCTATCATGCACAGATAGGTTGTAAAGCATGCACACATGGACTCAGGTGGGCCTCTGCTAGAAAACTGTTCCGAAATTCTGGATCTACCCATGCAATGAGTTATATTATTGGTAATATAAAGATTGTACCACATGAATCAAATATATTTGAACTCACTCAGTGCACTAGTTTCCATGAGAAACTGCCCTCTCTCTTTTTTCCACAGCATCTGACAATTGCCACTGTTATACTCTTTAAATGATCGATGGCAAGGCCATGCCTGGAATATTGTGTCCAGTTCTGGTTGCCACATCTCAAAAAGGATATAGTGGAAATGGAAAAGGTGCAGAAGAGAGAGACCAAAATGTTTACTGGGCTGGGGCACCTTCCTTATGAGGAAAGGCTACAGCGTTTGGGCCTCTTCAGCATAGAAAAGAGGCGCCTGAGGGGGGACATGATTGAGACATACAAAATCATGCAGGGGATGGACAGAGTGAATAGAGAGACACTAAAGCAGGGGACATCCACTAGAGTGTTGGGAGAGTTAGGACAGACAAAAGAAAATATTTCTTTACCCAGCATGTAATTAGTCTGGGGAACTCCCTGCCACAGGAAGCAGTGATGGCATCAAGCCTATATGCCTTTAAGAGGGGATTGGACAAATTTCTGGAGGAAAAGTTCATCACGGGTTACAAGTCATGGTAGGTATACACAAGCTCCTGTTTTTAGAGGTAGGCTGCCTGACAGACACAGGGACAGACGCAGGGAAGGGCACCAGAATGCAGGTTGTGTCTGTTGTCTTATGTGCTCCCTGAAGCAGTGGTTCTCACACTTTTAGTACTGGGACCCACTTTTTAGAATGAGAATCTATCAGGACCGGAATTGACATCATTAAGAAGGAAAAGTTTTAACAATCCTAGGCTGCAATCCTACCCAATTCTACCTAGGAGTAAGTTCCATTTACTATCATATGCACAATAGCCTGTTAAAAGTACAGATCTGTAACACTTCCCCAAATGCAGTCACATAACATGGTAGCATCAAGTTGAAAATATTAAAAATAAAATATTGAAATGAATGGGGACCCACCACAAATTGCAGCGCGACCCATCTAGTGAGTCCAGACCCACAGTTTGAAAAACACTGCCCTGAAGCATTTGGTGGGCCACTGTGATATACAGGAAGCTGGATTAGACTGGCCTGATCCAGCAGGGCTCTTCTTATGTTCTTATGAGCAGGGCAAGCTTTTATATAAGAACTATCTTGTTCAATGTAGACTTTGGGAATAAACAGTGAATAGGTAAATTTAATTTTGTAATGTTGTTCAAAAATTTTATTATCTTCTCAATGCAGTGTTTTTTTCTAAAATAAAAAAGCTGGATTTATTTTAGAGAGAAAGAATGAACTTAGACACAGACCAAAAAGTTGAGGGAAAGCAGTCAAGTGTCTTAAGCCTATTGTATAAAGCTCTGTTTATAGGAATCCAATATTGCCTTTGAAAGGGTGGGCACCACTACAGACTGATGATAAATAAAAGATTTAACTAGCTTGAAACAATGATAAGCTGGCTGTGAGCAAAAGCCACTTAGTACTGACATATGGACAATTAAAAATATGATTTATTTTTCAACTGTAACATGCACTTTTCAGTTACAACTTTCATTAAGTGATAAATAAAATCTGATCCCTGTTTCAATGAAAGCCCCATGAATTAAAAATATTTTTGGCTGAAAAATATTTCACAATTTAGAAGCTTGTGACAGCAAGGAGAATTACAAATTTTTCTAGAACAGCATCCATATAAACAAAATTAAACAATGCAAAATATTAACAAGCAAAAGCAACTTTGATCTCATGGATTCTCCACTGAATTGGTGCCACACACGGAATCTGGTTCTGGGTCTCTTACAAGATATAGTAATGAGATATAAAGCTTTTCACGTCTGGGTCACCAAACTAATCCCACTCAGGGCAACAACAATTTATAAATGTTACCATCTGTTGAGCGTCTAGTGTCTGGGGCAAAGTGATTTAACACTTTCAGTTCATTTCTAGTGGTAGTAAAATAACAAAAGCTGTTGTGTGGCATCTTTATTGACAGTCTCAGTAGAGGTCAACATATTACTGCTGTACTCTTTCATCATGACAGTTCAGAAATTAAACCAGGGCTGGCAACTTCCCAGAAATAACTAGTTTTCTAAATGGAGGCTGGTAACTGTCTCATTTCCTAGGAAAATTACTCTACTAATGAAAATTGCCAAAACATATTCTGAAATATGGTTACAGTTGGGCAATCAGACAGTATATTATTTAAATTAAATAAAACAAAAAAGGGTATGATCTAAAACGTGATTACCTCAACACATGAAACCTAATTCTCATTAACAACTTAGAGCCCAATCCTGGGCTCAGTGCTGTGGTTTTGTGCCGCCAGGCACTATCGCAAACGTGCCATAAGACATGTTTGTGAGCCTCACTGTCGGGATACCACCTGTGCTAGCCCAGCGCCGGCAGTGCTGGGCTAGCGCCAGGCTAGCACAAGAAGGGCGCCCAGCCTCCACGACTCTGCAATCTCACAGACTGACGAGCAGCAGCAAAGTAAGCAGGGGCGGGGAGGCATTCCGGGGAGGAATGACAGGGAGGTGGGGAGGGGAGGGGGGCGGGTGGGAGGCAGGTCTGTGGAGCTCCGCTCCACCGCATCCAAGGCGTTCGTGGAGGGCTTGGCGCCCTACACGAACGCCTTTACTTTACCCCATAAGTGAATAGCCCCATTGCGGGGCTGCTTACCTTCTCTCGAGGTGCCACCTGTGGTAGCCCAGGGCGCACAGGATCCAGTGGCAGCTGTTCTTGGTGCCACCGAGGCTGGGTGCCCTGAGCAACTCAGGATTGGGCTGTTACTTGTTTAGCAAACAACTTAACTAAGCAAAGAAAGGAATTTCCAGGTTGAAAGTTTTTCTCTGAAGTAAACAAATTTTTTTATTTTCCAGTCAGCTCCCTATTGATGGGTTTGGCTGATTAGTAACTGAACTAAGAACAGTGAATCAAACATATTCATTTTTATCACCATCAAAAAATGGAAGATGATTCAATAGCGGGCATTTTGAGTTTATAAACTGTCTATATAGCAGAGTGTCTGTGTTTGGGGTCTACTTCTTATATGGCTTTATGTGTTCAGGTTCTGAGTCCACATATACTGTACTTCATCAAAATTTAATCGGGCATATTATATAACTACTACAGCAAATACAGAACAAACTAATCAGCTGCTATGTGATATGTCCCAAATGCGTACATTTTTCCTGCCTCAACTTCTCTCCCTCATACATCGAATCTGGAAATCATACATTCAACAGCACAGTCGTACACCCCTTTAGGAGATAGCAAAACCCAATCTACATATTATGCCAGGTGAAGGGGCAAACGTGGGTGGGTAGACTTCTTCGATTTCCACAACAGACTACTGGTTGGAAGGAAAGTGTCATATTTTGAATCACGCATGCATCTGCAGCCTGAAGTGAACAGTCCTCAACTTATCTTACTTTGTGTTATGTGTAGACTGGGTCAGATGGAAGGATTTTCACATCTCTTTGCCCTGCATTCATAAATACTTCTTCCTTTTGGATAAAGCAGGCATCTATATAGCAGATGTAGAGCATGTAAACTTAAACATTGTATCAGACTAAGGCCCAAATCGTTTCCAACTTTCAAGCACGGATGCAGCCATACCAACAAGGAATGTGCTGTAACCTGCTGTGGGAAGGGGGCAATCAGGGAGTCCTCCTCAAGGTAAGGCAGGGGTGCCCAAACCCTGGCCCTGGGCCTACTTGCGGCCCTCAAGGCCTCCCAATGCAGCCCTCAGGGAGCCCCCAGTCTCCAATGAGCTTCTGGCCCTCTGGAGATTTTTTGGAGCCCGCACTGGCCCGATGCAACTGCTCTCAGCATGAGGGCAACTGTTTGACCTCTCACTGGAGCTGTGGGATGAGGGCTTCCTCTACTGCTTGCTGTTTCACATCTGTGATGCAGTAGCGGCAGCAAAGGAAAAGCCAGCCTTGCTTTGTGCAAGGCCTTTTATAGGCCTTGAGCTATTGCAAGACCTTTAGTCATTCATGTAAGTTCATCTTTAATATATTCATTTATGTAAACTTATGTAAATTTATTCAAATTTTAAATGCAAATTAATTCTTCTTTCCCCCAGCCCCCAACACAGTGTCAGAGAGATGATGTGGCTCTCCTGCCAAAAACTTTGGACACCTCTGAGGTAAGGGAACAAATGTTCCCTTACCTTACAGCTACAGTGCAGCCTTATTAACCCTAGAAAGTTGGGCAGGATTCAATCCAGAGTATATTTCTAGAAGCTGTGAAAAGTGAAGGCATTTAAGGAATCTGTGGCAACCAGGCATTTTTATTTTTTTAAGTATGAGTTCAAAACTCTAGGATGTCAATTTTCGCATGATTCAGCTCTGATTTTGGAAAATGGTGTCTTTTCCACAGACTGAAATTATTCCCCCACAATCATTACTTTACATAGCAATTAGTTGTTTCTTAATAAAAGCAACTAAAGGTGCCAAGCTACAGCTTCTTTGGGTTTCAGCGTGTGCCAGCAAAATGGCATGTTTTTCAAATTTTAAAAATTGCTCACTAAACACATTAAATATTTATTCAATATGTACTTTTTTCAAAATGAGTAAACTTATGTTTGTACAAAATTCCTGTTAGGCTGTCCAGAGAGCAAAAGGCTGTCCATCAACCACTTGCACAGTACTCATCTGCACGCATTTCATTTTCTTGCAAATTTACTCCATGTGGAATTTTAATAAGGCTTGAGAAACGATTATTATTATTATCAACAGTATTTATATATTGCTTTTCAACAAAAGTTCACAAAGCGGTTTACAGAGAAAAATCAAATAATTAATGGCTCCCTGTCCCAATAGGGCTCACAATCTAAAAAGACACAAAAGAACATCAGCAGGCAGCCACTAGAAAAGACAGTGCTGGGGTGAGGAGGGCCAGTTACTCTCCCCCTGCTAAAAAAAGAAGAGCACCCACTTGAAAAAGTGCCTCTTACTCAGTTAGCAGAGGTTATTCAGATTACTGAATAAATGCCACTGTAAGCAAGAACAAGTTTAAAACAAAAAATATATTAAACTGAACACAACTTTCATTTATAAAATCTCAATGTTTGATCAGCATACCATACATCTTTGCGCAGTTTCATTCTGCAAGTCCAGCCTGTTTTTCTGTTAACACACATGGTTCCTGAGCCACATTTGCACTTGAGTGTGCGCTCCTTATTTTCACAACTGCATTCATGCATCCCAAATTCCTTTTTGTACCCATGTAGCATTATTTCTGTACAGGATTTTAGCATCAGACATAGGTTACCATTTGTCATTGTTTAAACTCCATGCCATGTTCAAGGCTTGGAACAGCAGAACTTCGCTTATTTACTTCCTTCTACATTATCTCTGGTGAGTAACACTTAATACACAGATGAAAGGCATTTTGCGTAGGCGGTTTGATTCTGGTTTCTTTGCTGTTATAAAGATCATACAGCAGTGTTTCTCAAACTGCAGGTCAGGCTCACTAGGTGGGTCATGAGGCAATTTCAGGTGGGTAATCACTCATTTCAATATTTTATTTTTAATATACACTGCTCAAAACAATAAAGGGAACACTTAAACAACACATCCAAGATCTGAATGAACGAAACATTCCTATTAAATACTTTGTTCCTGACATAGTTGAATGTGCTGACAACAAAATCACACAACAATCATCAATGGAAATCACATTTATCAACCCATGGAGGTCTGGGTTTGGTGTCATACTCAAAATTGAAGTGGAAAAACACACTACAGGCTGATCCAACTTCGATGTAATGTCCATAAAGCAAGTCAAAATGAGGCTCAGTAGTGTGTGTGGCCTCCACATGCCTGTACGACCTCCCTACAACGCCTGGGCATGCTCCTGATGAGGTGGCGGATAGTCTCCTGAGGGATCGCCTCCCAGACCTGGACTAAAGCATCCGCCAACTCCTGGACAGTCTGTGGTACAACGTGGCGCTGGTGGATGGAGCAAGACATGATGGCCCAGATGTTTTCAATTGGATTCAGGTCTGGGGAACAGGCGGGCCAGTCCATAGCATCAATGCCTTCATCTTGCAGGAACAGCTGACACACTCCAGCCACATGAGGTCTGGCATTGTCCTGCATTAGGAGGAACCCAGGGCCAACCGCGCCAGCATATGGTCTCACAAGGGATCTGAGGATCTCATCTCGGTACCTAATGGCAGTCAGGCTACCTCTGGCGAGCACATGGAGGGCTGTGCGGCCCCCCAAAGAAGTGCCACCCCACACCATTACTGACCCACTGCCAAACCGGTCATGCTGGAGGATGTTGCAGGCAGCAGAACGTTCTCCCTGCCGTCTCCAGACTCTGTCACGTCTGTCACATGTGCTCAGTGTGAACCTGCTTTCATCTGTGAAGAGCACAGGGCGCCAGTGGCGAGGTTGCCAATCTTGGTGTTCTCTGGCAAATGCCAAACATCCTGCACGGTGTCGGGCTGTCATCACAACCCCCACCTGTGGACGTCGGGCCCTCATACCACCCTCATGGAGTCTGTTTCTGACCGTTTGAGCAGACACATGCACATTTGTGACCTGCTGGAGGTCATTTTGCAGGGCTCTGGCAGTGCTCCTCCTGTTCCTCCTGGCACGAAGGCAGAGGTAGTGGTCCTGATGCTGGGTTGTTGCCCTCCTACAGCCTCCTCCACGTCTCCTGGTGTACTGGCCTGTCTCTTGGTAGCACCTCCATGCTCTGGACACTACACTGACAGACACAGCAAACCTTCTTGCCACAGCTCGCATTGCTGTGCCATCCTGGATGAGCTGCACTACCTGAGCTACTTGTGTGGGTTGCAGACTCCGCCTCATGCTGCCACTAGAGTGACAGCACCGCCAGCATTCAAAGGTCACCCAAACATCAGCCAGAAAGCATAGGGACTGCGAAGTGGTCTGTGGTCACCACCTGCAGAACCACTCCTTTATTGGGGGTGTCTGGTTACTTGCCTATGATTTCCACCTGTTGTCTACTCCATTTGTGCAACAGCATGTGAACTTGATTGTCAATTGGTGTGGCTTCCTAGGTGGACAGTTTGATTTCACAGAAGTGTGATTGACTTGGAGTGACATTGTGTTGTTTAAGTGTTCCCTTTATTGTTTTGAGCAGTGTATTAGATTTGATCCTACCATGGCATGTGACTGCATTTGGGGAAATGTTACAGACCTGTCCTTTTAACAACTACTAAGTATATTCTATAACCATCTTAACAATGATAGTTAATGTGACTTACTGCTGGGTACATGTGGGTAGGATCGCAGCCTAGGATTGTTAAAAATTTGCTTGATGATGTCACTTCCAGTGGGTCCTGATAGATTCTCATTCTAAAAAGTGGGTCGCGGTGCTAAATGCGTATTTGTGCCATGGCACACTGGTGTGCCACAAATGGTCTGCAGGTGTGCCACAGGAGTTTGGGGGAGGATCATTTATTAGTAGGGCCATTGGGGGATGTGTCTCCATCAACAGCATGTTATACCTTGTCAATTGTCAAAGAACTGATGGGCTGCCTTGCCAATTTTAGTACCTTATCAGTGTGCAGTGAGATGAATATGGTAGAAAATCACTGTATTAAACCTTTGTGCAGCTGAAGCTGTACTATCATAGCCAGTCCAAGCATGAAAAGGTAACAGTGATACACCACAATCAATTGGCTAGCATTTGTGGGCTTCCTGTATGTCAAAAAGGTCCTAGACATCCTCTGGCTTCATATTGTCTTCCACTGCTCACTTGCACCCTCCTTCCCTCCCTTATGTAAAGTAAATTATAATTCATTCTCTTCTGCCCTGTTTAGTTAAAAAGGAAAGTGTACAGTAAGCATATTCAGTGGAAATGAGATTCATTTCATGAATATTTGTGTCACAGCTCCTCTCACTAACCATACCTCTCAGCAGGAATGAAACAAACATAATATCAGGTAAAAATAGAAGAGGATTTGAATAGAAACATGGACATTTAAATGAAGGGGGAAAATATTTGTTACCCCCACTGGTAGCTCAGCAATCTGAGTTTAAATGGCAATGGATGTCTATGGGGTTTCTAAAAAGAGTTATAACTTCCAGAGTGCTAGCTGTGTTAATCTGTAGTAGCAAATACAACAAAGAATCTTGGGATGCCTTAATGATTAACTCATTTATTTTAGTATAAGTTTCCATGGATATTATTAAATGTTCATGCCCCATTTTCTGAAGTGGTGAGAAGTTCAAAAAGTATGGTATTACTAAGGTTCTGACTTAACCAAAGGCTTCTTTTGGTCCCTCATTGACCACTTGAGAAAGAGAGGAGGAAACGAGTAATCTCCACTCCCGCTTCAGCCCCAGGCCCATCACTGGAGGATCTTGCAAGCATTCTCTCATTCAGATAAGCATCCTTAGGCATTCTAATCAGGCCCGCACCAGATCTGCAGTTGTTCCCTGGCAAAACACAGTCATGAGTGACATCCGTTAGAATGGCCCCATGCAGTTATTTGCAACCTTACATTCACTGCAACCCAGGGTTTTCTTTGTGGCAAAAGTCATCCTACTCCTGAACTGCCAGTCATCCCTCCTGGCAAGATGGCATGTTATGCCTTGGAACAGTGGTTCTCAAACTCACAGGGAGTTTGAGGGCTGCAGTAATTCTTTGCAGGGGAGGCACCCGTTAAGGGAAGAGTCCAGGGTCCACAGGCTGGAGCTTCACGACGCCCTAGTTTGAGAAGCCCTGCCTTGGAGGATTTTTTTAAGAAAATGTATTGGACACAGTTTCATTCTGTTAGTACGATCATTTTCCTGGAACCTTATCTATATGTGGTGAAACTGTCCAGCCATATAGCTGAACTGGAAAGTTGTGGTTAATAATATAAGTGAGATTAATAGTGAGTTATGGTTCTGTTTGATCCTTTGGTGATTATTGCTGGTGATTGAAATGTTGGCATCCTTCAGTCTCGGAAGACTATGGTGTCACGCTCTGAACAGTGGTTCTGGAACAGAGTATCCTCTCCAGTGCGCGAAGCCTGGGTAAAGTAGGTATGGAGGATAGGCTGTTACCCATGCAGCAAATCCCCCCTCTCCACGTCGCTGAAATGGTCCAATGGAAAGGCAGAGGCCAATACGGTTGGTTCCAGCAGCGTTGCAGGAGTTGCCAGAACGTGACTGTGTTCAGCCATGAACTGCCTCAGGGACTCCGGCTCCGGATTTTGCCTCGAGGTTGACTCCTGAAGCCTTTTCCATAACTGGATGTAGCCACAAGGCAGTGGAGGTTTGGGATCAGAGTTTTCCTTCTCTCAGATGAGCTGCCTTCCCAGGCTGACGAGTCCCATCTACCCGGTGGCTGTTTAGTCGCCTCTTACGATAAGTACAGCCAAACTGAGGGCCTATTCTTATCACCAGCCCCCAGGATGCTGGTGATTACTGCTGAATAAAAAAGTAGAAAATAAGCAGGAAGTGGCAATGGCAGAAGATATCTGGTTGGAGAGACATACACTCACTTGTGTACCACTGCCCGTAAGATCTACAGGTGCAGCCTATTCATCCATGGATTTGATCATCTGCAGATTTGTCTCAATGTGAATGGGGTGGGGGAACTGAAAGTCACACACACCTTTGCCTCCTTGGCCCTGAGCTGTTGTCTCGCTCCTTTCCAGGCAGCCCAAAACACTGTAAAAAGGCTCCACCTTGCCCAGGCATGGCGAGCCATGGAAGAGGTTCCCCTTTCGAAGGAACAGTAACATTCCTGGAGCTCCTGAGGCAGCAAAGAGGCTGAAGAGGGGAAGGGGGGGTGGAAAACCTCTAGCCAGAACACGTGCATCGAGGTGGAGCGCTCTCTCTCACATACACAGAGGGGGCAGGGGTGCTAGTAACAGAGGGGATTGCTTTAAAAAACCCAGGGAGTGTTTGCACATTCCCCCCCCCCCAGATGATGCGGGCAATCACCCACACAAGCAACTCCCCCTGAGATGGTGCAGGCAATCACCAACACAAGCAAGCCTTCCCAGCAGCAAAGCCTGAGATTTAGGCTACAATCCTCTCCACACTTTCCTGGGAGTAAGCCCCACTAACTACAATGGGGCTTACTTCTGAGTAGAAAGGCATAGGACTGGACTCTTAAAAGCTCAGTATCCCACCTGTGAAAGAAGCAGAGACAGCTGGCAACAGGGAGGGCTGAGTACTGAGTGGAGGAGGGGGAGGAGGAGGGGAGGGTATTGATAACAGTTGCCTTAGTTTCCTTCCAGCCCCAAGTGTCCGGCTGCAGCGAATTTGCGTAACTCTATGAAATTTAGCACAAATTTTTGTTAATCACACTTAACACGGATAAATAGGCTTCACCTGTATGCTATCATGCACATGGGCATAGTATTGTACTGTGCACTTGGAAAAAGAAGTAGCACTTACACTCTGACCTAGGAAGAGATGACTGCAATTCTGTTAATACACAAAATCCTCGATTTTTTTATTTATTGAAAAGATTTATAAACCAACACAACTCAAAGCTGTGTATAGTTTACAATAAAACATAAAAATGGTAATAAAATAGAGTAAAAGTGACTGATAACAATACAAGGAACAGGTAAAAATACCAAGAATAAAACTATAAAAGCAGCACAGAGTAACCAAACCTATACATAGTAATTATAAAGGGGTCACAAGGGAAATAATCTATCCTCAAAAAACAATCGTGTTTTTAAAGTTAGTCAGAAGCCATATAGCGAGGGGGCTGTCCTCCAGTCTTCTGGGAGTTTGTTCCACAGACATAGTGCTAAAACAGAAAAGGTTCTGCACCTTGTTGCCTGGCCCCATGCAATACAGGGATTTAAAAGTCATCAGTAGCACCAACACCTACATTGATACCAACATAATTTTGCTGAAAAAATCTAGCTGGACATTCTCAGACCAGTATTTATAGATGATTACGTCTAACTAATGGCCGAATGAATGAATCTCTTAGACAGATTCGGATAGCTGGTGACTTCCCCCCCCCCCCATGGCCCACTAGGTACAACATGAGAGCAAACAAAGGTTTTAAACCGTGAGTAATCAGTTCATTAAAAGGCTATAAAAGAATTGCAATCAAGAGGTTGGAAGGAGGGAAAGATAATTTTAAGATTATTTATGTTGGCTAACAGCAACCCAGAGGGGAAAGCAGCGGACTCAGATGTAAAGAAGCCCCAGATGTAAAGAGGACTCAGATGTAAAGATGTAAAAAAAAGGCTGGAGCATTTTTTTTTCTTTTTGTAATAACAGTGACTAGAAGAAAAGATGAAAGACTAAATAAATAAGGGAAGATAAAATATCACCCTGTTGTAATGGTATGCATGGAAAAGGAACAAACAACTAACTTTTAGCAGTTGATATAATTCTACTTTCGTTTTCATTGCAAAAGGCTTGGAACTGGATTTAGGCCTGTCATTGCAAGAGGTTTGAAGCTGGATTCAGGACTGAGTATTTAAAAAGATATTAACTTGATTTGACAGCATTATTGACTTGAATTGGACTACGGATCCATCCTTTTTGGATATAAGACTTGGATGACTCGGATTATAAAACTTGGGGATTAGCCTTATAAGAAGGTGAAGCGAAAAAATAAGACTTGGTGGATTTTTTAACTGCTGGAACAATTCATTTTCGTTGTTATAGCTAGAGACCTGAGACAAAGCTTTTAAAGACACATTGATTTGAATCGATATTGGTATTGATTTGAATTGGATTACTGATCCACATTTTTTGGATATTAAATGTGGGAATTAGCCTTACAAGAAGGTGAAGCAAGATATCCTTTTTGGATATAAAACTTGGGGATTAGTCTTATAAGAAGGTGAAGTAAAAAAATCAGACTTGACTGATTTTTTAATTGCTAGATTAATGTAATGCTTGTGTTTATAAATGTTTGTGGTTATTGAATTGTGACCATTGTGGTTTTTGAACTGATGTGTTTTTAGATACTGAGATTGTCATTTTAAGGGACTAGACGGATTAAAAGAATCTCTTTTTTATTAAGAAAGAGAAGAATAGTAAAAAGGAAAGAATGACATCAAAAAAGGAAGTTAGTAAAACTACACCTAAGACATCACCATTAGTTGGATCACAAATTGTTACATATGCAGCTATGGAGCACAGGAGAAAAAGCCAGACTTCATTACTGGATCTGTTGAAAGATTTTAGAAATGATATGAAAGAAGAGATAGGCAAACTCTCTGAACAAATGAAGCAAATAAACTCCTCCCTGACAAGTATGCAGGATCAGATTACAAAAAATAAACAGGATGTCAAGAATTTAAAGAGAGATACGAAGAAAACAAATAAAAGTATGGAGGAGATGGAAAAGAGAATGGATTAAATGCAAAAGGAAAACACAGAACTAGAGACTTCTGTAATGAGACAGGAGATGGAAAAAGCAGCATTTATTATCGGAATACAGAACCTTAAAGAAAAATCTCCAGAAGACACATGGAGAAAAACATGAAGGAAATTCATGTTTTGATTTCTTTGTGATTTAATTTATGCTAGCTAAGAAATTCCTAGAGTATTTCTTCCTTATAAGAAGGTTGAGGGGGAAATTCCTCAAGAAAAACATGGGGAAATTTGAATCTACATCATGAGAATATTTCAGTTAATCCTCTGTATCCTGTGATACTGCAACACAGAGAAACAGGAACATCCAGGCTCATCACTATTCTTATTAACCAAGCATCTAAAATTAAAATGAATCTAATCAATCCTGAATAAGTTGTGACATGTATTAATTGTGGCAATCCTGAATTACTGCTATACACGTACAATATAAAAAACGTCAACTATGGAACAGATTTTGATTTCTTTGTGATTTAATTTATGCTAGCTAAGAAATACCTAGAGTAAACAGAAAAAAAAATAGAACAAATTATTTATTCCACACAAAATGAGTTCAGTTTTCAAATTACTTTTTAGTATACTGGTATGAACTCAGAAATATATTTCTAAAGGAGTTACCATTTCAAACCCAAAAAATAGAATGACAGCTTGCAGGCACTTTATATTCCACACTGACCTTGCTTGCTGAGGCAGGAAATGTTGTACAGAGCAGTAGCATTCAACCAGTAGGCTGTGGCCTGACTATAGGTGGTTCGCAGCACTATTGCTACCACCATATTATGAGACAAGGCTGTGACATTTTGTACTCTGACCTTTAATTAGGTAACCATCAGAAACAGTGACTAGGAAAAGAATCTCCGTTTGTAATACTGCAGTATTTGGTTTCATAGCACTATATCAATTTTGCATCTTATGTTCCCAAAGGGCTGCTTCCATCCCTTCTAGCCTTAGACAACATCTGAAAACCTTTGTTTTTCAGAAAGCATTTGATCGGAGTACTCGACATTACAGAGTTTTTTTGTTTTCGCAAACTGACATGACCTTCAGCTGAAACTACTCAACAGTATTCCTATATTGAATTGATTGGCTATGTATTTTGATTTTTTTTCCCTCCTGCCCTTTACTTATGTCTCAGAGCCCAATCCTAAGCAGTGCATGCTGACTTACCACTGGCACACCCCGTCACAGTTTGGGAACCACTAGCTATACACAGATCCAGAAAAAGATAAAACTGAATGTACAGACATTACTTTTTTCTTGACAGTTAGAATTTGAGACAGAAAAGTATAATTGTGCCAAAGAATACAAGATGAAATATGCAGCAAGAGCAGCAGGATCTTGAACAAGGACCAGGAAGTACATGATTTACAAATCATTTTGCTTCACCTCCAGCCCAAATTCTGTAAAATAAAAACAAAGTAAAACACTTCAGGCGGACAAAGCTCTGTGTTCTTATTAACTTCCAAACTTCCTAATTCATCAGTTCAATGACAATCTCTGAACAGGTTTCATTAAAAAACTGCAACGCCTATAATCACCAAAACCTCCAAAATAGCCAGCATACTTTATCCAAGTACTGTATACGTTAACCATAATTAAAATCAACGTTACCAATCTTATTTCACACAGCTTCCCAAGTTATATACAATTCACATACAAAAAGCAATTATGAAAAAAATGACTAGGAATACTTGTGTACCTGAACATTTGATGGTCTGACATTTGTGGTGTTTACTGCTATGGCTCCTTTACAACTTCTTTATATAGAAGGTTAATTTTCAATGTTCTCTTCTTAAGCTCTTCTTGTGCACTCAGCTACTTCAGCACTGCCTCATCTTTCTGACAAAAATCTAAGCCAGTGTTTTTCAAATTGTGGGTCAGGACCCACTAGGTGGGCCGCAAGCAAATTCCAGGTGAGTCCCCACTCATTTCAATATTTTATTTCTAATATAGTAGTCTTGATGCTACCACTGCATTTGGACATATGTTACAGATCTGTATTTCCAACAGGTTATTGTATATATGCTTATAACAATGACAGTAGATGGGACTTATTCCTGGGTAAGTGTGGGAAGGATTGCAGCTTACAATTGCTAAAAGTTTCCCTGCTTGATGATGTCACTTCCAGTCATGACACCACTTCTGATGGGTCCTGGCAGACTCTCGTTCTAAAAAGTAGGCCCTGGTGCTAAAAGTTTGCGAACCACTGATCTAAGCCATTTGTCAAGAACCAGCTTGTCTTTATCTTGCAGAACTGCCTCACAGTTTTAGTAAATTCCAGGTGAGGCAGAGTTCAGTGAGGGATGGCAGTGGTTCCCAATTGCTTTAGCAACAGGATCCACTTTTTAAAATGACACTATCAGGACCCACCTAGTTTTGAGACAAAAAATGAGTTTTCACTTTACCAGCCACTCGAGTCTATGTTTTTATCCATTTTACAATGGTGGGGGGGGAATCAACTTCTGATGCATTGGTTGAGTTCCATGTTCATCGCATCGGGACCATTCTGATGGTCGTGTGCTCTCCCTTTGCCTCGTCTTCAAGAGGAATCTAGGTGTAGTTGCCTACTCATTAGTAAATGCACACAGGTAGCTCAGTTTCACTTTCCATAGGGCTCAATACATTTTCCTTGTAAGCTTAGAAGGGAGACTTCCTTCTTGAAATGGGACCATTCTGGTGGTGCTATATTCTTCTCAGACTGTCCTTCAACATGAACCAAGGCACAGTTGATTGTTGTTGGCAACCTTCAGTCTCGAAAGACTATGGTATCGCGCTCTGAATGGTGGTTCTGGAACAGCATCTAGTGTGACTGAAAAGGCCAATTCGGGAGTGACAATCCCTTCCACACTGGGAGCAAGTATAGTGTGTCCCTGGTCTGTCTCCCTGGCTATGGGCCTTCCTTCTTTGCCTCTTTGCCTCAGTCTGTTGGCAAAGTGTCTCTGCAAACTGGGAAAGGCCATGCTACACAGCCTGCCTCCAAGCAGAACGCTCAGAGGCCAAGGTTTCCCATCTGTTGAGGTTCATTTCTACAGTTGATTACTGACAAGTAAACATGCACTTGCGGCTCAGTTTCAATTTCCACAGGGCTCAATACATTTTCCTTGTCAGTTAACAGCTTGTCACTTTCATGACCCACCTAAACTCAGGTCACAACCCTCTGGTGGGTCACAGCCCACAGTTTGAGAACCACTGGTCTTCAGGTTTTAGAGAAAAATAGCTGGTTGGTTATTCCCTTTGTACATGAGCTGTCATCTGTCAGTATTTATACCATAACAGTTATGATATAAATATAGAGGGGGCCATATCTGCGGATTCCATATCCATGGATCAGGTCCAGGTCTGCACACGCTCCCCCTTCAGAAGCAAGGGGAGCTCTGCTTGCCTTACCTCTAAAGGGGCTTCTGAGCTCAACAGAGGCCATGGACCATGTTGGGCTCAGACTGAGCTTTGGAGCTCAAATCACGCAACTTCTGGTTTCACAGAGGAACCGGAAGTGATGTTTTTCATGTCTTATAAGGCATTAAAGCCCTCTAGGGTTTCCCCAGGCCTCATAATGCCTTATAAGGCATTAAAAATGACCATGGCCTCTGCTTAGCTCAAAAATCCCTCTGGAGGCAGGGAAATGGAGCTTCCCTTGCCTCCACAAGAGGGGACCTCGGACTTTGAAGATGGGCATGTGCCCTTTCAGCTATCCACGGGGGGGTTCTGGAACAGGGGGTTCTATGAATAAGGGGGTGCACCTATACTGACAGTTGACAACTCATGTACAAAGGAAATAACCAACCAGATATTCTTCTCTAAAATCTGAAGACAATTTTGATTTTTAATACTAGCAAGACTTTTTTTTCTTAAACATGTAAAACTTGAGGGCCACTTTGCATTTATCAGCTATTTATCAGCAATTTAGCATAAACATTACTTGAACAATTTTGATTCTCTAGTTCAATGTTTCCCAAACGGGAGTTGCAACCGGTGAATGTTTGAAAAATTCTCCCTCTCTTAAGGGGGTGGCAACCAGCAGAGAGCCATAGGTGATGCTGCCCATCAGTTCCAGGTTCCCCACAACCACCACCGATAAAGAGATAAGAAAGGGGCTTCTTAACCTCTATGTAGTCAGCAGTAGCTGGGAAAACCTGGAAGTGACAGGTTCTCAGTAGGTTCGCAACCCTGTTTTAGGGACGGAATGGTGAGTTGGAATGGAGAGAACCAGTGGGTTATGATTTTATCAGGAAACAAACTCTATAGAAAGGACTGAGAGGATTATAATGGCAGTGGTATAGCTTTGTACATCTCAGAGGATACAGAGTCCAACAAACTAGAAAACAAAGAGAACAGACTCTTCCAATCATTATGGGTAGAACCCAAATAATGTAGTAGTGGGAACATGTTTAATCACAGTCCTGATTAAAATGCTGAGGGTGCACCTATCTTGAAGAAAAATCAGGGAGGCACCCAAAGTGTTGCAGTAACAGATCATTTCAATTACCCTCACACAGACTAGGCCAGGGGTCGGCAACCTTAAACACTCAAAGAGTCATTTGGACCCATTTTCCGGAGGAAAAAAAACCTCAGGAGCCACAAAACCCTTTTGACATCTAAAATGAAGATAATACTGCATATATAGTTTTTTTCACCTTTATGCTCTTATAGGTCCCATTTTAATAATATAGCCCCCTCTTGAAGCTTTTAGTTTTTGTCTTACATTCTTGCCCTGTGTTTTCAGACACCTGGTCCTCTATGGTGTTTTGCCTGATTCCAAGGCCATTCTCTGCCTGGAGAATTAGGACCACTTTAAGCAAATTAGCTCCCCTTCTTTCCCCCAACAAATGACCCTGGTTCTGCCCTGCAGTCCTGCTGGACCCCACCTCCAGGGTAGCTAGCCTGTTCAACCTGCAGAGGTCCTCTCTCCTGCCAGCAGCCTCCCACCACTACAGCAGACCCTGGGTCCTCAGCAGGTCTTGGGCACAGCAGCCACACACCAAACTCCAGTGTCTCCAGCAGTCCATTAGTCACAAAGTCAGTAAGAGCATCCAGGGCAGAGTCCAAAGTCAATAAGCCAAGTCACAGTCCAAGATCAGATTCCAAAGTCAGTCAGTCAAATCAGTCAGAGTGTCAAAGCCAAGCCAGTCTCCTCTCCAACCTGCACTCCTTCTCCAACCCACACCCCCTTCCTCAGGTGCTCCTTCAAAACCGACAAACCCTTTCTGCCTCAGGTACTCCTTATATCCCTGAGGGCCCTATTGCCTTCAAGTGGCTGCAGTTGTGCAGCACAGTCTGCTGGATGCCCAGGCCTTACCCTTAAAGGGGCCACTGCTGACACCACATCTACCTCCTCACCAGATCTTCCAGGATTCCAATACATATGGCGGTTATGACATCTGCTTATCTTACATGGATACTAAAGAATTCCCCCCCCCCCCACCTTCCAGAGGCACCCTGCTGGAAGGAAAAAAGGACACAGACTCCAAAGAAGCCAGAGCTGGGCAGGGGGGGAAGGTGGGAGGGGCAACCACAGGCCAGCTTCTGCCCTGCCTGCCTGCCCTCCCTCAGGCTGCAACCCTCTTACTTGTTGCAGGGGCTTACTTGTGAGTAGACCTGCACAGGAGATGACTGAGGATACAGCCCTCCACACCTTCCTGAGAGTAGCCCAGGGACTACATCGGGGCTTACTCTGGAACAGACCTGCTTGGGCTCCCACTCACCCGTCCTTGCGCTTGGCCTTGAGCAGGCTTCAAGGCTGCCATCCCAGGCACCCTTTTCTGGGAGTAAGCTTCATCCTCTGTAGTGGGGCTTACAACTGAGTAGACACGCGTAGGAGCAGGCGCCAAGGCTGCCATCCCAGGCACCCTTTCCTGGGAGTAAGCTTCATCCTCTGTAGTGGGGCTTACAACTGAGTAGACACGCGTAGGAGCAGGCGCCAAGGCTGCCATCCCAAGCACCCTTTCCTGGGAGTAAGCTTCATCCTCTGTAATGGGGCTTACAACTGAGTAGACACGCGTAGGAGCAGGCGCCAAGGCTGCCATCCCAGGCACCCTTTCCTGGGAGCAAGCTTCATCTGCTGTAATGGGGCTTACTACTGAGTAGACACACAGGATGTCTCCTCAGCTGTGGAGGAAAAGCCTCTCCTTGCACTGAGTGGGGACCTGTTCAGGGAAAGGCGGGCTGCAAGGACTCGAAACGGCTGAGGAGGAGGGCAGCTCAGGATTGGCTGGTGGTCAGCCAGTGAAGGACCCTGAGCCATTCCAACAGAAAAAGCCAGGAGCCTGCTGGATGCTGATTGGCTGAGCCTGCTGGAGAGCTGGGGAAGGGAAAAACAGGGAGCTTAAGGGAAACCAATGCAGGGCAGGTGGGGGTGAAGGGAGAGGAGGGCAGTGAGCTCAGGGGGCAGAGGGAAGCAGCCTGCACTCCCAACACAGGTGCCTCCTGTCACACTCTTTGCCACTTTCACCTGGAGGAGCCGAAGCAGACAGCTGAAAGAGCCACATGCGGCTCTGGAGCCGCAAGTTGCCGACCCCTGGACTAGGCAAATTGGTGTTCAGGCCACAATAAAAGGAGAACATTTCTACTGAAATGAGGGGACTATTCAAAAATCATTTTTATTTAAAAAAATAAGCAACCGAAAGGGAACGTAAAGGAGATCAAATCTCTCCAGAATGCATGGAAGTTATTTAAAACCGGAATAACAAAATCTCAACCAGAAAGCATATCACAAAGTAGGAAAGTCACCACTAGATCCAAGAGGCTGTTAGAACAGTTCACAAGTGAAGTCAGAGAAGTTGTGAAAGGCAAAAAAGCTTCCTTCAGAAAATTGAAGTCTTGCCCAAATGACGAAAACAAAAAGAAACAAACTCTGTCAAAAAAAGGTGCAAGCTGACAAATACACTCCAGCTAATATCACCAAGTTACTTGGTTAACTAACCCTTGAACATGCTACGTAACACTACCCATGAAAAAGGTAAACTTGCCTTACATTGATACCAGTCCATCTAAAGGACTGTCCCTGGGAGTCACTGATAGTGATAGTGATTGCAGTTTCACCTTCTGCACATCCTATTAAAACTGTAGCCTCCCTGACTTACTGAGGACCCATCCTTAAGCCTCATGCCATTACCAAGTTTCAGCAGCTTCAAATTACACAACATTACATGTACAGTAACCTTTAAAGGAAGAGGGTAGCCTGGCATTCCAGGGGGATTCAACCTGTGGAATTCACTGTCTGATCTGTGTTTATCAATGTTTCAACTGAATGCTACACCGGAGGTTTTACCACCTTCTACATAAAACACACGCTGTGTCGCAATATAGTTTTTATTAATGATTTATAACTACCATGCCAAATTTTAACATCCTAATCATATAATCCAGACAATCAAATACTTGAACAAGAGTCTTTATATTAAGATGGTCAAATTTTAAAGATTTAATATTAAATGGCTCAGTTACAGCAGGTTTATGATTTTCTCTCAAAATGCAGTTTTCATCTGTTTGCAACCATTTTCGCACACTTATAACTAGCTTCCCACAAGTGTTCGCGGGCTTTGCTCACCAAGCCACAATTGTGGTCACTTCTACAATCACAAAGCAGGCTCTCAGCCCACCTAGCCTTTTTCCAGCTTCTGCTCCAAGAAGCACAGGACTCCCACTTCCATGCACAAGAAGCCTTAGGATACAATTGATTACCTTATAACTTTGGTTATAACCAAAGACAAAAAATGTGATTAAGGAGCAATCCTAACCCCTTATGTCAGTGTTTTCCAGCACTGGCATAGTGGTGCCAATGGGACGTGTGCTGCATCTTGCAGTTGGGTGTCACTCACAGAGCCCTCCTCAAAGAAAGGGAATATTTATTCCCTTACCTCAGAGCTGTATTGCCCTTTTGTCAGCGCTGGAAAGCACTGATATAAGGGGTTAGGACTGCGCCCTAAATGTATGTCAACATTCACAATGTTAGAACTGTAGAATCATTATGATAATATTTAGAGAAAAGCTGTGTTTCTTAATCCTATAAAGTCATAACTCTAGATTTACTATTTTAAAAAGCTCTGTTCAAGGCAAAACCTTTTCAATGCTCAAAGATCAATACATTTTCATTTTCCAAATATACAGCTTTCAAAAATGTCAAGTATATACACACACGGACACACTAAAGGCTATTTTCCTCATATGATGAATACTGCAATGAAGAAAAGGTTAATTTGTTATTAAAACACTAGTATAGAGTAACATTCTTCATATGACAGCTTTGCACTGAATTGCAGGATAAAACCATCACATTAAAAAACGTAAGTAGTACTGCTTGAATCAGAAGATTTATTTCAAAAATTTATCAGCCCAAAGCAACTGTACAGAAAGGGACAAGGATAATCCTACTTGGGCAGCATGATGTCACAGTGAGGTAGGAATTTAAAAAAACTACAGAAAAGAAAGAACTTCCAGAAATGTTTACAATTTAAAACAAAGCTCAATCAGAGAAATAGATTCCACCCACCATTCCACTCAACGAGCATATGATCTAGAGTGAGTGAGAGATGTGAATTTCTCCATGTGAGAGATGGAGCTGCTTGTCAGCCTGCCTCAGAGAACTGGAGGCCAGAAGTGAGACCAAACCAGGAAGATCCATTCTGAAATGCTGTTGGTTCTTGAAAGAGAGAACCTCTATGTTTGTAAAAATCCCCTTGATGGATTTAGAAATGCCTACCTATGTAAACCGCCTTGAATAAAGTCAGAGGAGTAATCTGATGACCAGAAAGGCAGTATATAAATACTTAGTTGTTGTTGTTATTATTATTATTATTTGTGGTTCCCTCAGTTGGTCTCAGTTCCCGCAAGACTCTCATATTGTGAGCATCTCGCCATGTTGAGTGCAATTCTCAAGAGCAATTTTGACTACATACAATTTTCGCCTTAGAACTTTAGAACCTAGCCTCCACGTAAGATGTGACTCCACTGTACAGGAGAGTTAGAAAGTTGTTTCAACAGGAGTTCTTCAGTTTGCTACTGAAGGTTAGCAGAGAAGGAGACCTCTTGGGAGGGCATTCCACAGGTTGGATGCTATAGAAGAGAAAGCTATCTCTCTAGTTAATGTTCACTAAATTTCTGCTAGCAACACGCCAGAGAGAAGGGTTTCTCCTGTTGATATTAAAGAATGGACAAGTTCCTATGGGGGTAGGTGGTCCTGGGAACACCCATTAAGGAACATCCATTAAGGGTCCCAAGCTATTAAGAGTTTTAAAGTCCAAAACCAGTACTTTGTATTAAGTTCAGAAAAATATTAACAGCCAGAGTAGCTGGCACAGAATAGGCAAGATATACACCATGCAGCTATTCCTGCATAATAACGAGGCTACTGCATTCCAGACCAACTGAAGCTTTCTGAACAATTATGCAGTAATCCAATATGGATGTAAACTAAAATGTACATAACTGAAATTGCAGAATTCCCTTGGTAAAGTTATAGTCAGCAAAACTTCAGTAGCTGGTCATCCAGGAGGAACTCTGACCTCAAGCTGCACACTTGACACTTCAGAGAAGCACAACTCCATCCAGAATCAACTGGTCACTGTTATCCAGAACTTCCATCGTATCCGGATTAAATTTCACTTTGTTTGCTTGTATCCATTCCAGAACCACATCAAAACACTACAATACCTAAGATATGGTGTTGATTCTACCAAATAAATATACAGGTGTGCACCACTTAACGATGGGGATCCATCGTTCACTGATCCATGCTGTTATGTGATTAGGTTGTTAAGTGAACATTCAGCCAATCTAGAGCCTTTGT
Organism: Tiliqua scincoides; assembly: GCF_035046505.1. Lineage (NCBI taxonomy): Eukaryota > Metazoa > Chordata > Lepidosauria > Squamata > Scincidae > Tiliqua > Tiliqua scincoides. Next base: position 11,649,347 of record NC_089824.1, on the reverse strand, counting down.
TGTGTAAGACACTCCCTGCCAGACACTAGCTGGCTGCACAGGCTTGTGGAGATAGATTGTCTCTTCTTTGTATTAAGAGCCTCTTTGTTGTGTAAACAGACATTCTGCTGCAGGCTATGGGAGACCTGACTGCCTCATTAAGAGCCTCTTTGTTGTGCTTTGACCACCGTTGTATATGAGGTCCATCGTTTAGCGGAAGGTTGTTAAGCGGTGCACACATATATTTTATAAATGCATCTTTAAAAAAACTCCTATACCGTAGATCCTCAAGTATAAGTTAATATCACAGATTGGTTGAAGGCAGGTTTTAAGCCCAAAATCACGGAATAATCAATGACCCTCAGATAAATCCGGAGGGGGGTGCACTTAGGGGGTGTGTGAAATTCTTTCAAAACAATTTACTAGGAATTGTTCTGAGGCAGCAGCAAAAAGTAAAAAAAAGGAGCTGTTTTACATCCTTCTCCAAACAAGGAAGAAGACGAATGTGCTTATGGGAGTTGTAGGCTTTGAGAAGGGTACAGTGCTGCACTTCCATAGCAGCAGCCCTCATGCAGACTACATACAAATTACTTCTCTTCCTGTTTGAAGAAGTTAAAATGGTTACTATTTTTTGGTTTGCTTTCTACCGCTGCCTCAGAACAATTACTGGTAAGGAAAATTGCTCCTTTTCTCCCCCACCCCCGTGTTCTACTTCTCAGTCCAGTCCTACGCCCACCTCACCAAGCAACTGCTCCTAGAAGCTTTCTTCACTATATAGACCAGTATATAAGTCGACCAATGCTTTCAGGGACAATTTCATTCCCATATCCCCCCCCCCCAGTTGACTTTCCATCTCTAATCAGGCTGGGGCACTGTGTTGCCCTAGGCAGGGAAGCCCTGTCACTGTCTCCTTAAGGAGTGGAGCGATGATTAAGGCAGTGACATGATTGTCATTATCATGCCACTGCTGGGGACAAAAGTGTTTGTTTTTTTTTTAAATTTACCTGCTGCAGTTGTGGAGGCAACCTACCTGTGGAGGATCCAGGGAACCTGCAAACCCATCTGCAAGGCTCTCCACTCCTCCAAACTTCTGAAAATAGTGAAAACCTGCTACATCTTTTTTGTCATGAAACAGAAGTGGCCATTCTTCACTACAGGTCGTACCTCATTATTCACTGATTTGGCATTCACTGGTTTGACTCCACCAATTCTGGGGTCCACCTTTAAATGCCTTGTAACAAGAAAAAAAGTGCCAAAATCCCATTTCCTACTTTCATGCTATTAAACTGCACTGGAAGCAAACTTCTCTGGAAGCAAACTTCTGTCTTTAAAAACAAATTGTTTTTAAAGACAGCTTTAAAAATCACTACAAAGTTTCTTGCCTCTCCATTGTCACCCCGCAGAATGCATAGGTATGAAGCAAGAAACCTGGTAGTGGGTCTTTAAAGCTATACTTTCACTGATTTGTTATCCAATAATTTTTTTAACCCACTGAGCATTCCAGAACAGTACTCCAGTGGATAACAAGGCACAAGCTGTATTTTCAGCAGTTTGAAGGTAAGTTTAGAAAAATTAAGCTAAGTTTTAAAAAACCTTTTTGTCCTTGGCAGTGGCGTAATCATGGTGATCGCATCACTGCTTCTGCCCCTCTCCTGCAAGCACTTACAGTGCTTCCAGAACTCCCAGAGTTTGGGAATTGCTACCAATTCCTCCTTTACTCAACAGACTATGCCACAGATTTCACAATTTGAGAGAGCAAAGAGTGTACCCCCACTACCCTCAGAGATACTTGTTTGTTATATAGAAAGTTTACTTCTGAAAAGGGACAAAAGTAAGAAAAAGCCAACTTTTACTGTTACTTAGCAGCTAAGAATATGAAAGGCAAACTTCATGCACACACTTGCAAAAAAATCACAATAAGAAACCAAAGCTGAACCTTAGAACGAGATGCATCAGCATTAACTATGGCATTACTGAACAATTTTAAATAACAGGAGACTAACATCACAGTCTTGCATGTATTTACAAAGAAATAAGTATCACCAATACAAATGGCTGCGCAATCATATCTTCAGACTCCGCCAGAGCAAGGGTCCCTGTGGCAGTGGAAGGTGTCACAAAAGTGCTGTAAAGCACTCCAGGACACCCAGCAAGTAAGTAACACCACCCAACACGTAGCAGTCTGCCCCACCTCTCCAGTGCTGCATCCAGCCTGACGGCGCAGACAGGTAAGCTGATGAGCAGCGCAGGGGCTGGAAGAGGGTGGCAGAAGGGAGTTTTGGACACAAGAATGGGGAGTTTCAGGGTGGAGTTTGTATTGGGGGATGGATCAGGCCCAGGAGGAAGGAGGGATCAATGGAGGCGTATCCTAAACCACCTCCTGGCCCAGCTGGCATTACATCAGGTTGTTTGGACTTCTGCCAGCTAAATAGCTGGTGGATATCCGAGTAGCCCCATAGAGCTGGCTGGGGAGTTACTTGGGGTAAAATATCCTTTTACCCCAAGGAGACCTCCAGACACCTCTTAACCTGCATTGGGCAGCCCAATCTGTGCTGTATCCATCTTACTCCCAAGTGGCATCAGCTTACGCTGTAAATATATAGCTGACGCAAGGAAAGGAAAACTCAACAAGAATGGGGTGTAATGAACGGAGTTTACACAGAACAAGGTCAATGAAAAATAAAAGATCTGTAGAAGTTGTACATTTCTGAACCACAAACTATACAATGTTTCTTAGGGAAACGCTTTTTTAAAAACAGTACAAAAAACTAGACTTAAGATGAGAGTAAAATCCCTGCTGCACAGTGTGGATAGAAACAGTAGTTCTTCTCAAGAAAGTCATTTGAAGTGTGTACTTCAATTAAATCAGAAGTGAAACGAATTACTTAGCGTGTGGCAATGAATTTCAGCATGAAAAAATGCAAACCCAACCAGCCTCTGGAACTTAATTAAAACTACAGCATGACTTAGCATTCTGCTCCTGCAACTATTTGTTGCCCTGATTATGAATCACCCTCCTTACAGAGGGGAGGAATGCTGTCTCAGTTACATTCAACTGCAGTTCTGAAGCAAAGGCTTTTTTCTCCCCTATAGTAGCCGGCTGTTCAGATCATACATACTCTAATTTGTTAAGGTTTTTCTTTTAATATTGACCACAGGCAGTGGCTATTGGGAACATACTAAAAGGCATAAGGCCTAGAACACAATTCATCTAGACCATGTTGCTTTATTTTCCTAATCCATCAAATCACCCTTTCAGTATTCAACCAGATGGAAATATTAGGTTGGGGAGTGGGGAAAGATGTGTTCTGTTCAAGTCACAAACTTTTTCATGTATATGTAAAGACATAAAGAAAAAAACTTTCACATCAGATTCCCAGAAAAAGAACTTTGTGGTTTTAGAATAATAAGCTATAATCAGGAAATTCAGGAGTTTTGATTGCAGTTCTGCCTTCCTCTCGTAGGAACTGCAGCTCTAGCTTGGCCAGAGAGAGGAATGGGGAAAGAGGAGAGATTGTAGAGTGGACACAGCTGGGACTGGCAAGCTTAGAGACAGCAGTAGAATGAGTTTGCTGTTCTGCCTCTACCCTCAAAAGTATATCAGTTCTGCCTTGGCCAGAAGAATCAGCCTGTGCCACAAGCAGAAGGGTAAGAGCCAACAGGCTCTTTGCCCTCGACTCTTAGTCCTGGAGTGTGCCAGGATGATAATCAACTTTCTCCAGGGGCTATGGAAGTTGTGCTCCCAGATAAGCCTCAACACCACCAGTGCTGTTCCAGTCTCCTCTCTGTTTGCATCCCCTGGCTGTTAGAGAAGAAAGGAGAAGTATAGTTTATGCGGGTGAGAACTAGGGAAGTGGGGATGCACCTCTGGCTCCAGTGAAAGTGGGGCCAACTGAGTGCTGGGACATCAGGACTTCCTGGGGAAAAAACAGACAACTGGGTGGGGGTCTTGGCTGGAGCAAGGCCTCTACAAACAGATGCTATGTTGACTGGTGGTAGTTGAGTGAAACTACTCATGATCTACTGAGACCTGCAACAAATTCACTGGGATAGGACCATGTAGACCTGTGCCATGGCATCAAGTTCAGGAAGGGGAAAGATAAGGATTCTGAGATAGCCATTGCTGCTGAACTCATCCCTTTCCAAATATGATCCACCCTATTATGCCCCACTTCACTAGACATCTTACCTGCCTCGGTGCATCTAAGGGGATCCACCGGCACATGCAGGAAGTTTCTGGCCTTTCCATAAGAACTGGCCTTTCCATCAGCACACCTCCATGTGCTGTTGGAGTGGATTTTTAAAGCTATCGTAAGGCAGTTAACACTGGTAGCTCCCATTCTGCCAGCAGGACAGCCCAATAGGACTGGATTGCTCATGCCATTTGCCATATATTCAAGTAGTAATTTTATAATAGTGGTCCTTCCTTTACAGCAGACAAATTCAATTTCTCCTTTGATTTGAAGGAATAGATTTGATTCACATAACCAACGTGCTGCAAAATCAAGTATAAAAGGTATATTCAAAATTGTGTAGTATTTCAATTTGTGAAATCATCCAAACACAATGGGATACCATAGAATTGCAAGCTATAACTGTGCAGCTACTATAGGTAGCGATAACACAGGCTACAAAATTGAGGGTCAGAAAAGTTTTTCCCAAACTTTATGGTGGTTTGATATGACTTTGGGGTGCCGATTCCAAAAATGGCATCCGTTTTGCCCTATCACGTCTAGTTTTGGAGACATAGCTTAGCCTCTTTAGTGAATGGTTCAAGCAGCTTCCTCATGAGGAATCCTACATCATGGCTTCCTCATGAGGAAGCTGCTTGAACCATTCACTAAAGAGGCTATGCTATATCTCCAAAACTAGACGTGATAGGGCAAAACGGATGCCATTTTTGGAATTTGTTGTTGGCAACCTTCAGTCTCAAAAGACTCTGGTATCGCGCTCTGAATGGTGGTTCTGGAATAGTGTCTAGTGGGCTGAAAAGGCAGATTCGGGAGTGACAATCCCTTCCACACTGGGAGCAAGTGCAGTCTGTCCCTGGTCTGTCTCCCTGGCTATGGGCCTTCCTTCTTTGCCTCTGTGCCTCAGACTGTTGGCCAAGTGTCTCTTCAAACTGGGAAAGGCCATGCTGCACAGCCTGCCTCCAAGCGGGCCGCTCAGAGGCCAGGGTTTCCCACCTGTTGAGGTCCATCTCTAAGGCCTTCAGATCCCTCTTGCAGATGTCCTTGTGTCACAGCTGTGGTCTACCTGTAGGGTGCTTTCCTTGCACAAGTTCTCCATAGAGGAGATCCTTTGGGATCCGCCCATCATCCATTCTCACAACATGACCGAGCCAACGCAGGCATCTCTGTTTCAGCAGTGCATACATGCTAGGGATTCCAGCTCGTTCCAGGACTGTGTTGTTTGGAACTTTGTCCTGCCAGGTGATGCCGAGGATGCGTTGGAGGCAGCGCATGTGGAAAGCATTCAGTTTCCTCTCCTGTTGTGAGCGAAGAGTCCATGACTCGCTGCAGTACAGAAGTGTACTCAGGACGCAAGCTCTGTAGACCTGGATCTTGGTATGTTCCTCCCTGCATTACAATCTCTGCGCATGAACTGGAGGTTGTCCATGACTTTGTGTACCTTGGCTCAACGATCTCCAACACTCTTTCTCTCGATACCGAGCTAAACAAGCGCATTGGTAATGCAGCTACCACGTTTTCCAGACTCACAAAGAGTCTGGAAAGTCTGGTCCAACAAGAAGCTGACGGAACATTTTTGGAATCGGCACCCCAAATATACCCAGGAATTGGTGTAACGTTTAAGAGAGCAAAGTGTGTGTTGGACTGTGTAATATGTGCAAGTGAGACAAGTGCAAATGAGACCCTTTGAAAAGACACAATTTGAAGCAAACCTCAGCCAGGTTAGTATGATCACAAAAATCAATACATAGAAGTCTTATCAATGCACCCATACTCTCATCCACCACCACTGCATGCTTTGGTTTGTTCTTCAGAACATCATATAATTTCAATTTTTATATTATCCAAACTGCACTGACTTATTAGTAGGATGTCATTTTCACTTATCCATTTTTAGTGACATATAGCACTGAGGTTCTACTTCTTAATATTTCAGAAACTGCTCGGTATTCAATAACAGTCTGACTTTGCCATCCCTCATCGTACCTGACATATCAATGCCCCTACACCATTCCATTGATTCAATTAAGGGACAAGAAACCTGTCCATAAACATCTTTCACAATTTAGGTTTTTCCCCAGACATGTCACTTACACAGTTTTGCTATTCACTAGCAATGGCGATTTTTATACCCGAGAAATTTTTTCTAGAAATCTTATTACTTCATTCAAAAGGTATATAAGCATTTAACCGGGGCAGGATTCTTTAAATTCACCGCACCTCTCTTTAAGCAATATTCAGAAACAGTGCCAGTAACTATGCATGGTGCTTTCTCTAGAGTGGGCCATAATACCCTGATCTCGTATGTGCCCAAATCTTTATCTGTTGTACAGATCCAACACCTACAAACACACTGAAACTGTCACGACTAGTATTGATGCAAAAACAAACACTTAATTATCCATAGGATTAATTTGTGAAAAACACAACACTTGAGCACAGTGATTTTCAAAGTGTTGGTCATGAACCACTGGTGGGTCACAAGCCCCAAGCATGGTAGGTCACGACCTGAGCCCTCCCGCCCTCCCTTGCACTGGTTTGGCTCTAAATAGGAGCCATTCTAGAAGCCGCATTACTTACCAGAGGCCTCTTCCAGCCTGGTGATACCGCTGTACAGGCCTCTGCATGTCTCAGAATGGTCCAGAAGCTACTTCCGGTTTTCTGAAGACATTCTGTTTTGCTTCCAAAAAACTGGAAGTGGCTTCTAGAGGCATCTGCAAGCCATTCTGAGGCCTGCAGAGGCCTGTAGAGTGGACTGAAGGCCAGAAGCGGCCTCTAGCACCACCAGGAATGTCACAGCCTACAACAGAGGATGAGGTGGATCACACTGCTGCAAAGTTTGGGAACCTCTGCTGTAACATTAAGCTGTGTTGACTCACTGTCATCTAATATTAAATAATTATGTGATTCACTGCAATGAAATTCAACACTCTGATCATCTGCTTAAACTTACTCATTCAATAATTACAAAAACGGAGCAAGGAGTTTACAAAAGATACTGTTGAGAACAGCGCTTCCCAACCTGTGGTCTACAGACCACAGATGGTCTGCAGGAGCATGGGAGGTGGTCTGTGAGTCGGCTGCGCCTGGTGGTCGGCAGGTGAAAGGAGTACCATGTGCTCCTGGCATTGCCAGCACTAGCGTGGACCCTTCCTTAACTCCAAATGACCCAAAATCAGGGCAATACAGCAGCCATTGGCAATGGTGCCATGACATCATTGCACATGCATCATATCCTCCTGCAGATGGGCGCTCAGTAGCCCACAACAGATCCAAGTGAAGATGCAGTGGTCTGCAGTCACTAGAAGGTAAGGAAGCAATGGTTTAGAACAGGGGTGCCCAAAACCCGGCCCTGGGGCCACTTGTGGCCCTCGAGGACTCCCAATCCAGCCTGCAGGGAGCCCCCAGTCTCCAGTGAGCCTCTGGCCTTCCAGAGACTTTCTGAAGCCCATGCTGGCCTGACGCAACTGCTCTCAGCATGATAGTCAACTGTTCAACCTCTTGCATGAGCTGTGGGACAAGGCCTCCTTCCACTGCTTGCTTTTTCAAGTCTATGATGCAACAGTGGCAGCAAAGGAAAAGCTGGCCTTGAGCTATTGCAGAACCTTCATTCATTCATATAAGTTTCACTTCTAATATTCATTTACGTAAATTTATTCACATTTGAAATGTAAATTAACTCTTTTTTCCCCGGTCCCCGACAGTGTCAGAGAGATGATGTGGCCCTCCTGCCAAAACGTTTGGACACCCCTGGTTTAGAATATAGAATGTAGTGCATGATTAATGCCAAAGAACTCAAATGCCAATACAACTGCAGGCATGCATGTGCAGTTTAGCAATCTCTTGATTCTTCCCTCCTTCAAGTCTCCGTTTTCAGTTGGCAAGTGAAAAACCACAGAAGCAAAACAGAAAATAATTAACTATAAATAGAAAACCATGAAATATACTTGGGAAGTGCTGTCAAATGTATGACAAACAACTTGAAAGATAATTTATAGTATTATTTTCTTCTTGTTGTCTGTCATTCACAGTAGCCAAAGGTATATTTTCTAATTAAAGGCAACATTTTGAAGCAGTTTTTTCTCCGCTTCAAATTCATTTTGTTCAAATAAGGCCCTATTTATTTGCAATTAAAAGCACTTACAACTGTATTTTGAACTGGGCTGTAAAAATGCATTCTTTAATAGAGCTCTAAAACAGAACATATGAGTGGGCTATTTATGAAATATAGATTAATTTTCTTATTCCTCTGGAAGAAAATAGTTAGCATGGCACCCATGAGGCAAAAACATAAAATAGTCTTGTAGCACCTTAAAGAAAAACCCATTTGTTTCAGCTCCTGCATTTGTGAAATAGAGTAGTGCTTCTCAAAGTATCTGCTGTGGCAGACAGCACTTTTTGACCAATGCAACAGGTACTGGTAAAATAAAGAAATAATCAGCTCTCACTTACTCTCCCCTGCTATCTCATACTCTCACAAGGCTCAGCATGCATCCAGGTCCTGAAAGCCTTCACAGCTCCTAACCAAGAAACCAGCAGTCACGCAGAAGATATGCCATGGACTGGCACCTGTCCGCTGTCTAGTTTCAGAAGCACTGGACTATAGCACATTTTATCAGATGCATGAAGTGCAATTCACAGTTTGCAGAGATAGGGAGAAAGTATGTGACTTATTATATCTAACAAGAAGATCAAAAACCATGTCAAAAGCTTAGGTCAGCTATGAAATGGAACATAAGAACATAACAGCCCCATTGGATCAGGCCATAGGCCCATCTAGTCCAGCTTCCTGTATCTCACAGCGGCCCACCAAATGCCCCAGGGAGCACACCAGATAACAAGAGACCTGCATCCTGGTGCCCTTCCTTGCCTTGGTGTTCTGACATAGCCCATTTCTAAAATCAGGAGGTTGCACATACACATCATGGCTTGTAACCCATAACGGATTTTTCCTCCAGAAACTTGTCCAATCCTCTTTTAAAGGCTTCCAGGCCAGATGCCGTCACCATATCCTGCGGCAAGGAGTTCCACAGACTGAGTACACACTGAGAAAAGAAATATTTTCTCTTGTCTGTCCTGACCCTCCCAACACTCAATTTTAGTGGATGTCCCCTGGTTCTGGTGTTATGTGAGAGTGTAAAGAGTATCCACTTTATCCTTCCCATGCATAATTTTGTATGTCTCAATCATGTCCCCCCTCAGGCGTTTCTTTTCTAGGCTGAAGAGGCCCAAACACTGTAGCCTTTCCTCATAAGGAAGGTGCCCCAGCCCAACAATCATCTTAGTTGCCCTCTTTTGCACCTTTTCCATTTCCACTATATCCTTTTTGAGATGTGGCGACCAGAACTGGATACAATAATCCAGGTGTGGGCTTACCATCAATTTGTACAATGGCATTATAATATTAGCCGTTTTGTTCTCAATACCTTTTCTAATGATCCCAAGCATAGAATTTGCCTTCTTTACTGCCGCCGCACATTGGGTTGACACTAAAAAGATTGAACTAACATGGTACACTAATTTTCTTAAGTACTATTTCAGTTTGCTGTATAAGAGCACTCAATTCCTCTCAACTCTGAGGTTTCCCCTATCTAAATAATGCAAGTGCTTCACTAATAAACTCTCTTCTAAAAAGTTGCCATGGGGGGTGGAACTCAGCAATCATTCAGAACAAATATCTGCTCCAGTTTTTTTCACTGAATGTAGCCTTTTAAAAGCCATCCCAAAGATTCTCTTTCCTCCAGCAAAGTGAGAGGCAGTACTTAACAATAAAATCATAAGAAAGTCAGTATAAAAATTGAGTAAATCAGCAATCTGGCTTGGCTTGCTGTTTGGAAAAAGAGAAGGAAACCATAATCAATAAAGCCAGTAAGTTTCATCACCTCTTTTTCCCCTTAAGAATTCATTTCTTTAGTTATGTCATGAAAATGGCAAATTCTCTCTTGAAGCCTTGTCAGAGAAAGAAAAGGGGGGGAAGCATCAAAATTATATTTTGTTACAGTTTATGATTCAATAACTAATTGAGAAAAAGAAGTAGATTAAAGTGCTTTTGGGAGGGCGCTAAACAAAACAGGTTTATCCCTGTTGGTGTGGTTCCTACTGAGGCTTAACAGAATTCTTGAACACCTTCTTTTGCAGCATTTTCCTGCAGATTTAACACATTCTGTATTCCTCTAAATGTTTTGGAAGTTCCCCAACTTTTGAATACAAGCATGGTTGCCAGTCCAGCTTGTTTCAACAGAATCTACTTCCCCATAAATGTGTTTAGGATTGTAAAATATAAAATATTTTTGTAAAACACACTAATACAGTTTAATGGTATGTCTCCTCATCTCAGCTGAAAAGCCTTAGAAAAATTAAGGCAAAATACAAGCATTTCAACATATTACTGATTTCTATGACACAATACACAAGAACCAAAGACCACTGCAAATACAGACTGCCTATTAAAAAACTTTGTTACCAAAATATATTATTTTCAGAAGCTCCAGTACTAATATTTCAAAGTTACTTTATAGAATTGCCTTAAGAAGAAAGGTCACATGATTCAGAGCAGCCCATTTGGGACATCCTGCCACCACCAGGGGAATGGATGGCCAGTAGTACCCACCAAGGAATCCCTTGAACCACATGTGGGAGCACTGGATAGCACCTCCATTGTCTTGGTCATAGATATACTTGATCTGGGTCCCCAGGAAGCACAGGCAGGAATGGATGCCTGTACAGATACATGTGGGACATTTGAAGGCTCTTTACTGGCCCATGCTGAGGTTGGAGAGAAGCTAAGAGCTTTAGAGAACCTCCTAGACTTAGAGGAAGAAGGCCAGAAAAACCAGATACAGAGGAGGAAGATTTGGGTGCAGGCTAATCCCTTCCACTCACAGAGATTCTGAGGCCTCTATCAAGGCACTGACAAGCCTTCCATCCTTCTGTCTCCTCCTTACAGAAGCATCTTTTCTTCTCTCCTTTTTTCCTCACCAACATCCATTACTGAGAAGGAACACGGACACAAGGTATAGTAATCCCTCCAAACTGCAAATAGGACACAACACATACTACAGTAGAGAAACAGCCTGTTTGGAGACTGTATGAAAACTACATTAAAATTGTTCCCTAGCACAGAACTGAGTTGTCAAATTTCCTGCTGCCGCCTCATTTGAACCCTGAAACCAAGAGAGGTGGCAAAGGAGATCAGTCCTTGTATTCATCTTCCTATGATGCAAAGATTGACTCTCTATTTGCACCTCAGGGTTGGTCCACAGAGGTGAGGTAGCAGAAGTGATTGCCTCCTTGGAAGGTTGCAAGCACAACTCTGCCCACCTTTTTCCTAGAAGTGCTGGTAATCATCTCAGCAAAAGAAAGTCTAAAGCCTGCAAATAGCATGAAGACTGGGCATTGCCCAGTCAGGTTGTACACGTCCTTCCAATTCCCTTCTTTAAAAGCAGCAATAACTCTACAAACAAGGGGAAGTTGATGCATGCAGTCTCAGTGCACATGTGAACATCAGATAGCTGTGCTTGGCTCACTACATGTTCCACTCACCACTCAGGAAATTTACACATTACGGTGCTTTTGCAGGGCAATCACTACTCACCCGTGGAGACTGCAAATCTGAACCAATTTACCAATACCAATTAAAAAAACAAACAAGATGTTCACGCATAACTGGTCTTATTTTTCCAGCCCTATTACCTAATTACTTAGTAGCACCAACGCTGTTAACATGTTTTTAAAAGGAGGTAATTACAGGTAATCTTTTACAATGCGATGTTTATATTCCCCAAAGCAAGAGTGTCATCAGTACAAATTCATGGTGCATAAAATAAAACTCTCTTCTACCATACCACAGGACTTCAGCAAACATATTCCACCTATTATAATTAGCAGAAGGCCTTTGAAAAAGAAAACAAAAATGCTGATCATCTGGAGACTATAGAACACAACACTAAAGACGCAGCCATTTAAGAGACTAGATTGGCACAACATGTGCACTACAATATAAGGACATCAAATGCTTTGTTTTAACCTTCTAGTTATCCCTCTTGTAACCTTGCTTTTATTTGCAATAAACACAAAATTAAACACTTTTGTTTCTTAAGGAACAGTTCATTCCACATAATGTATGTCTTGCAAATGCAAGAACTATATAAGCATGTCCTGACCTAGGCTGAAAATGAAAATGACACGCAGCTGCTAAAAGGAAGAAATAACCTAGGGTGACCAGTTCAGTGCTCCATCAAATAGCCAGTGCAAATGTATTAACTTGCATTTTCTTTCATGACATCCTACATCATTTCATGTACCTTCACCACAATTGCCCATTTGTAAAGATCTCCTTTACAGCTTGTCCTTGCCATTCAACTCTCTATTGTATCACCTTTGCCAAACACATGTCAAGCTTCATTCATTCTATATAGCCATTTGCTTTGTATATTATCAAACAGTCCTGCTGCTGTTGACACTACTATCACCACAGAAAACAGGACATAGAAAATAGAACATCCAAGCTTTCTCAACACCCCAACCCTTGTAGACAGAGGCATGAGCACTGTATACAGTTTTAATCCAAGAGCATGGCCACGACAGTTGCGAAAAAGCCAGGGCAGTATGGATGCCAGACAGTTTTGCGCGCGCACACATAGCAAGCAGAAATGACAAGTGTTTATTTACCTCTTCAAGCAACGTGACTGTATTCCTGCAGTTCTGTAGCCGAGTGGTAAAGCTAGATGTGGTCGGGGAGTTATAATCCTCTGTGGTTTCAGCAATAAACTCCGACACAGTGATCTGGTCCGGCATGATCCTGCACATGAGGATCACAGCAAAGGGGCAAGAGAAAAAGAAGAGATGGAGCATTAAACACAAGAAAGGGTATCCATAAGCATTAACAGAGAGAGTGTGCCAGCAGAATACGTAATTTTCTTTCTGCATCCAGTTTGTCTCTTGACCGCACTAGCATCCTGTTGGGCACAGAGGAGAATGGAGATGCCCTTCAGATCACAGATCCCAGGATGGTAGGAGGGACATAACCAGTCCAGTGGAGATAAGAGCCCAATCCTATGCACCTCTACTCAGAAGTAAGTCTTGTTATAGTCTAGGGCTTTCTCCCAAGAAAGTGTGGATAGGAAGGCAGCCTTAGTTCCCATCACATCTAGGCTTCCTTCCAGGGCAAGGGGTTCTCAGTGCCATACTGATCAAAATCATTTCTCCTTGGAGATGGCAACCAAAAAGAAAAAGGGAGGGGGGGGACACCTTTCTCACAAACCCAGTCCTTGCTGTTCCTAGATCTCCTTTCTAACTTAGAGAGCACATTCTTCCATGGCTGCCCCTTACAGAACCAATACCAGGCAAGAGAAACAGGCTATCTCCAGCTGATTCAGGGCCCAATCCCATACACACCTTCCTGGAATTAAGCCCCACTGAGTACAATAGGGCTTGATTCCAAGTAGACTTGCATAGGATTGGGCTGTCACTCTCAAATCATCCTAAATACTAGTGGCTTGAGGGAGGGGACCAGGAAGGATGCAGCAGCTCCAGACATCTGAAAAGACCATCAAAAGAAGGGGACTAACATGCAAAACTAATGCACAAAATGGGATAACCTTCAGTTACTTTGGTCATAACCCCCCCTTTAAAAAATGTCCCTTACCTCAGATCCTTCCCTCTTGGTACTGCAGAATCTCCTGTTTTTTTCCATCCCCCCACCCCCTTCCCTGGAATGCAAATTTCTGACTAGGGCTACAAGCCTATCCACACTTACATGGGAGCAAGCACCATAGACTATAATGGGGCTTACTTCTGAGCAGACGTGCCTAGGATTAGGGTCCAGATCTCTCCAGATTAGGAAAAAGAACATGGGGAGGGAGGGAAGCCTAAGGCTGCCATCCTAGCCACACTTTCCTGGGAGTAAGAGCATGTCATTGGACTCTAGGGCTGCCATCCTCTCCACACTTACCTAGGAGTAAGCTCTATTGACTATAATAGGACTTACTTCAGAGTAGACATACACAGCATTGGGCAGTGAGGCTGCCATCCTAGCCACACTTTCCTGGGAGTAAGCATGTCACTGGGCTCCAGGGCTGCCATCCTCTCCACACTGACCTGGGAGTAAGCCCCACTGCCTACAAGGGGACTTACTTCAGAGTAGACATGCATAGGATGTGGCTGCTCATCTCTGCTGGTTCAACCCCCTAAGTTACCCCCAATGGAAGGCTTACCCCCCATGGACAAGTAGGGGGGCTGCCTCAGATCCTGCCTGTCCATTCCCAGTGCCCCCCAGATCCCCCCCAGAGAAGAAGGGGAGGGGGCCCCCTCCCCTCTGCCCCCCCGCCCCCCTCCACGAAGCTGGGGGCCCCGCCCCTCACAGGACTACTAACTTGCGCAGGCGGCCCCCCCCTCAACGGCGCTCCCAGGCCGGAGTGGGGGGAGGGCGGGCCGAGGAGGCTGCGGCGCAGCAGCCGCGGGAGAAGAAGGGCAGCGGCGTTCCCGCGGGAGAAGCAGCGCCCGCAGCAGTCCCTCCGCCTGCCGTCCTGCCCGCCCGCCTGCCTTCCTTCCAGCCTGGCTTGGCGCGCGCACGCCTCAGCTCAGGCAGGGCGCGTGCCCGCAAGGGCTCCTGCGGCCGCCGCCTCCGCCTCCCTCCAAGGGCGCGCGAGTGCGCAGGCGCGCGCGCACCCGCTCCCTCCCTCGGCTCTCCCACTGACAGTTGACTCGTGCGTGAGCGACACGCGCCCGCTCGCCGCCTCCTCCCGCCCCCCCCCCGCAACTGGCTGGGGAGAAGGAGTCGGAGCTCGCGCTCCCGTCACGTGAGGAAAACAAGGAAGTGCGACCGCGCATGCGTGCTGAGACCCCTTCGGAAGCCGGACTTCGGAAGCGCTCGTGCTTCTTCGTCGGCCCAGCCCCTCCCCCCTGCGCTCAGTCCTTGGGCAGCCTGCCTGTGCAGCGCCCCATAGGGGAGGTCCCAGGAGACTCCTTGGGGCTCTTTGCCACACCCCTCCCTGCAGAGCAGCTTCCAGGAAGACACTCGCTGCACTGCAGGGCGGCTCATGCTTTTAAGCACCAGGACCCACTTTTTGGAACGACCCTCCGCCGGGACCCACCGGGTGTGATGTCACTCACCTGCAAGTGAGTGATGACCGGGAGTGACATCATCAAGCAGGAAGTTTTTATAATAAATAAATATCTAAATAAATAAAATAAATACCTAAATTAAAAGTTTACAATAAGAATTACACGCCATCAGGACCCACCAGCAGTGAGGTCATTGATCTGGGAGTGATGTCATGACCAGGAGTGACATCATCAAGCAGGAAATTTTTAACACCCCCCCATATGAACAAATCAAATCATTAAGGACCCAAGCCTATCCAATTTTCCATTGCTGGGGCAGCTCTGCCAAAGGGGCACGCACTGCATCCTGTGGTGGGGGCACACTATCAGAGGTCTCATGGTATGGGAACATTTGTTCCCTTATCATGGGGCTGCACTGCGGTTGCACCAGTGCCAAAAAGTTGGATAGGATTCAGCCCTAAGTGAATTAAAAGTTTTCAATAAGTACAAGAATGACACTCTGTCAGAACCCACTGGAAGTGATGTCATTAATCTGGGAGTGATGTCATGGACATAAGTGACATCATCAAGCAGGAAAACTTTTAATATGGCAAAATCAAATCAAATTGACAGCTCAATTCTATCCAATTAAATGTAAATTAATTAAAATTAAGTAAGGGCACAATCCTAACCAGGTCTACTCAGAAGTAAGTCCTATTTTGTTCAATGGGGCTTACTCTCAGGAAAGTGTGGTTAGGATTGCAGCCTAAGTAAATTAAAATTTTACAAGAAGTATGAGTTAAAAAATTTATTTAAAATAAAGAACCTCCTAACCTTCCAAGCAGTTGCGGATCTGTTAAAAAAAGTTCCCAAACATCTCAAAGTCTGCAGCCCTACACACTTGGGGGGAAGCCCCATTGACTATCATTGTTAAAAACTTATACATAGTTACCTGTTAAAAGTTTAATCTGTAACATTTTCCTAAATGCATTCACATACCATGGGAGCATGAGGTCGCAATCCTAACTGGTTTTGATTAATCCTAACAATCCCTTGAGCCAGCCTGGGAGGGTCACAAACTTGCTGTAAGTCACATTTGTGCTTCCTGGCACTCCAAGAAGAGCCGGCCTGCTGAGACTGAGGGAAGCCTCCGTGCTAGCTTCCTCCCAATGCCTTGTGTCTGCTCAGAAGATCTGACACAAGGATGAAAGGTAGGCATGGGGGAGGCGGGGAGGAGGAGGAAGGGAGGCGTTCCTAGGCGGGTAGTGGGCGGCTCTGGGGGCAGGTGGGCAGGGAAATGGAGGTGGGGCAGTTATGCCAGATCCCTACCCTCGTTTCAGGGGAGAATTGAGCGGCTTCAAGCCACTCCACTCTCCTTGGACTTGTGCCACCTCCAGAGGTGGTGCAAGTCCAAGGAGACTCATTGGGGCCAGCAGCCCTTACACAAAGGTAAGGGGAAATGTTTCCCGTTATCTCTGGCTAAGCTGCTTATGGCCACTATCCTGTGCTGGATATGTGTGTGTGTGTGTATAATGTATAAATTATATATGAATGAATGTATAAAGCTGCATATATTAGAAATAAAATGCACATTGAAATGAATGGGGACCTGCCTGAAATGGACTTGTGACCATCTAGTGGGTCCTGACGGACAGTTTGAGAAACACCCCTATAGCGCATCGCCATTCAATGGAAAAGCAATGGCAGAAGTTAAAAAAAGTAAAGATGGAAAAATGATAAAAATCCTGTTGATGAACATATATAGTCAAAACCTAAAGACTGCTGCTTTTAAAAAAAATTAACAGTATTCTAAAACAATAAGTAATTATTTTAATGAATGAATGAATGAATGAAAAGCAGGTAGAAGCTAAAACGTGACAGTAACTAACATGACTTCAATAAGCACATTTGTAGTAAGCAGCAGGTTATTTCTTGAAACATGTCTATCCCATCTTTGTGATCCAATACAAGGCATATGACAGCTCACAACAGATCAAAACACAGCAATATAATCAAAATGCAAAATGGTGAACAGCTGGGGTTGCCATGTTGCTTAAAGAAAGGCCCTGTTTCTCTACCTTTTTTCTTTTTCTTTCAAACAAGTGGCAAAGGCTCAGACCATTCTGGGGTTGCCAATGGGTCTTATTCCTTTACTGCTGGCCTCTGCCCAGGCAACTAATTTTTCAAGGGTTGGCGATCGTGAAACATCAGCAGGCTCCACTCAGAAATAGGTTTTGAATGTGTCTGACTTAGCAACCCTATTAAGCAGCAGAAATGCTACATTTCTCCCTTCCCAATGTATTTTACATGTTTTATTGATCTATTCATTTACATGTGTTGCAAACACATGAGGGATATGAATGAAGGATAACGTAAGTACAGTCATAACAGTAAAAATATGGTGGCTCCCCCCTCCACCCTATGCACCCACACTTATCAGAAAAGATCTTAAGAGCATTTGTGGAAAATAAGTTGGCTTTGATTTATGTTTGCAGGGGGGGAAAAGTAAGTTAAATAAGGGCAGGGAGGAAGACATGAACTCCTAGTGAAAAACACTGATGTAGATATAGAGTTCTCAGAGAAAGCAACCCCAGGCAATTGCCAGGCAAATCCTTGGTTGAGGAGGTGGGGAGGGGACCAGGAGATTTTCTTTCCCTTTGTCAAGCCAGATTTTTTTTTTAAAAAGCTGCCTGACCCACATTTGCTTTACAGATTTGCTCCAATTCCTCATTGTTGGAAAAAAACACTGAAGGCACTCAGCCCGATCCCCAGCCTCACTAAGCTGACCTACAAGGATTTAAGGGATCTAGGTAAAAGTCAAGCTGAGATAAGCCTTGGCTGCAGTAACTCCTTACTGTGGACAAGGGCCGATTTGAAAGTCCTTGAAAGCACATTTGTCCTGCGCTACCTGCACGGTATATGGAATACCTGGGAATACAATAGGTGCAATTCTGCTATTGGGACCATTTGAAAAGAGGCAGGCCAGTCTGATGCTGCTTGATCAGGATGTGAGCACATGAGAACCTGCATCTACCATCACAATTATCACCCTGAAAGAGAAAGGGAGAACCAGTTGTGCCCTACAACTGTGTATGCCCTACACGGTATACAAAAGATTTCACCCAACTTCAACATGCAGTTAAGCCCTATAGATTTCAATAGGTTTTAGGCTCATCTGGTAGCCTTTATTTGGGTCGTGGTCCTACATTTTAAAAATTGTATCTAGTTATGATTCGGCCCTAAAATGATCTGCCTCCACAAGTAAATACTGAGAGATGGAGCAAAATCATGGCTTTGCCAACACAGCATCACAGAGCATGACGTTACATGGGTGTTGTCAACCACACAGATGTTTAGCAGATGTCACAAATTCAAAGCATTGTGCAATCAGCTCCACTGCAATGAAGTGAGGTTTTGCTGCTGCTGCAGCAATGCTTGGTAGATTTTTAACCACTTTCTTAACTATCAGTTACATACGAGAATATATATTCTGTACATACAGAATTCCTTAACAGCTGAGTGCTAACACAGAAGCTCCTTCCACTGCTCATCCATTGGCGGTCTTTTCTGAAGTACAGGTGTGCTTCACCTGGCTGATGGGGATACATGCTCCAAACTCCGTTGTTATGCGATTAGGTCATAAAGTGAGCATTCAGTCCAATCTATTGCCTTTGTAGTGTAAAAGACACTCCCTGCAAGACACTAGCTAGCTGTCCAGGCTACTGGAGATTGATTGCCTCTTCTCTGCATTAAGAGCCTCTCTGTTGTGTAAACAGACCCTCTGCTGCAAGTTACGGGAGATGCAATTGCCTCATTAAGACCATCTTTATCGTGCTTTGACCACTGTCATATATGCGGTCTGTCATTAAGCAAACCGTTGTTAAGCAGTGCACACCTGTACTAAGAGAAGCAAGAAATAAATGTTTGAAATATCTAATGTCTGGGAATGGTGGGGTATTAACTCATTAGATAAAAATAAATAACTTTTCAAAATGAGTTTCATTGATTGTTACGCAGTGGAGTGGGGAATCTCAGCAGTGAGGGATGCAAAGCACTAAGTTTTACAGGCACCTGAATGTGCCGTGCAAGCAGCCCCTCTCCTTTAGAGCCATTCTGGGTAGTGGGAGCAAAACAGAGGCATTTGCCCTGACTGCCCATGCGCTCCATCCTGCGTTCACCTCTGTTTTGCTCCCACCACCTGGAATGGCTCTGGGGGGGACAACTGCATGGCACATTCAGATGCCTGCAAAACTTAGTGCTTTGCACCCCCTATGGCTACGCTACTAAATCACAGTATGATTAGAACAGGCTTATGTATATGCCACCTACAATCATGGCACAGGCAGTCTCCCATGCGGGCACTGAACAGACATACAATTGCATAGCTTCAGCATGAATGTTCCTTCGTATGCACACTTTCTGGGCCCTCAGAAGCAAGAAGGGGAAGTGGTTTCAGTAGGAGGAAGCAGGTGTTGCCCTAGTTTCGTCTAACTCCCAGTTCTGCCCTAATGACTGAACTGTGAACCAGGAAATCACTGATTCAACTCTCACCCCTACCAGTAGGGCAGGGGCGGGCAGGCCTTCATAAGTCTCTGGGTGATTTGGAACAGGTCAGCAAGATTTATTGACACCCAGTTATTTAGCAAGAGAAACAAATTCTCCATACAACACAAACTAAACTTACAGAATTCACTGCTACAAATTGTGGTGATGGCCACAAGCTTAGATGACTTTAAAATGGGATTAGATAAATTCATAGAGAAGGAGAAGTCTATCGCAGGCTGTTAGTCACAATTGCTTTGTGGAACTTCCACATTCAAAGGCAGTGCACCTCTGAATACTAATTGCTGAGGAGCACGGAACAGAGGAGGGCTACTGCCTTCAAGTCCTATTTATGGCCTTCCTGCTGACCACTATGAGAAACAGAATTCTGGACTAGATTTATGTTTGGTCAGATCTAGTTGGTCTCTATATTGTCTCTAATAATAAATATAATAATAAACGGTCTCTAATATGTTCTCAAACAGCAGGCTTGAAATTGCTGTGGTGTATAGTCACATTTCTGAACTTTCCAACATGAAACAGAAAGTGACACATACATTTTTAGCTTGAGACTGAGTCAGAGCAGCAGTGATTTCCACAGCATCGACCACCAGAGCTTCCTCCAAGGGTGAGATAAAGCAGCACTCTAGTGCCTGCTAGATAGGAGGCTGTTAAACCATTGTCAGCATTACCTACTTTAAATATGTGGCTCAGATCTAAGCCTAGCATGAGCAGATTAAAATGTGTATCAGTTTTTTTGCTTGTTTGTCTGCATTGTTTCTTGGCCTCCTTGTATAAAAAACAACAAAGGTTTCTGTCTCATTCACTGTCCCATTGGCTGAGTGGAGCAAGACATACAGAACTGGTTGGGAGTGAGTTTACATGCATCACATTCACTACTACCACCCCAAATGTAAATGTAAAGTGGGAGAGAGAGGTTACAAAATTCATGACACTACATAAAGAAAAGGGGGGAAGATAAGTACAGGTTGAGTCTGTTTATCCATGGATTTTATCCATGAGAGCGAATAAGATGATTACTGGGCTGGGGCACCTTCCTTATGAGGAAAGGCTACAGCGTTTGGGCCTCTTCAGCCTAGAAAAGAGACGCCTGAGGGGGGACATGATTGAGACATACAAAACTATGCATGGGAAGAATAAAGTGGATACTCTTTACACTCTCACACAACACCAGAACCAGGGGACATCCACTAAAATTGAGTGTTGGGAGGGTTAGGACAGACAAGAGAAAATATTTCTTTACTCAGCGTGTGGTCAGTCTGTGGAACTCCTTGCCGCAGGATGTGGTGACGGCATCTGGCCTGGATGCCTTTAAAAGGGGATTGGACAAGTTTCTGGAGGAAAAATCCATTATGGGTTACAAGCCATGAAGTGTATGTGCAACCTCCTGATTTTAGAAATGGGCTATGTCAGAACACCAATTCTGGAGGTCACCAGGATGCAGGTCTCTTGTTATCTGGTGTGCTCCCTGGGGCATTTGGTGGGCCGCTGTGAGCTGGACTAGTTGGGCCTATGGCCTGATCCAGTCGGGCTGTTCTTATGTTTCTTATGTTAAAAATTGCTGGTTTAGTATGTCTGGCATCCTCTCTCCAGAGTCTCTTGAAGAGGTCTTACCCATCACTTGCTACCTGATCTCTGATCTATCGATGTAATGATGTAAACCTTAAGAGTCAACACAGAAGTTGTTATTCATTGCAATTCTAGACTGTACATGGAGACTGAAGGAAGCTAAAGGCCCTTAGAGAGAAGAATGACTCCTCCCTTTGTATCTCAAAGGGACAAGAGCCCACAGTGATGTATGGATCAATGTCAACAGCTGCTAGGAGCAGAAAGAACCAATGGAGAAGCTTGAGGAGGCTTCATGAGCGAGGACAGTGTTCAACAGTGACAGACGGCCAGAGGTGACCAAGTGCCTATATCACAGAAATCACATGTTCTGATGCCTTTGGAGCATCTCCAGACAGTCATGCACTCTGTTCCTCTGCCATCCTCATGTTTGGAATGCCCTCTCTGACTTTTCAGCCCCCTTGCTGTCATTGACTGATCTGCTCTAATGTGAAAGTGGAGCTTGGTCAGCAGAGGTGTTCCAGCTCCTCCGGCTGCCTTTGGTTTAGCTACTGTAAAGTCACAGGAGGACAAGGCAGCCTACAGCAACACAGCTGAGATGGCAATCCTAACCACACTTTCCTGAGAGTAAGCCCTGTGGAACAAAATAGGACTTACTTCTGAGTAGACATGGTTAGGATTGTGACCTGAGTGTGAAAGAGGACTTGGAAGGCCTTAGAATTGGAAAATTAAAGCCACTGAGCAACTCTAGTTAATTACAATAGGAATACTGTCGAGGCCATGCACTTTTGAATGGCAACATTTGTGCCAAACTGAGAGGGGTTTAAATCTTTTCATAGCATGCCATTGGCCACAGAGAGACATGACAACTGCTGTGATGTGCTGTGTGATTCAGTGATAAACAATCAAATATAGGTTGAGTCTCATTATCTGTGTGGGTTCCTTTCCAAGCACTCATGTGGATGGCGGAAAAATGGACTATAGCAAATCAATTTAAAAAACAAAGTTTCTTTGCTCCGGTGATTTAAAAACAGCCTTGCTGACCTTTGTGATGTAAGATAAGAATCATTGAGAAGACAATCCATCAATCAGTCCTCCTCCAAGCACTTAGAAAGCTTCACTCAGCCCCTCCCTTCACCAATGCAAAGTGATCACCTTTCTTCCACCTGCTCAGGGGGAAGGGAGGGGTCCACTGGAGAGAGAAGGATTGATGGATTGTCAGCCAGCTGCCCTCTCTCATTAAGGAGGTTGTTAAAGGACTGTTCAGTTTTTTAAACTGATTTTAAAGGGATGCATTTTTCCCCTTCTCCAAGGATCAGCAGATTCCTTCTCATTTGCAGTGGCCATTCGTGTTGAGTCAAATTCGTGTATAAAAAATCCATGTATAAATAGGCTGGACCTGTATGTCCCATTGAAATATCTTCAATTCAGCTGAGTATGGGGATAATGCATACTGCAAGTTGCTCATTCCTCATCACTGAGTGGGAAATGTCTGTGCGGTCTGTTGCATAATTGTGTAGGACAATTATGCAACAGCTGAGAATAGCATAATATTATTGTGCCCTATTTTCACAGACATCAAAAACAGAAGGTTTAATAAGTTCCTGGTGGGCTGCCCTGCATAGCTGGTGGGCTCCATTCACAAGTTATCTATTTCTATTGAGGGGCCTCTGCTTGAAATGTTTGTTTGACCCTATTGTGTTGGGTAATTCAATTCTGAGACTAGAAGACAGAAGAACTAGTGGTAGTGGTAATATTCATTAATGTCAATGCTAGGCTGATGGGAAGAGACTGTAATTCATTTGTCTATTTGGATGCAGCCTGGACCATCCATTTCATTTCACGCAGGTCAATCAATCAATAGCCCAGCAGGTCATTATGTTGCCATTAGTAGATAACATCTCTTTTGCATAATTGCACACTTCCATCCATATGTCTCAACTCCACTTAAGCAGGAGTTCTCAGACATTATCATTCTGAGACTCTGAAAATTCATGGGAAAAAAATTCTGACAGTTTGTTCTTTGGGTGCCTGAAAAAGGCTGCAGTCATGTTAACAACCTTCAGTCTCGAAAGACTATAGTATCGCGCTCTGAATGGTGGTTCTGGAACAGCGTCTAGTGTGGCTGAAAAGGCCGATTCGGGAGTGACAATCCCTTCCACACCGGGAGCAAGTGTAGTCTGTCCCTGGTCTGTCTCCCTGGCTATGGGCCTTCCTTCTTTGCCTCTTTGCCTCAGACTGTTGGCCAAGTGTCTCTTCAAACTGGGAAAGGCCATGCTGCACAGCCTGCCTCCAAGCGGGCCGCTCAGAGGCCAGGGTTTCCCACTTGTTGAGATCCATTCCTAAGGCCTTCAGATCCCTCTTGCAGATGTCAGCATTTGTGGTCTCTGAAAATTGCTACTTACATATTTGGTGACAGGATCTGCCAGATGCCCAGGCCATAATCAGATGAGCATCCCACTGTGAGTTCCAGCATAAAACGGGACCAGGGCACTCTGAGGAAACCCCTAAGACCACACTCCGTGATGATACCCTGCAGAGCAAACTTGGGCAAACTAACATACTCCAGCTCAATTTAACCAATTTATCAATTCAACATTGCGGCCCTAATTTGATTGCTCTTTATACTTTTGCCCTAGAGAAGGATAACTGAAAGTGATCTCTGAAGACATTTTATGCTTGAACGACACTGAGAAAATGATTTACTATCTGGACAGGATAAATACCTTAACACACAAATTTGCTGTGTTTGCCCTCAGCATTAGGTATTAATTTGTCTTGCCAAATGTGATTCATTGTAATGGGGATTACCTATGATAAGTAGTAGTACTGTGTTGTACCCAATCACCTGTGTGTTGCATAAAATTATGTTTTCTTTCCCTGTTTCCCATGACCCCCACAATTTTTAGCAAACAGAGTTTCCCTTGTTTTGTACTTGTGCAGGGGAGGGATAGCAGAATCAGACATCTGCCCTAGGAAACAGTAATTCTGCAGCCCCAATCATTTTGGGTAGATATGCTTGTCTTGCTTTATTTATTTTGCCATTGCAGGTCATGGGAAGGAGAACAGGAAATCTGATTTCCTTCCCATGAAGAGCACTGGAAATCCTGCTCACGTCTCTCCCCATAGGCTTAGATTTGCTCATATGACTTAGGGCCCAATCCTAACCCACTTTCCAGCATCGACATGAGGGTAATGCAACTCCAAGGTAAGGAAACAAACATTCCCTGACATTGAGGAGGCCCCCATGAGTGCCACCCACCTGCAGGATGCAGCACACGTCCCACTGGCACAGCTATGCCAGTGCTGGAAAGTGGGTTAGGATTTGGGCCCCAATCAGATTTTATTTATGACATTTTATCCCATGCTTTCTCCAACAGTATTCCTCAAAACGTGTTCCTGGAGCTCCCTGAGACCTTTATGGGGGCTCCACGAGCATACCATGAGTAGCCGGCATCGGCTTGGTGCTGTGCCACTCTGTTCATGTGCCAGCACTCTGGGGCTCCCAAGAATTCTGTGCATGCATCAGTCAGGCTCCCCAAGATTCCATCTAGGGCTCTGGAGACTGAATAGTTTGAGAACTGCTGCTCTAAGGAGTTCAGGGTGGCATACAGCGTTATCCTATTTTGTCCTCACAATAACTCTATGAGGTCTATTAGGTGAGGGAGAATGACTCACCAGTGAACGTCATGCCTGAGAAGCATTTGAACTGACTTTCTGTACTCCTGGTACCACTGCAGTACTCTAATCCAGGAGTTTCATACATAAAGCCCAAGGGCTAGGTATGGCCAGTGAAAGCTCACATCTGGTCCATGTGATTATTGGACTATTCCAGCACCGCCTTTTCAGTAGCACTGCTTCTAATGAGGCTCTGGGAGGGAGAGACAGAAGGAGACCCCAGATGGCATGGAATGCAATGGAGGAAGGTGCAGACCAAGATGGGTAAGAGAAGGAGAAAGGTGAGAGAGGCGGATGTCACATTTTGACTGTCCTAGCAATCCTGACCCCAGGGCCCAGGAGAGGGGGGTAAAGGGGGCAATTTGTACCTGGGCCCAGGAGTCAAAGGAGGGGGCACAGAAAGTTCCTGGGCCTTGACATTTTCCTATCTCACCTGAATTCGCTGTCTGCACATGATGCTGGGGGTACAACCAGTTGCAGTGGCAACTGCTGATGCAAGCCATACACATCTTAGTGTGAGCCTAAATAAAATGATGCTAATTTCCGCAACGGATTTTCTATATTTGAAAGATTTCAGAGAGACTTGGGAGTGTGCTTGGTTTTCCCTATTACTTTATTTAAATGCTAGTGCCACATGGTCAGGTGGACCTGGTACACCTGGACTCCAAAGACTATTCTGGCTGTCGGCACCTTCCCCTTGCCTTATTTTCTCTCCATTCTACCTGCCTCCATTGTGCCCCTCCCCCTTGAGGAAGGGGCCCAAAAGAAACCTTGTATCCCCTGATAAAATTCCTCTCATAGGCCCTGCCTGACCCTCACTTGGGCTAGCGCAAGTCCCTTGTGCTGGCCTGAGTGTGTCATAAAAGCACCATCATTAAGCAGGAAGTGATGTCATTAGGCAGATGA
Organism: Tiliqua scincoides; assembly: GCF_035046505.1. Taxonomy (NCBI): domain Eukaryota; kingdom Metazoa; phylum Chordata; class Lepidosauria; order Squamata; family Scincidae; genus Tiliqua; species Tiliqua scincoides. The sequence goes on along the minus strand of NC_089824.1, from coordinate 11,623,422 downwards.
TGGCTAGAAATAAGCACTTTGTTCTCACATAGCAACTCATGTGAGTGTGCAAAAGTGCCACTCTTCTGGGAGACAGGCTGGCGTACGCTGCCATGGGCATGGGAGAGGATGAGTTGTGTTGGCAGAGCTCAGCCATTGCAATGGTCTGGGGGGTGTGTGGGGAGGGCTCGGAGGAGGAGAGAGGGAGATGTTTCAGAGTGGGGGAGGGCGGACGGCAGGGCGGACTGTGTGTGGGTGGGTGGGGAGTGGGAGGCAAACCAGGACCTGGCAGTTATGCCAGATCTGACTCCCTTCCTGGGCGGCCCAGGACAGTCCTGGGCTGCTCAGATTTGCACCACCTGATCAGGCGGCATTACCCCTGGGGGCTGGGGATAAGAATAGGCCCTCAGTTTGGCTGTACTTGTCGTAAGAGGCGACTAAACAGCCACCGGGTAGATGGGACTCGTCAGCCTGGGAAGGCAGCTCATCTGAGAGAAGGAAAACTCTGATCCCAAACCTCCACTGCCTTGTGGCTACATCCAGTTATGGAAAAGGCTTCAGGAGTCAACCTCGAGGCAAAATCCGGAGCCGGAGTCCCTGAGGCAGTTCATGGCTGAACACAGTCACGTTCTGGCAACTCCTGCGACACCGCTGGAACCAACCGTATTGGCCTCTGCCTTTCCATTGGACCATTTCAGTGACGTGGAGAGGGGGGATTTGCTGCATGGGTAACAGTCTATCCTCCATATCTACTTTACCCAGGCTTCGCGCACTGGAGAGGACACTCTGTTCCAGAACTGCCATTCAAAGCGCGATACCATAGTCTTCCGAGACTGAAGGATGCCAACAACCATCAGGCGGCACAGATCTGAGTAGATCCATTGGGGCTGCTGAAGTGCAACACGGGGTAAGGGGAAACATTTTCCTTTGCCCAGGATCAGCCTGCAGTCAACTCCAAATTTGTGTTGGATATAGTGCTGGCCTGCTGGCCTGCCTGTTTCCAGTGCAAGTTAGGATTGGCTGCTATTGTGATAAATGGGCTCTCCCATAACTTGAAAATATGATCAAGATTTGCATGTTTTCTGTCATTGGAAGCTAATCAGTTCCTATGTGAAAACAAAGTGCTTATTTCTGGCCATCATCTACCTAATCATGTCCTGCTTAATGATGTCACTTGTGACCCTTAGCCATGGACACTATTTGGCCCACTGTATGAAATGAGTTTGACAACCCTGTCTAATCACTACACTGTGCTGCCCTCATATCTGTTGAATCTGAGGACCATCTCTCTTTGAAACATTATTTTTAACATTCTGTGTGCTTCTCTGTCAAGTGAGTTCAGTCTCATGCCATGATACACAGAGGCTGCAAACAAATACAGCATGTTGGCACTTTTTAAAACCCACAACTCACTTCAGTGGAAAAGCCAATCCAATGCTGACAGTTAAAGTCAAAACTGAACATCGCTTCTGAAAATCCTTCTAAGGAAGCTTCTGCGTTTGGGGGCAGAGAAAAAAACAAGGCCCTAACACAATATAAAAACAACTGTTCTTTCATTGCACAAACACAGCCTGACTCAAAATTCCACTCTTCAACTACTGCAGATAAAAATTATATGAGCTGAAGAGGTCCAAAAAGTGCACACATGAACACAGGCACATGGACACACAGTTGGCATACATAACACTCCTCCCCTCTCAGCTGATGGGCAGCCCAATCCTATACTTCCTGGTGCCCAAAGGAACAGTAGCGCCAAAATGGAGACCACTCAATCTCACGGGCACCTGGAAGCCATCAGAGGTCTCCTCTGAGGAAGGGGACTTTCATCCTCCCCCCCCCCCCCCCCGGAAAGAAGCCCTGCAATGGAGACTTTCAAGTCTGCACTGACTATTTTGCCAGTGCACATGACAAAATTTATGTGTCTGGCTGAAAAGCCTTGACATAGAGTTCAGGATCCAGGGGAGCAGGACTCCGCCAGTCCCACCCCCTTCTCGGGCTGATTCCTCCCCCCATCCAGCTCTCCCCCCACCTCAGAACACTCCCCCCCCCCACTGGAAGTCAGTGCCAGCAGTGCGGGCCTTTGGAATTGGGCCCTAAGTCTTTCAGCAACAAGGTACCCCAACAAGGCTATCTCTGTGTTATGCTGGCAAGTGCAGAAGTTTCAGGTGCAGAAGTTTCATGGTGTTAAGTGGCAAGTGGACAGAGATAGGTGAGTGCCCCCTGTCAATTTGCTCCCTGCTGCAACTGCCTAGGTCAACCTCATAGATGGTCTGGCTCTGTGCAAGTGTTCAGTTAAATCTGGATGTAGATGATCAAGGTGAATTTTGAGACATTCTCCCCCCCCCCCCAGCTGTTCACTGATGTGGAAAACAGAAAGTGGGGATGGGTCATTGGGATGGGTGACCTCTGGGATGCTGAGCTGGTTATGTCTGAGATTGCAGTGTGTGTACTTTGCCCCCAGTGAACTTTATAAAAGCAACTGGGGATCAAACTTGCTGCAATCTGCATAGCCCCACCCCTTCATTTGCATAGCTCCTCCTTGGCTTCTGCTTCTTGGTCACACTAGAGTGTGACACCAGCTTGTGACGTAACCTTTCAAACTAGCTGAATGCTCGTTTTGCTTGATATGCACTTATAAGGAATATTATCGAGAAGCTGAGGACAGAAGCTGCAGAAATGCTTTTCCCCCTCTTTGGCAGCGTGTGCCTATTTTAGAGACACCCACCAGCTAATCTCATAATATTTAAAGCAATCAGCAGCTTTGATCTGAAAGGGATTGGGGAGGTGGAATGGGGAGGGTGCAGCACTTACAATTAGCAGCGGAAACACAGGCAAACTATTTTGGAAACTGCAGTGACAAAGTAGGGAGCATTTGGGTTGCAAGCTGGTGCAGTGAATAAAAGACCTATTTAACATTCCACACCCTTGATATTTAAATGTTGGTGGAGGATTGCAAAAGAATAGTCTCCTTTTGAAACAATAGTTTCAGTAAGTTAGATGACATTTTGCCAATGCTAACCTGTTAACTCCAGAAATGCCTAACTAAGCAAGAAATATCCTATCAGCTGGGAGCAAGGAAGAGACTTGAGAGAGATATTTGTGGAAGAGTAAAGGTCAAAGGGAAGGAGAAATAAGAACAAAGAGGCCAAAGATCAGAGGCCGAGGAAGGACAGAGCCTGTGGGGCACAGAAGCACAAGAAAGGAGCCAGTGTAAGGTGCAGTATTGGATTAGAGAGGTTTGAGTTCAAATCCTGACTCAGCCATGACGCTCACTCGATAACCTGTAGCTAGTTGTTCGTTATGTGTCAGCCTACCCTACATCACAGAGTGGTTGTGACTAAAAAGTGAGAAAAGTGCTTTACGACACTTTCATGACACTGGTGGGCCGGTGCAAGAGATTTGTGCCGGGCTGCCGACCTATCCTCCCCTTTGGATCTTGCCCTCAGTGTTATCATGAATTAAAACAGCTCTGGTGGTAGGACCAGGTTAAAATCTGGGAACAGGTTGAAGGGATCATCTGGACTTTTCACAGCAGAGCCTGATGCAGACCAAAACATGGTATTCAGCACATTAAACAGATGTGAAAAGCTTTCTTGGAGCTTCATATCATTCTTTTAGTGTTTGATGGTGCTCTGAAAACTGAATGGTGTTCATCCTTTCAGGCTTTTTACCAAAAAGCCACCACTTAGCTTTAAACAGGCAGCCATTGGAGAAGAGGGAGCCGTTCTATGTCACAGGAAAAATGTTCCCCATTATAGCCACTTGGGAAATGCATTTGCCTCTTCTGCAGCATCAACTGTCCCTTAGAGGTCATTAAAGAAGTGGCTTGGATCTAAATTGTACCATCTAAAGTGCTATTGTCAGGGGTCGAGCCCTTGTCCGACCCCTGACTTACCTGGCTGCAGGCCAGGGGCAGAACTGCCTGGCCATAGAGCCACCACCACCTCTCCAGCTGACCAGGTAAGATGTAGGGCAGCTGGGTGGGAGAGACCGTCCCCCCAGGGCTCACCTGACCGGAGCAGTGAGCAGGGCTGAGTCACCATTAACCACCAAAGAGGAGGGAAGCAGGCCAGGGTCAGGGCCCCTTTAAGCCTAGAGAAGGAGGAAGGGGAGGAGCCGAGTGTGTGGCTGGGGAGGATAAAAGCAGGGAGCCCTGTGATGACAGGCAGTTCTGGAGAGGGAAGGCAGGAGGCTGGAGCCCTTGCCTGAAGACCAAGGGCCTCAGGTCCTGCCTCCAGGGAGGAGGACAAGGGTGTCGTGAACCCCCTCCCCCTGGCTTGGTCTGAGGCTTCTCCTGCAAGGAACCCCAGGGAGGTGGACACCCCACCCAGGGGTCCCATGAGACCATCCAGCTGACCCTCGGCACCCCACCAGATGACGCCCTGAGACCCCCCCTTTTCGGGGAACCCCTCACAGCTGTAAAAATCTCGACATCAGTGACTCTGAGTCCAGCCTTGTTTTTACTGAACAGCCTGGCAAAAAAGAAGTGTCTTCCCATCTCCAGGGCTGCTCTCAACAAGCTGTCTCAAAAGATTGCTGAAAACAAAAACAACCAACCCTGAAAACAAAGCTGAGTGTTGAGTTGCATGTGATCAGGCTGACTGATGTGCTGATTCAGTTTTGCCTTTGTTCTTTGTTTTGTTTTTTTTTAATGTTGCCATGCAAGAGCAAGTCATGCTGACAAACACATTATGGTATTCCAGACTCACAAGAAGAACAATAAGCTAGAAGGCCAGTACTGTGAAACCTCCATGCCCAGCAAAGAAACAGAGGACACGGCAAATCAGAAACCAATACCAAACCATGACAGGGTGGGGATGTACTGGGCAAAAAATGATGGCATGAGCTTACTGTCACTGCTTGTGTCAACAGGTCTTTCTCAACGCAAAAAAAGGGTAATAGTATGTGCTAGATAAGAAGACTTAGGGCCCAATCCTATCCAATTTTCCAGTGTCGGTGCTGCTGTGCCAATGGGGCATGCACTGCATCTTGTCATGGGACAGCAGTCACAGAGGTATGGGAACTTAAGGTAAGTCACTTAAGGAACTTAAGGTAAGTCACTTAAGGTGTGGGAACATTTGTTCCTTTATCTTGGGGCTGCATTGCGGCTACACCGGTGCTGGAAATTGGATAGGATTGGGCCCTTACAGCCCAATCTACTTACGGCATGTTCTTGTTCCTGGTCTTCCACTGGTGCTGACTGCCATAAAGCAGACAGCACCAGTCACAAAAGACACTCCGTCAGTATGCTATTTAGAGTGCTGCCAGGACCGCTGGCAGGAAGGCCTAGAACTTCCACGCCGTCATCATCATGTCTCCCACGTATCACTGATGACAGTAAGTCATCAGGGGTGGTGGGAGGGTGGAATGGGGATGGGAAGGAGGTGAAATGGGGCAGGAGGAGGGTGAGGAGGGGCAGGGGATGGGTGGATTGAGCTGGGAGAGGGCAGGATCAGCGCTGCTGGTGCCACCAATATCCTAACCCAGGGGTGTCAAACATAAGGCCTGGGGGCCGGATGTGGCCCCTGGAAGCTTTTTATTCAGCCCTCAGGCTTTCAGTGGCTGAGCAGTGCTGAGATCTTACTGCTATAAGTGCAGCCCACATGAAAACTGGCTCTCCCATATCTTGAATAATGACATCACTTTCTGCCTTATGACATCACTTCCGGCCCTCAGCAGGCATCATGAATGCTGTTTGGCCCTTGGTACGAAGCGAGTTTGAAACCCCCGTCCTAACCCCTTCCCAGACCTGATCCAGCAGTGCAGGTGCACGTGGATCTGCACCAATTATTTAGCTGTTACAGGTTCAAGTAGACTAACCCGTGCTGTGGAGTCTTAACCACAGGTAAGGAAAGAAATGTTCCCTTACCCAGGGAAATCCTCCTGGAATACGCCACCCCCATAGGATGCATCGCTTGCCCTTTTGGTGCCACTGCTTTGACACTGTAGTTGATAGGATTGGGCTGTTAGGCTGCAATCCTATATGCATTTTCCTGAGAGTAAACCCTATTGAATACAATGGGACTTGTTCCTGATTAGGCATGCATAGGATTGCACTGTAAGACTAACAGCCCAATCCAATCCAACTCCCTGCACAGTGGTGCAGGTGTGCCAATGTAACTCCCACTGAAACTCGTGGGGGAGTTTCAGCCTCTGGAGGCCTGCTCAGGGTAAGTGAACATTTGTTTCCTTGCCTTGGGGTAAGCCCCTGCCAGCCCACTGGGTCTACGTAGACTTGCTTCAGTTCTAAAGCTGGTGAAAGACTGTGTCAACCTAGGTTGGGGAATCAGGGCTGGGAAGGGGGTTAAGATATTGGCATGAGCTGCTGCCACCATTACCGCCCCTTCCTGGCACCGATCCACTCTCCTCCCTGCACTCATCGCTGCCCTGTTCCGCCTACCCTCACCACCTAACCTCCTCCTGCATCCTTCCTCTTTCTTGCACAGCATCCTCAGAAGCCAGTAAGCCAGTTCATCTCAGGGTCATGTTTGGGAGGAACATGACTGCCATGATCCTAAATCACTGGCAACTCCAGGGAGTGATTGACTGATTTTGAACAATTTGTATCCTGCTTTTCTATCAACGGTACTCAGATAAGTTTACAGGTTGCAATAAAACAGTGGAAAACATCTATAAGCACATTGAGACAATCAAATGAAAGAGGAGCCACAGAGAGAGGGGGGGCCACCTTGGGGTGATATTCGTTAGGAATTGGTCAGGAAAGGTGAAATATAAAATATTGACCTGTATAATAAATATGATAGCCAGACAGACACATCCACACAAGAAGCATCCAATAAACCATAATCTACTCAACCACAAAATGCTTCTTAGAATAGATAAGTACCCTGCAAAAAGCTGCCAATGATAAGAGTCATGTAGTTCTCCAATGGAAGAACATTCCACAGTCTGGGTGCCAATACAGAAGAGGCTCTGCCCCATTCTGATGTCTGTCACTTGGGACAAACAAACAGCAAATGTTACAAATGTATACATCACTACTGCTCTGTCATTCAAGGCAGCCCAGGACTGGCAAAGGGATGCCCCAGAACTTTTCACCACTCAGGGAACTGGTGACCGTGCACCGTTAGATTGCTGAGGCAGTGGTGTAGCTAGAGGGGGTGCCAAGCAGGGAGCCTCACTGCAGCATGCAGGCAGTCCCTCCCCCTCTCCTTTGGTGCCAGGTGTATGCCTCTGTTTTTCTCCCACCACTCGGAATGGCTCCGAAGGGGAGGGGCCACTTGCATGCTGCGGTGAGACTCACTGCATAACTTAGTGCTTCCGCCCCTAGCTACGCCACTGTGCTGAGGTTTTGTATCAACCACTAATAGTTACTGTGCTAACACAGGGGATTAATTAATATGAATATTTTAATTAACATTCTCCCATGTCTGGGTAGTACACTCTTTTTAATTAAAAAAAAATGAAGCTATTAATGGCCTCATCTCACTCGTCTACAGGAGAAATTGTGGAGAGGCTGCAGTCATTGGCAGGCTCGAGGGCAGCTGGTGCATGAGAATTGTGCAGGGAAAAACAACCACAGAGACAGCTCATCAAGCCATATTGCAAACATTTCAATATTTTCAGTCTCTTTTTCTCTCCCATCTGTATCTAGGAAGATCTCCAAGCCATACACATCGAGCAATGGAATGCCAATTTCATAGCCTTGTGTGTTGGGTCTGAAATACCAGCCTGTTGTCTCAGGACTCTGATAGGAGGTAGTCATGTCTAGGAGACCAGTCACCATGGCCCAGTTCAGACATCAAGTCAAAGCATGGTTAAGACTTTGGGCCCCATTATGGTTTGATGTGATGTCTGCATTTGGAAACTACGGTTTGCAGTTGGCTGGTCATTTGCCAGGGGAGTTCTGGCGGGCAGTAGTGGGTCCCCTTCTGAGCTCAGTTTAGATGACATTGCCCGGCACCCATGAAAAAAAATTCCAAATACAAAAATAACATTTGCACATTAAAATGATTCTCTCTGGGATTGGGCTGTCATGTGCAACCATTTACAACAGCAGAACAGAGTTTTGTTAGCGCTCTATTGGTGGCCATTTTGGGAGTGCTGCCGCAAGAGGCAGATCTCCCCAGACCTGCAGGGGCAGGTAAAGCAGCGATGGGGAGGGGCAAAACTGAGCAGCAGGGAGGGGGGAATGGGGGTGGGGAGGTTGTGGGTCAGGGTGAATCCTGATGTGATGGCACACGCTGCATCCTGTCCTCCTCTTTTGCAGCCTTCCCACCCCCTTTCAATTCTTGGATTTGTGCAAGCTAAAGAGTCTTGGCTAAGAACCAACTACTTTAGCTAATAGCAGCTGAGAGACATGGTCTCCTGCCTAACTATTTTAAAAGTCACCTAAGCTGTTGAGTATCAGTGCATCCTGTGGCACTGAATTTCATACATTCAAGGTGTGCAGAAGTAGCAGAACACCTTCTAGGGCCACCCCCTTACCTGGAATGCCTCCTTACTTGTACCCAGCAAAAGACCTGTATCCTGGTACAGGTCTGAGGAGACCTGAGGATCAGGAAGCTTATAGAGGGGTAAGGGGATTTATCCCTTTTCCATCCGAAGCTTCCCAATCTGCCCCTCCACTGGATGGCTGCACCAACAGGGGAGGGCTAGGATAGGATTGGGCTGTCAGTGTAGAGTACATGCCTACGATTGGGCTGCTGATTTAACTAGCATCCATGTAACTGATATACTGTGAAGGGGAACACTCTGAAACATCACCTTTTAAAATAATTATGTTGTAAACCATTTGTGAACTCTGAGAGCAATGCCCAATTAATGTGATTTAAAGGACTAGTGAGCAAATCTTGTCTCCTCTAACTGCCTTATGGGAACCTCATGGTACACTGTCTTTTTTATTGTGCCCCATATGGAGGCAGGCATAAGACTTTTGCGCAAGTCACTGTGGGCAGGAATTGCTGATTTTACAGTTCCTTGCAATTTGGCTTTTAAAGTTCCCTAACTGTATATCTTAACTTTGCACTCGGATTTAGTAATCTACAATTTCATCCTTAGCTCTTTGTTGTTTTTAAACAGCCAAGGGGTCAGTTCAGGATTTCCACGTTAACTGAGTTGTAGCTTTAGCGGTTTCATAAAGTACACTACCAACTTTAAAATAGCATTTGGTCACCCGCCATTCACAGAATGAACAAACAAAAAGGATATTAAGGCAGCTGTGGGCCGTTCCGCATTCTAAACGTTTACAAGGGGAGGAAAAATGTGCTCTGTGAACCACCATTTCCCTCCTTACACCCACAGCATTCCCAACAATGTTGCACATGAATTGCATTCTGATAAGGAGTGCGTCAAATTTTCAAGGAGTAAAAGAACATTGTGGTGCATTCTTAGACCAGATAATTAAATCTGGTATCTGTTCAGCCAAATCAAGAAAACAAACCCAGGAATAGGAGGTAGGCTGGAACAAATATGCTACATCACCAAATTGTCCATTTAGCCCAGTATCTGATCTCTAATGGTAACCAGTACCAGATGGAAATTGTCTGTTCCTTGTTGTTCATGCCCAGTATTAAGGCACCTACTAGAGCAGTGTTTCTCTGTGAATTGGGACCCACTAGGTGGGTCACGAGCCAATTTCAGGTGAGTCCCCATTCATTTCAATATTTTATTTTTAATCTATTATGCTACCATGTTATGTGACTGCATTTGGGAAAATGTGACAGACCTGTACTTTTAGCAAGCTACTATGTATATTCTTTTAACAATGTCAATGGGACTTACTCCGGGGTAAGTGTGGGTAGGATTGCAGCCTAGGATTGTTAAAAAATGGTCCTGCTTGATTATGTCACTTCCGGTCATGACATCACTTCCAGTGGGTCCTGACAGATTCTGATCCTAAAAAGTGGGTCCCAGTGCTAAATGTGTGAGAACCACGGTGCTAGAGCATTACATCACTGTAAGCTCTAAATTGTCTTTGTTCATCAGGATCAGAAACTTGTTTCTGATCAATCATGGTCCCTGCCATGACTTTACATTTGTTTTTCTAGGAATGCCAAGTTACAATTTTGCAAGTATAAATTGCCAGGGTCACAATTCTTTAGGATTCAGTTCCCTTCCTCAGGACTCTAGTGGTTGAATCTTTGACTGGGGAATGGATTCGACAACCTGCTTCAATTGCACACGCATGTCAATATATGCGCATGAACACTAATGTGTCCTACTGCGTTCATCCTGCCTTCTCATAGCCTGCATTTGCTCAGGTATACAATACTTTGAAGCTATCTATAAGCTGTGGAAGGACAATTTGATTTTTCTAGCATTCATTCTAGAATGTTCTAGCATTCATTCTAGAATGAATACAGCCATAAAGCAGACAGCAGACTCTTCAATGTGAACTGAGAATGCAGTGGCTCAGGAAGGGGCATCTCCTCCTTGATATGAGAATTAGGGTGCAATCCTAACCAACATTCCAGTACTGAGGCAAGGGCAAGGCAGCTTTGAGGTAAGGGAACAAAATTCCCTTATCTTGAGGAGGCCTCTATGACTATCACCCAACTGCAGAATGTAGCACATGCCCCATTGGCACAGCTATGCCAGTGTTGGAATGTTGGTTAGGATTTGGGCCTTAGGCGGTTATAACTGTGCCCCTATTTAGGCTGTCAAATATTGGGGTGTGTGCATTGCAAACACTCCTGCTGGTCTCAGGCAAAGCACTACAATTCCAAAGCCATTAGCTACTTAGATTGTATCCCCTCCTTTCCCTCTGCAATATGGGATAATAATGGGTTTTTACAAGGATAACAAGTACTTTATAAGAAGTGCTTTGAACATGTGGAATGTACTGTGCAAAAGCTAAGAAAAAGCATGATCATCATTATTACTATTCATTTAAAAATCTGCAGGGTTGGTAAATGGTGTAAGACGCTGCTTTAAACTGAATCAGTCTAGTGGTGTATCTAGTTAAATACTGACTACTCTGGCTGGCAATAGTGTGAGCCAGTTGATGAACTGGAATTCATTCATACGGATCCATTCATCATGGCTGAGCACAGTGTTCCTGAGTGAGTGTGTTTACTGTCTGTCAAATGGGCATATAATGACAAAATTCAGGAGGGCAGGAGGTCTGGCTCAGTTGGTAGAGCTGCCGCCTTTTATGCCTGAAGATCTGAGGCTGCCAGCTCAAAACAACCGGAAGTACCCGAGAACTGACGACACGCTGATATACTGATGAGCTGACGCTGAGTGGCAGAGAGGAGTTGCCGTCAAGTGGAGCGTGGGAGGTGAAGGGCCAGAGAGAGGCCAGACCGGGAAGGAATCCAGCTGGAACGAGGAGTTCTATGAAACACTAGAACTACTATTCAATTGTAAAAATCCCTACGGGGGTTTAGAACAGCCTGCCTATGTAAACCGCCTTGGATTAAAGTCTGAGGAGAAATCTGACGACCAAAGAAAGGCGGTATATAAAGACCTGTATAAATAAATAAATCAATAAATTCACAAGAGCATTTGGAGACTGGTAAGACTGCAAAGCACTCTGCACTTTTTTCACCTGCAGCAGACACAAGAAAGCCATGATCAAGCAGATATAGTCTTCCTTACCGATTCCATAATGAATCCCTGGAGGAAAAGCTCGAGAGCCTGGAGGCTGAAGACCTCATGTCTCATCTGTCACCACAAGAATGTTACCTGTGTAAAGGAGGGGAAAAGAAGAGATCTATAGTAATTAAAAGCAAACATGGAATATATATAAAGGAAAACACACACACACACACAACCTTACAGGATTGCTCATTTTATAAATGAACAGGCAGGAACAATGTTTAATGCAAAGGAATGGAATTGAAACATAAGTCACTGCCAAGTAATTTTGACATAAATGTTGCTCTGAAGCACACAATTAAACTTGTTCTATTGTAGCTGACACAGCAATTTTCTGTTCAACATGGCAGCAATTGTTTCAGTATGGCAGCTTCATACAACAACATGAAGAAAATGATGTCTGACGGACAGTGGCATCGCTATGGGAATTCAGGAGGTGCAGGCTGCACTGGGTGACGCGCGTGGGGGGTGTCACACTATTGGCCAACATTTTTTTAAATTTTGGTATTTTCGAATAATACCACCATGTTATATTTCAATCGATGCGTAATTTCATGCAGAGTGCAATGAAAGACACTGCATTGAAATACCTCTCTTCTATCAAAAGTTATATCCAAAAAACCAGTGGGAGTGGGGCAATGGTACATCACCACACCCACTGTCCTGGGAGTTGCCCCACTCACTGCATGGGAGTAGGTCCATCATGGGGGTGATGTGCTGGCCTCCTGAACCAGGTGACATAAACCCTAGTGACGCCACTGCTGAGGGCTGTGTTTGAGGTGGGAAATACTGGTTGCGACTAAAAGCAGTTGAACAGTCACAGGGAAAGGACATAGCTCAGTGGCAGTCCATTGGTTCTGCATGGCAGACGGTCTCAGTTTCAACCTCTGCCTGAAAACTGGGGGTGCCACTGTCAGTCTGTATATATAATAGTGAGTTAGATGACTCTAGAAGGCAGCTTCAGATATCTCCTCTTCCTGAAAACCGTTCTGTGAAGGTGACTAGGGCTCTACAACAGAGACTGTTATTGGAAGGTGCAAAGAAATATTGATAGCTCACAAAATCTGTCCTCCCCTCTCATGAATGGCATCGCTTCCTGGTTAGGATCAGTTCACATGAAATGACAACCCATTTGCTATGGAAATGAGCCCTAGTTGTGTGTGTTCTTTCTCACTAAGCAGCACTTAACTGGATCCTAGATCAGAGCATGACATTCCATTTGCACCAGCAAACTGTAATTTGCACCTGTCTTTCAAACCAGGATTGTCAGCCACAGTTTGAAGGCAAGTTGCAACCCTTGTTTGAAGGGCAAGCATAAACCAGAGTTACAGGATTAGGAGATGAGTTTGGGGAGTTTCAATATTAGCTCAGCTGCTCTTACATGACAGAATTCTACGGGGCCATTTTTGTATGTGTGTTAAGCTGAACACCCAAGAGGCAGGGGCAATTCAGAGGGTTCATCTTGTTTTGTCCTCTTGCCAGCGCATTGGATTCAGACTAGGAGGACTTGAGTTCAGAGTCTTGCTCATTGGGTGACCTTTGACAATTTACTCTCTTTCAGCTGAACCTACTTTACAAGATTGTTGTGAGGATCATTGGAGCGCCTTGGAGGAAAGACCGGATACAAATGTGATGAATAAACATATTACAAGGTCTTAGATTGTGTGATAATTGTGGTGTCAAAGCAACGGGTGGAGACGTCAACTTTCAATGCACTTATGACTCTTCTTAAGCCTGGTGGAACACCTTAAGATCTGAAAGCATTACTCAGTTAAACAGTGTAGTTCATCACAGATTAAAATGGAGATTTAACATCCAATTTTAATTAATTCTCCTGTGAACAGGTGTTTAGTGCTGTTGGTATTATTCTTATTATAAGCAATCTATTTACATCTCTTTATTCAGTCGAAGCATATCAGGTCCTTCCCCTAATACATTATTTGCCTTGAAGAAAGCATACTCTCCATCAGCTAACCGCAATATATCCTCAACATCACTATATTTTTATATTTATTTTAATTGGATAAGTAAGCAATTAATTGGCTGTGAGGCAAAGCATTCAAAAGCTTTTAATGGGCTTGCCACTGCATTCTGAAACTAACTCCTCACTAGCCAATCATATTCCCCACCACACTGAAGCATGCAGCCTTGTCATGGAGGAGTGCATGACCTGCTATGGGGGGAAGGGGGGGATGAGGAAGCCTGTGAGAGGTAAAGGAACATACCTCTGCATAGGTCCCCTGATGGTTTATGGGTCTCCTCGGATCTATGCCAACTATACAGTTAGTGTAAGTCTGAGGAGAGTCAGGGTGGGAGGAAAAAGGGACAATAAGATCTGGTGTGTACAACTGCCACTAGATTCAACTTATCCCTCCACTAACATACTCTTGGTTCTTCCCCTGTAATGCCCCATTACTCCCCTCCCTACCAATGTACACCACTACACTGGTGGTGGCTGGGCACTCTAGTGGCACATGCACATGGTTACCAGCAATTTGTGCTTGTGGTTCTGTTGCTCATGTAGTTGTTGTGTCTGCAGGGCTGATGTAGAGGGCCTTCCACTGATGGAACTAGTGTTCCATCAGCAGAAGTCACTTCATAGGACTGGACCCTGAGTTACACAATTAGAACTCAGAGATAATCTCAAGTCTAATCCTGAGCTCTGTGCGTAGGCTTAGCTCTGGCACACATTGTTGCAAACGTGCCATAAGGCTGGCCCAGGCATGTGTGTGAGGCTTAGCACTGGTCCAGTATTGGAGCTAGCCCAGTGCCAGTGGAAAGCCAGTGCTTTGAGCAGCAGCCGATTCTTCCATTGCTCTGCACTTGTCTCAGATACTGTGCACATTTTGTTCATCTCTGTACAATACTATTTCTTTTAAAAAGCAACCTTTTTTTTTGTATATTTCATCTTTCAAATTTTCCTGGCATGGCTGAGCTGGAGTTAGCCAAAGACGAAAAATGGTCTCAGTCCCTGTTAACATTGTTGCTACAGGAGTAGCCTGCCAGTACAGCAAAAATCAACTCCCTTTCATCTCTGAACAATGGACTGAATCACAGCGTTTTGACCTTGATATATAATGCAAGCGGACAGTAATTACAGCCCTGCTTTCTATGTAAGCAAACAATTTTGTCTGTAAAGCTCTGAGAGCTGCTGGTTCACACTGTACTTTTTCAACAAATGCCTGCAGGAAAGACATCAATTTATCCTTGAAGCTCTTAGAAATGACAAGTTTTCAATGGGGAGAAGAACAAAGCTGGTAGAATCACAGCACAATTCTGCACAAGACTACTCAGGAGTAATTTCAGAGGTACACTGATTTCTATGAGACTTATTCCCAAGTCAGGGCACAATCCTAACCCCTTATGTCAGTGCTTTCCAATGGTGCCTCTTGAAAAGAGTAGCTTCCTCAGTAGCTTCTCCTATTCGTTTGGCTTTTGAATACCTTAATTTTTTAAAAAAATTGCAGCTTTGGCCCCCCTTCACATCTCTGAGGCACAGCCTGCAAGCATGACTCATCCCTGTTTTCAAGCATGGAACTGCAAATCTGTTTCAATTCATTCCGCATATAAGCAAATGAAAACACATTTGCTTTCTCTAGTCTTGCAGGAGTATTTCAAATTGAAGATTAACTGAAACGCTCAGGGCTCCCAAAGGCTGACATCACACAATCTTAGGAAATGGTGGCTTTTGAAGGTCCATCACAGCACTGGCAATGGGATCTTCATTGGAGGAATGGAGTGAAGGTGAAGGGTTAAGCACCCCTGTTCTGTATGTCAGTCCCACTTAGGAACAGGATAATCACCCACCTGCTATTTTACCTGTCCTACTTAATTCCCCCTGCATCAATGGAGCCATTCCAACAATGAGCGTTTTGCATCCTGCAGGGGACTTTCAGACCCCGGAGGTCTTCTCCAGGTAAAGGAACATTTGTTGCCTTGCCTGGGAATAAGCCTCCACCACCTGCATGGTGAATGGTGCATTATTTACTCAGATCTGCGCCAGCTACTTTGCTGATGCAAGTCTAAGAGGACCCAGGAAGGCGAATTGAGGCTGGGAAAGAATTTAGGATATCATTGGCACTGCTGCCACCAATACCAGCCCCTTCTCAGCCTCAATCTGCCACCCTCCCCACCCAGACTCCTTCCCATTCTTCCCCTTCTCCTCTCCATCCTTTTCACCTCTGCCCCACTGAACTTACCTTATTGGGTCTGGCAGTGGTTCCCCCCCCCAACTGCCATCGTTTGTGGAAGTGCTTCTAAAATGGCTGCTGCTGTGTTGCATGTGCTGCGAAAAGCCATTTTGCAACAACGGAACTGTGTTCCACTGTCATCAACCCCTCCATGCTCCAACCCAATCCGGAAACAAGCCCCTATCCAGATAATGAAACGTTTAATGTCTTGTCTAGTTTGGCCCTAAGCAACACAAGCAGAGCATTACTAAATGTTTAGATGTGCGTCACTGAAAGAGAGACGGTCACAACATACCAATTCCCTGGATCTGATTATTTAGCAAGGTTAAGCAGACGTTAATTGGAGCTGTCCAGAATACAAAATTTCTGGAACCTGCATTAAAGATGAAAATACCCATCACATTTGTCCAAACAGTGGTGCATAAAGTTCTCCAGTGTCGCATCTATTATCTCTTGATGTGTATATATACAGTTCCTGATGATGTCATTTCTTATTTGGCCCTAGCATAAAAGACATGGGGGTGGGGCGGGGCAGACATGTGTCTCATACAATTGGGAAAGTCAACTTTGAGCCTGAGCTGCTCACACTGGTTGATGGCTCATCTTGAATGCGGAGGCGAGGGGGGGGGGTAAAGGAGGTAATTTGTACCCAGGCTCAGGGTCAGAAAAGGGACCCAGGAGTCGAAGGAAGAGTCATGGATGCATTCCTGGGCCTGGTGTGTATGGCTTGCAGCTTGCTACTGCATTCCTGTGGCTGTGCTCCCAACATCATGCGTAGGTTCCCGGAAAGTTCCTGGCATCTGACATTTTCATATCTCACCTGAACGTGCTGCCTGCACATGATGTTGGGAGCACAACTGCGTGCATGCAGTAGCAACTACTGCTGCAAGTCATACACACCGGGCCCAGGAATGCATCCATGACCCTCCTTCACACAGAGTCAAATCTGGGAGGAAACTGTCCTGCTATAGTAGCTCTTTGGCTTGTGGATTTGAGAACCATGAAAGAGTGTATAGGAGCTCAGGGACACAGCCGCAGGACTACAGCTGCTGCAGAAGTAAGTTTTGGTACGCACAGGACACTGTCCAGTCTAGTGTGAGACTAACAAAAATTGTGCTAATTTTCTGCAATGGATTTTCCTTATTTCAAATATTTTAGAGAGACTTAGGAGTGTGTTTGTTTTCCATATTACTGCATCTACCTGCCAATGTTGCATGGTTGGGTAGACCTGGGCTCCGCACCAAGAAGCCTGGTAGACCTGGGTCAAAAGACTATTTTGGCTGTCTGCATCCTCCCCCTGCCTTATTTTGCCCCCTGTTCTGCCTGTTCCCATTATTCTCTCCCACTTTGGGAAGCAGTCCAAAAGAAACTTTGTACCCCCTGATAAAATTCTTCTGAAAGGCCTGCTTGAATGCGCAAGAAGACGACAAATATTTCCTGCTCTGAGACTCAGCTCTGGGTTGTTCCATACTCTCAAATTTCTGATTCAATCAAAAACTTTATCAGTCTAGCTAACAGAGAAGAATTTACAGTTTCATAGTTAGGGATCACATGCTCTGGTTACTCATGCTCTGGTAATATCCAGGCTAGGCTTTTATAATGCAGGTTTTGGGGGGTATGTTATCCCAGATCATACCAGCTTCACTGGCTACTGGTCTGTTTTAGTATGTGTGGAGCTTCTTTATCTTTGGATATTATATTTGTGGATCTGGCTCAACAGGGATCCCCCAGACCTGTGTTGAACCAGACTTGTCTCCATCTGAACTCTCCAAAGGCAACCGGAGTTGAGCTCTGTTCACCTCCAGAGTGCTTTCTGAAGCCCACAGAAGCTGCCCATGTCTGTCCATGGCCTCTGCAGGCTTCAGAATGTTTCATAGAGGAAAAAAAAAACATTACTTCTGGTTTCCAGAAGAAAACTGAAAGTGATGTTTTTAATGTCTTAAAAGGCATTAGGAGGCCTGGGGAAGACAGGGGAAACTCAGCTCCAGTGCCTTCTGAGGCTTTAAAGAGGCCCGAAACAGCGGATTTTGGTATCCACAGGGGTCCAAAAACGGATCCCATGTGGATACCAAAGCCCCACCTGGTCAAAGTGCTGGTCATCATTATTTCTGAATCCCTAAATAGGGTTCAGAGATGGTTTGCAATCACAATTGCTCAAGGTCCCTCACTCCCATAAGAATCTGTCTGCTCATGAAGATCAGCTGGAGAGGGCTTTCAGTGTGTTCAATCATCTTCAGATATTTAGTGGGAGGTGACATTTGAGAGGACCTTCTCCATGGTGGTGCAGAACTTCCTGCCCAGGAGATCTGTTAGTCTCCTAGTCTACCTGTCCTTTGGTGCTTATTAAAGGCCTGGCAAATTTGGCAGAACGTCAATGGGTGGTGCTTGAATTCTGTTTAGCTACTGGCTTTCTATTTTCATTTTTGGCTTTTCTGTTATTAGAATTGTTACTTAAAAGCAGATTACTGTATTTCCAAAATAAACAAATAGTGCATTGCACATGGGGCTACATTTTAAACATATCTGGAAACTTCAACTTGTGCGGAGCAAGCTGTTAACTGGTACTGATCTCCATGAACACATTACTCCAATTGGGGCCTCTGAGAGGAATTTTATTAGGGGGTACAAAGTTTCTTTTGGGTCCCTTTGCAAAGGGGGAGGGGGTGAAACAGAGTGGGGGAGGGTGGTGATGGGCAAGCAGAATTGGGGGCTGGGAGGAGCAAAACAGGATGGGGGGAGGGTGGAGACAGCTGAAAAGTCTTCTGGTCTACCCACCCATGTGGCATCAGCAGATAGATACAGTAACACGGAAAACCAAACACACCCCCAAGCATATATGGCTTGCCAGTAGCTGCAGCCAGAAGCTTGTGGTCGTGTCCCCAGCATCCTGTGCAGGCAACAAGTCTGAGTAGATAGGAAAATGTAAGATCTCAGGAAATTTCTGGGCCCCCTCCTTTGGCTCCTGGGCCCCCTTCCTGGCCCTGGGTACAAATTACCCCCTTTACCCCCCTCTCCTAGGTCCTGATTCCAATATCAAAATATCTCCACTAGCTTCCAGATTCACAGTGCATGTTTTGGATTCTAAGGACCATGGCCCAGGTAGTTAGAGGACCACCTTCTCCCTCCAAAGTTGTCCATGAATTGCGAAAACTGCTTGTTTTATTAAGCCCACAATTAATACTGATGGTTTTAATTCAAAAATAATAATAACAGCTTGGGAAGGGAGTCTTTGACCCTGCCAAGTCCAGTCCAGTTTAGGTTCCCAATTTGTGCATGACAAGAAAGCTTTCCTATTGGTCATAATGGGAGCCTTTTCCCACTGTCAAAGGGGTCTGATTTGGAGAAAGACTAGCAGAAAAACCCCACGCAAAAACAGAGCCAGCAAACTGAACTGGCTACTAGTTTTGAAAGAAAAGTCCACTAGTGCTACTAATAGAATTAACATCTAGTTTGGCCTGTGGTCATCTTCAGAGGCCCTTCTCTGTGTCTCCACTCCTTGAGAAGCTTGGTCAGTGGCTATTGGAGAGAAGGCCTTTTCAGTCACTGAACCCTGTTCCCTAGCTAGAGCTGGTCAGTGGGCCAGGGCAAGAAAACCACCACCCACCCATTGGGCCTCAGCTTTACTTGGAAGAGGAAATGAGGCAGAGCTGGCGGTGTATCCTAGGGAGGGAGAGCCTGCTGGGTGAAGGAACCCCTGGTAACCAAAGGCAGGAAAGCAAGAGGACAGAACAAAGGGGAAGCGTCCAGAGAAGTATCTGGATTCCAATCCCAAGCTTCCAAGTTGCAAACAAACAAGAACTAATAGAAGATTTGATGTTTCTACTGATAGAACTGAGAGAAGACTTGATGTCTCCCTTCTGTCCATCCACTGGTCTCTGGTTGAGTACACACCATGCCCTTCCCCTCACCATATGACATGGAACTCCCAGTGTGCGAACAGCAGCCCATAAATGAAGCCTCCAATCGGGTTGTGCTTGTGCTACCGGAACTAGCATTCCGACAGAGCAAGTGCCTTTACGGTGGCATGAAAGCTGAACCACTGTTGTGCATAGCCAAGCCTCTGCTGCAAAGAGCAAAAGGTGCGGAGCATGTGGCGGTAGCTTCAGGAGGACTTGTAGCTCCAGGAGGCTCCATAGGCAGCAGTAAGTTGGTGGCAGGTGCGGGCTGTGTGCAGGGAGGGGGAGTAAGGGGGCAGAATCAGGTGTGTGCCAGGAGAGGGAAAGGGGTGAATCTTGGCAGTCATGCATGCTGGATCTTAATGCCCATTGTTCTGTTTGCCTCTCTCCCTGGCTCTCCTCGGACATATTCCAGCAAAATGGCTGGTGTAAGTCCAAGAAGGCAAACTGGGGATGAGGGGTAAAAATACTTACCTCTTGCAGGCTGTCTGATAGCTCCTGCCACCAAAGGATGCAGCGTAGCCTTCATTGGCATACCGACATGTTATCATGCGGTGGGAGCTAGGACTGGGCAGTAAATCTCATTTCTAAATACTTCATATGACCTTCTTCTTTTTTTAAAAAAAACAACCAATTCTGTTGTATCCATCTACTATTTCTCAGGCTAGAATGAGAGAGCACATTTTCTTGGAACCCAGGTGTTGCTAGGATGTCTGCTTCCTCCCTTTAGAGCTCTGAAGAGCAATCATTGATTTTGACAGCTGTGTCTTTTCTATATTTGATCACACTTTTTGCCATCAGCAATCCAAGAACGTAACTTAAGTAATTTGCAGTTCAGCCTCAGACATCCCCAAGAGGTAGTCAGATAAATCAGGTTGTTTCCATCCCATCACTGCAGCGCCAACAGGGAAAGTTTCTTTGTCGAGGAAAAAATCTGAAGAAAGCCCTTGTGATTCATCCAGGAAGAGCAGACACAGGATCTGGATCAAGTTCAGTGTATTAGTCTGTGCCCTTCACCGCCTCCAGACACTGGTTTAGCACATCTGGGGCCTCTCTGGGGATCAGATGACATGATAAAACAGAGCACAGCCCAGATCTCCAGATGATTTCGTGTAGATATTCAACAACATGGGGGACAAAATGGAATCTAGTGAAATATCAATGGCATTAGGGGTGGGAGCAGGATAGGATTTGGCTCAGTGTTATGGGGTCAGAAAGAGTTAGACCCCACACTGTGGCCTTCATCAATATCATCTTCTGGCTATGAAAAAGAAAAAAGGAATTCTAATCATGGAACTCCCACAACACATCTCATTTGTCCCAGTTTGTCCTCCCTTTCCACTTAGAGTTGGTAGTTTTTTCAACCCGCTTCTGTAACCGTGCCTTTGACCTCAGTGTGATCTGCATCAATACGTAGACGCGATAATGTTTAACTCCATGTCATGAAAAGTTTTGCCTGCTGATCTACATTAACTATCTTATTAATTTATAATTAGTTTATACTGACTAGTTCAGGATCAGATACTTGTAATAAAATACCTTTTATAATATATAATATATATTATGTATAGCTACTGTTTCATATTCGCCAGTTCTTCAAGTGGGTGGATATTTGGGGACTACCATGCTTCACAGGGTTCGTTTCTTTGGGATAAAGTATCTCCATATCTTCAGGGGTTTGGTTCACCTCCTTTCCACCACCACTCTGCCAGTGGGTAGCTCTGCACCCTCCATCTTCCTGCCCGCCTGCCTGACTGGCCTTCTCCTCCTCTGTCAGTGGCTACTCCAGTTCATTTAAGATAGCTGGTGAGTCTCGTTCTAATCCATTTAAAAATAGCTGGTGGAGGCAGGTGGGCCGAACAAATGTTCCCTCGCACCAAGGAGGACTTTGCAGCCCAAAACACCCCCATGGAATGTGTGACTCCATCTCTGCACAGAGAGTTAGGTAGGATTGGGCTGGCCATTGCTTTAGAATTTAAAAAAAACAACCTGTTCTAGATCTTTCCCTACCAGAGCTTGCAGCCCTATTTCCTCTTAGCAACATCTGTACACGGCAGACAAAAATTATGCTTTTCCTGGCATGTAGCTATCTTTTATGCCATGATTTATGTTCTACCAAAGTGGATATAAACCCAAGGCATACAATTTTAAAACAAAACAGACCATGCCCTTTCATTTCATAACATCAGACCATCAGATCCTTCCTGCTGCTTCATCTTCCTCTCTGAAAATGGCATGGAATCTTTCCTAGCCATTAGTACAAGTGTCAGATTTTTATTTAAGATGACAAAAAAATGGGCAGGGATAGTCATCCATCAAATATAAATTCTGTATCATAGGCAAGGGCCTCAAGACATGTTCAAAAAACATGGAGAGACAATCTAGAAGTATATCAAGATATATTGTTGCAGGAGTATGGCTTGGATCCCAAGAACCATGAGCTGCTGTGCTTGCCTGGGTACTTGTGGAAGATTGCACATATTGTAGTCTCACAGTGGATCAGGTTTTGTGTTGCAGCCTGAGAAACACTGAATGAACAGGAGACAGCATCTTCACTACCGGGCAAAAGAAAGTCTTGACAAGACATTTACCAAGACTTGAGCAAGAGCATAAGAAGAGCCCTGATGGATCAAACCGAGGACCCACCCAGTCCAGCTTCCTGTATCCCACAGTGGCCCACCAGATGCTTCTGGGGGTACACAAGGCAGCAAGCCACCTGTACTCTATTGCCACTCCTTTGCACCTGGCAGAGATATGCAACCTCTAAAACTTGGAGGTTGCTTATAGTCATCATGGCTTGTAACCTATGATGAACTTTTCCTCCAGGAATCCTTTTTTTTTTTCCCCTTTTAAAGACATCTAGGCCAGGTGCCATCACCACATCCTGTGGCAAGGAGTTCCACAGATTAAGAACATGTGCAAGAATTTATATGGATTAGGTATCACTTTTCTCATTCAATGCTCTTCTGCTAGGACGGAAGAAAGCTCTTTTGTGGAAAAAACCATTGAATCCAACCTATGATTCTCTTGATACAATTTAGTGTTTCATTTCCTTATTTTCCCAATTTTTTGTCCTTAATTTCTCTCTTTTTTTCTCACCACCCCCAAGGAAGTGGCCCGACTTCTCTTCTGTGACCATGTAGGTGGCTGCCAGTTTCTTTATGCATAATGCAATGCCCCAGCCCTGACTCTGTGTGACTGGAACCCTGTGTTGGGGTGAGGCATAGGATTGTGAGTAAAAATGGAGGCCACTTGTGTGGACATCAAGTAGAGCTCTGATATTCTCTCAGTTGCCATGGCCTCACCACCAAACTAACCCCAAACTAAACCCTGGGGCGGGGCAATCCTGCGGTGGTGGACTAAGGCACCTGGCAACAACTTGAAACTCATGTCAGCAGCTACCATTTTTTACACCCACAATTCAATGCACCTGCCCCAATACTGCATGCCTTGAATGCTGTGTTGGGGCAAGGGTGATGC
Organism: Tiliqua scincoides; assembly: GCF_035046505.1. Classification (NCBI taxonomy): domain Eukaryota; kingdom Metazoa; phylum Chordata; class Lepidosauria; order Squamata; family Scincidae; genus Tiliqua; species Tiliqua scincoides. The sequence goes on along the minus strand of NC_089824.1, from coordinate 11,600,315 downwards.
ATTAGTGGTACACTTGGCAGCCACCAATGTAACTGCTGAGAAGAGCTCTGTGCTATTACTACCACCAGAATAAAGCCTCCCTGTACTTTGGTGGTGGGACAGTACACTACACGGAACAGGGACCATCGAGGGTACTTTGCTGAGGGCTCCCTTGAATTAAACATTGATAAATGCAGACATTCAAATGAGTAATTTGAAAAGACATGGGCCAAGGCAAAATTAATCACCATAGCCACATGCCTTGCTCAGGTGTTTAGTGCAAATATTTTGCTTTGCATGGGTGCCCTGGCACCGAGTTCTGTGATCGCTGGGTTTTGCTGCATGCTCTGCTACAGATTGGATTACTGCCTTTGGCAGAGGGAAAGGCAGCACCTGCCGACCCATTCAATTATTAACAGGAAATGTAACTGAGATACGCATCTCATAAAATGCACGGGCAGGCACCCTCCTCTGCCATTTCTTGGATGGCAATTCTCCAAGAAATTGGGACTTGTACTGTATGTGCTGCTGGCCAACCCCTCATCTCCAGCGTCTGTGCCGAGAAACAGCAGGGAAAGGGCCGATGGCAATCAAATTGTTTGGTGAGATGGGCTTGGTCTGCACACGCAGCTGACTTCTGAATTAGATGCTGGAGCCCAGAGGTAGCGAAATGGACTGTTCCATTTCAGACAGCAGGGAAAGAGAAAGCACAATTTGGAATGCACCTCAACATTGATATTTGGTAGCTCTCTGGCAGGGTCCCTTTAGGTGGCACAGAGGTGGGGAGATCTGAGGATTTTTCTAAATGCTTCTCTGGTTGAGTTGCTGCCTTTTGTATGTCTGAAAATTTGCAGCAGAAGCTGCTGCAAAAATGCAGTAAAGCAACTTGTAACAGCGCACCTACCAGCAGCACTGGTGGGAAGACCAAAGCTTTCCTGTTGGCATTGGCACATGGAGTAATGTCAACTGGAGCAGGGCGCTGGCAGGGCAAAGGAAGGGCGGGGGAAGGCAGGAAGGGGATGAAATGGGGTGGGGGGGCGGGAGCGTCAGGGAAGGTGTGGGCAGATCAAACCTGGAAGGGGGATGGGATTGGCACTGCTGATGCACATCATATCCTTTCCCCCTTTCTGGGCCTGATCTGCAAACACAGATCAATGCGGACTTGCGCCAGCAATATTGAGTTGACCCATTGAGGCTGCTGGTATAGTCTTCAATTTTTGATGCTACCTTTGCTTTTATTTTGAAATGTTTTGAGAGATGAATCATTACCAAGTATTAGTCAATGTCAGGAATGTGCTGGAGTCACTGGGCCTGAGTCGAGTCTCAAGTTGCCCCCCCCATTCGACTCAGGAGTCATAACAGGCAACCATCATGACTCATCCTGAGCCAGCTGTAGAGTCATTTTGACTCTAGTCCAAGTCTTAGGAGAAAATGAGTCGCTGCCCAAGTGAGGTGCAACTCTGCAGAAAAAAGGGAGGTGCTGGGGGGGGGGGAAGATCTCATTAAAACTGCCCTGATGTTCCCATCCCATCTGCAGTCAGCGATGTGTTCAAGACCTTCACTTCAGCCACCATTTTCATTTCGTGTATGTAAACAAAGGCTGGAATGTTATTCGAGTGAGTGCAGCAGTGCAGAAGAGCAATTGGTTCCACACAAATCCCAGCACCAACCCTCCCCCCCCATTCACATCATGACTTCCGATTTCAGAAGGACCACCAAGCAGCATGCCATGGGTGGACCAACATGGTTGGCAACCTTCAGTCTCGAAAGATTATGGTATAAGCCTACAGCACCCGGTATTCCCAGGCAGTCTCCCATCCAAGTACCAACCAGGCCTGACCCTGCTTAGCTTCCAAGATCAGATGACATCAGGCATGTGCAGGGTAATAGTTGCTGCCATGGATCAACAGGGAGGTATCCAAGCTCAGCAAGGCAGGAGGAGACAGAGTGAGGGAGCAGAAGCAGCAGGCGGGGGGGGGGAGGGTCACCTGCAGCAGCTGGAAGAGTTACGGCCCAGTCCTTTGCAGGTCTACTCAGAAGTCCCATTGTGGCTTCCTTCCTCCACTTCTATTGCAAAGAAACACCTCTTACCCACCTCTTTTACCCCCTCCTTGGGCTTATATCCAGTCACTAGTTCCTGTCACAAAACCCTCTCCTCCCTCATCCAGAAAAAAAAAAACAGGCCATGCATTACTTGTCCAATCGTTTGTTCTGAGATGGCAAAGAGCCTCCTCTCCTGCGCTGCCCCTGACTTCTTCTGGTTCCTCCACCCAGCCTCCTGCAGCCTCCTTCCTCCCCTCCACCCCCCAGCCCCTGCCTCCTGGAACCACCTACCCTCTTCCCACCAAGTCTAATGTTCATGCTGGTTTGATTGTTAGCTTCTGGATTGGCCACAAAGTCTTTTGGGGTAATATGGAAGTGGTGGGAAAAAAGTGAGCAAGTGCACATAAGCAAAAAACAAGTTCCAGGCACAAAAATCCCAAGTCTTTGTGACTCAACTATCTATGAGTCATGACTCATTTCCAAGTCACTGTGATGAGTGGCGAGTCACATCTAAGTCAGTGATGTCTGTGACTCGAGTTGACTTGAGTCATGGGAAAACGTGTTTTCAGGACTTGAGTCAAGTCGTCAGGACTTGAGTGGCCATTCCTGGTCAATGTTAATGTTGATACCTTGCATGAAATGTATTGTTGTTGAATACTTTAAAATGCTGGTATTATGTTTTACTATATACTGTCTTACTACAGCTATTATTATTGGTTTCTGGTCAAAGTTTCGATACAAGATCAACATGAATTAATGCTGTATTAATTAATGTAATGCTGATATATTATGCTTTGATGATGTACTGCCATTTTTATTCTTTTTATGCTTTGTGAGCTGCTTTGGACTTTCTCTCTTGCAGCAAAGCAGAATACAAAGAAACAGCTGATGGATAAGAAACTCCCTGTAAGTGAAAATAAACTAGTAAAAAAATAAGTAACAAGCGGGAAGCAGTTTGGGCTAGAACTTGTCTGAGGTGTAACTTTGCTACTTGCAAGGGTTCTTCTCATGTAGAAACATGCCCAAATATGGCATTTCACATCTGAAGCCTGAAGTGGTTACGTCCATCCTGTTGAATTCAGAGAACAGCATCACACAGCCAACCTCTAAAATAGTGTAATGATTTGCTGCTAACAGCCTGCAGGAAAACCAAGGGCATACATAGGACATCTGCAAGAGGGATCTGAAGGACTTAGGAGTGGACCTCAACAGGTGGGAAACCCTGGCCTCTGAGCAGCCCGCTTGGAGGCAGGCTGTGCAGTATGGCCTTTCTCAGTTTGAAGAGACACTTGGTCAACAGATTGAGGCAAAGAGGCAAAGAAGGAAGGCCCATAGCCAGGGAGACAGACCAGGGACAGACTGCACTTGCTCCCAGTGTGGAAGGGATTGTCACTCCCGAATTGGCCTTTTCAGCCACACTAGATGGTGTTCCAGAACCACCATTCAGAGCGCGATACCAGAGTCTTTTGAGACTGAAGGTTGCCAACAACTCAACATAGGACAAGGGTCAGCTGAATCCGGCCCGCCAGCCAAAGTTATCCAGGCTGCTCAGAGCTCAACTTGGGAGGCAAAACCTCATACTCTGTTTGCTGCATGCTGGACAGAGAATGACAGAGCTGCCTGCCTGGGCTTGCTGAGCTCCTGTGCATAATGGTATAGGGATTCTGCAAGCCCAAGCAGGCAGCTCCTCCATTCCCCCTCTGGCACATGGGAAATTGGGCAGAAGACTTTGCCTCCCAAGCCAAACTCCTCACAGCCTTTTCTGGGTGCTCAGCAACTCAGAAGTTTGGCAACAGTGTGAACATACAGCCCTTTTTAATAAAAAGGTTGCTGACCCCTGATTTAGAAGGTCAGTAGAGGAGCATATGTCTTGCACACAGATGGTCTCATGCTCAGGTCCTAACATCTCTAGGAAAGACTGGAAAAGGACACAGCCTGGAGAGCCTCTACTAGTCAGTGATGATAATATTGTGCTGGGTGGACCAGTGGTCTCATTCAGGGTCAGAAAGGTTTCTATGCAGTTTGTTGATAAAACCTACAAGCACACATTTTCTGCAGACTGTCTCCAGTTCAGACACCTGAAGAGATCATACATTTGCACAGGTTTCTGCTGCAAAACCCCTGGTTCCCCCTGGTTCTTTCACATGGCCTTTCTCACCCTGAAGCCTTCTGGGCTTTGTTCTGAAAGAGGTAGTACATTTAAACATCCCTGGATTTTATCACCTCACTGTGCTGCTATGAAAAGACAAGAATACAAGTTTTCATTCGTTTTTAAACATTTTACAAGTTTACAAGGTTAATTTATATAACCACTTTGTTCTTCAGTTAATGTGTCTGGTGGGAGGTCATAAATGGAATGGAGAGCTACTGGAAGGTGTTCCTGACCAGTGGCTTTGTACAATATTCAAAAGAAAGAAAGAAAGAAAGAAAGAAAGAAAGAAAGAAAGAAAGAAAGAAAGAAAGAAAGAAAGAAAGAAAGAAAGAAAGAAAGAAAGAAAGAAAGGGATTTCTGACTTATTAATTGCCTGCTCTTATTTCTGAAATGGAATCTATACATTAAGTAATTCTCTCTCTCTCTCTCTCTCTCTCTCTCTCTCTGCTGCCCCCCCCCCTCAAAAAAAGATCCAGGGCACTTCAACGGTGGATGGAAGCTTTATAGTGCGCCAAATGATAACACGGAACGTCTTTTGCCAGGAGGCTGCAATGGAATGCTCCGTTTCCTGTGTCTGCATGTTGTCATCGCAAAGAAAAGCTTTTCCTGCTCTGGAACCACACTGTCTGCAAATACTTAGAGACAGTTTCTTGGGAGTGACTGAAAGCCACATCGTCAAAAAGATTGGTGGTTAGCTGCCAGTTCAGTTTATACTGATGGTGTGTGTGTGTGTGTGTGTGTGTGTGTGTGTGTGTGTGTGTGTGTGTGATATTCTGTTACAATGAGCCACCTCTATTGAAGAGTAAAACAAATATGGTTTCTGCTTGCCAGATGTTGGTGGTAGCTGCTCCCCCATTGTATGGGGTAGGTTAAGCTGTAGTCTGCACCTAGAAAATAGGGCACTCCTTTCCTGAAAATGTGCAAAGAGTCATTTGCCTATGGTCCAACTTGTTGTCTTTATGAAGGACCATCTTGGTAAGTCTCTGCCAATTTGTTTTTTGCGAATGCCTTTTGGCAATGGTTCTTACTCATTTAGCACTGGGACCCACCTTTTAGAATGGGAATCTGTCAGGACCCACCAAGAATGAAGTCATGACCAGAAATGACTCGGGGCGTTTGGTGGGCCTGTGAGATACAGGAAGCTGGACTAGATGGGCCTATGGCCTGATCCAGTGTGGCTGTTCTTATGTTCTTATGACATCATCAAGCAGGAAAATTTTTTAACAATCCTAGGCTGCAATCCTACCCACATTTACCCAGGATTAAGTCCCCTTGACTCATTGTTAAAAGAATATACATAGCAGCTTGTTAAAAGTACAGGTCTGTCACATTTCCCCAAATGCAGTCACATACCATGGGAGCATCAAGTCTAACAGATTAAAAATAAAATATTGAAATGAATGGGGACCCACCTGAAATGGACTCGTGAACCACCTAGTGGGTCCTGACCCATAGTTTGAGAAACACTGCCTTTTTGGGGGGAAAAATGTTAGTAGAAGGGCCAAAATATGTACCTGGGTAGTTTGGTCCTGTATGTTTTTTTTTCTAATCTAAATAACAGCTGTGTGTATCTGACTAGGAGGAGTACCACGGCATGCAAGAAGGGGGTATTTAACACTTTCCTGCTGTGCAATGGTCCCAACACAGAATAAGGTGCCCAGGTGCTTATGTGCCCTTAACACTGCTTTGTAGGTAATGTGCTCCAGCCTCCTGATCATTCTGACTGCCTGTTTATTTTCAGCTCTACAATCTCCGTTCTAAGATTTGGCTACCAGAACATAAGATGTAGTCTCACCGCCATGCTTGCTAAGAATAGAGAATGCAGGGGAAAGGAGAAGATCACCTGAAGGCAGGCTGATTAGCACCATACAAAACACACATGTTGACCAGTGGCATAGCTAAGGGGGTGCAGGGGGTAGCAGTCAAACCGGGTAACAAGTTGTAGGGGGGCAACAAGCTGAGCTTGACACTAGTGGCCAAATTTGTGAAAAAATTGGTATGTATGAATAATACCATCATGTTATATATCATTGGAAAGGTCATTTAATGCAGAATGCAGTGAAACAAACCCCATTGGAATATCTGCATTCTATCAAAAGTTATGGTAATTAACCAGAAAATGAAAACACAACTGCCTTATGGAACAAAAAGTGGCTTTTCTTAATTCAAAACTGACTTATGAGACTGATTGTTCTGAGAGCCAATGAGATGTTATTATAACACAGGGTGGAACCAATAAGGTGTTAATATGCGTCAGCTCTCATTTCCATGTATCATAACATAGCTACTCCTGCTAACTGGTAAAGAGGCACTTTTTCAAATGGTGCTCCTCTTATATTTAGCATGGAGAAAATAATTGTCCCTCTTCACCCCAGCTCAGTGTCTCTAACCACTAGAGGTTAGAGGCACACTTTTTATTTATTTAGGGGCACACTAATATTTAATAAGGGGCACACTTTTTATTTATTAGCTTAATTAAATTTGATTTTGTCATGGAGGGAGGACTACAAAATCGTTTTTGATCCCAGGTAGCGTATAGATACCTTAGCTATGCCACTAGCTGGGGGGAGGTGGCAGAGCAAGTGGGTGGTGAGCTGCTGGGGGGAAGAAACAGTTTTTCCCCTTGATTTTCATTTTTGAAAAGCCCGGGCATGATGTCACTTCTGGTTGTGACATCACTTCCGGGGCATCATTTTGAGCTCTGCACGTTCATTAGCTACACCACTGCTGTTGACTCTTTTCTGCAAATTCCTCACGAAGGAATATTCCTCATGAAGGCTGTTTCCCTAAGAACAACCTCTTAAGAATCCTAAGAACACATTACAGGAGGCATTTTTTTTAGGGGGGGGGGGAAGGAAACAGTGGATGGAGGAAGGGTTAAGCATCCTTTTCAGTCTAACAATTCCCCTTCACTGCATCCCATATTGTATTGTATTGGCAACCTTCAGTCTCAAAAGACTCTGGTATCGCGCTCTGAAAGGTGGTTCTGGCACAGCGTCTAGTGTGGCTGAAAAGGCCAATCCGGGAGTGACAATCCCTTCCACACCGGGAGCAAGTGCAGTCTGTCCCTGGTCTGTCTCCCTGGCTATGGGCCTTCCTTCTTTGCCTCTTTGCCTCAGACTGTTGGCCAAGTGTCTCTTCAAACTGGGAAAGGCCATGCTGCACAGCCTGCCTCCAAGCGGGCCGCTCAGAGGCCAGGGTTTCCCACTTGTTGAGGTCCATCCCTAAGGCCTTCAGATCCCTCTTGCAGATGTCCTTGTATCGCAAGGACATACATTACAATGTATGCATCCCATACATTACAGGATAAATATGTAACTGGGAGATGGTGTTCCCCATAAAATGCAGGGCCAAAACACTTGCTTCCTGGTTTGCTATGGTGAATTTGCATGCCTTCTTGAATTTTGCAATTTTTAGTACCGCATTTACGGAGAGGAGGCATGTCTAATTGTTTTGTCATCTGCCAGTGTGCATGAGGGATGGGGGAAAGGGTCTTGACATGCAACAGCAGGAAGGGAATCTTTACCAAAAAAACACAACTGAGACCCAGTATTTAAAGCCAACACTGTGAAGCTTCTATTCCTGTGAAAACTGCTTGTTCATCCTTGCCAGCATAACAAAAACAAACCCTGGTGAATTGGCAGGCACAAGAGTGAATGAGAGACATGGTTCATGGTAGCTAGTGAGCTGAGGAGCTCTTTATGCATACTGAAAGACAGAATGAGTAGGGGATGGGTGAAAGCAGCCCGCAATGTCCAGGGCTCCTCAGTGAATTTGGATGAAGGTCGAGGTCCAGTAGTGTTGGCCTGGTGACAGACAGTTCATCACCAGCAGTGTGGCCTGAGCTTCGCAACTTCTATAACATACTTATCTTGCAAGTTCAGTGTTGGATCATCTCTCTTTCTTGTCTGCGCCTGCCTGCTAACTAACTATTGTTAGTAGCTACAATAATTAACTACTAGTTAACCAATAGTTAACTACAGTACTGACACAAGCAGTTTTTCCCCCATTCAAAAAAATCCAGACTCTCTCTCTCTCTCTCTCTCTCTCTCTCTCTGTTCCCATGTTCCCAACATTATCATTCCCAACATACATTATCAAAAAACAGAACCTCGGGTATGATAAAGGGGACAGAAGATGAAATCACTGCAGGTTATAAGATAAATCAACTTGTGTGTGTGTAGAGAGAGAACCGGGCCTCCCTATCAACACGACCTTGATGAATGTGTGCATGCGTGTGTGTTTATTTATTTGGGGTGTATGGGGTGTTCAGGGAGGGGTAGTCCCTCTGGTGTAGGGCATGTCATATCCTTTTAGGGCAGCTTGTCCACCTTTGGTCCCCACCTGTCACTCAGCTCTCACCTATGGTTCCCAGTAGCTGTAGCATGCGCAGCGGCCACACCCCGGGAAACAGCTTCGACAGGCTGGCCAAATCAGGTTGAGGGTAGCTGTCGGGTCATTGACCTTCAGCGAGATAGGGAATTGTCTATCCCGAGCATGGACAGACTCCGGCAGATTGAGCAGATGAGACCTACTAGAATAGGACCAGCGGTCATGAAGGCGGTTCCTTAAAGCGACGTGGTACACAAAGAGCACGGCAAGACACGAAAAATGCACTGGCCAATCACTGCACCCAGCTCATCTCCAACCATCTCAACTTTTGTCCTGCTATTGGAGCAAGATGGAATCTGGGAAGAGAGAGAGAGTGAGGCTGACTATGTGCACCTCTCCCTCACTTTAATCCAATTCACACGCAAGCTTTGACACTGTTAGATGTCAGGGTCCTCTTCAAAAATGATGGACGAACACAATTTATAAATATTTATTTATTTAAATTGCCATCTCTAATATTTACTTGTTCATTCCCTATACCAGTGTTTCTCAAACTGTGGGTCAGGACCCACTGGGTGGGACACGAGCCCATTTCAGGTGGGTTTCCATTCATTTCAATATTTTATTTTTAATCTTTTAGACTTGATGCTACCATGATACGTGACTGCGTTTGGGAAAATGTTACAGCTATCTGACTCAGAGCACTACTCAGTGCTACTCAGAAGTAAGTCCTATTTTGTTCAATGGTGATTACTCTCAGAAAAGCATGGTTAGGATTTGCAGCCTTAGTTTCATATGTTCCAAATGTACTTCTAGAGCCTATGCCAGTTTTTCCCTCCTTCACATCCCTCCCTGCACCAGATGGGCTGTATAAAAACATATGATGGGATTCTCAAAAGGTGACTTGGTCACTTAGGAATCTGAAATATCTGTCCAGCCCTGACCTAGCCTTACCTCTGCTGATTACCTGAGAGGATTGATCATCCTTTGGAGTACACAAAGGAGACAGCCCTTAGAAATTCAAAAGCATAGACTCCTCTCCCACATTTCCCAGTGCTGGGTGTGACCCAAAGAGGAAATACCAAAATACCACCAGTAAGCCTATTCCCACAGTGTGTTCTGCCTAATCAAAACCAGGAGGCCTGGTCCCGGTCCCTGAAAAGGGCTTTTCTTGCCAGATTTTCTGATCAGAGAGGGATCGGATGGACTCTAGATTTCCAGCATTCCTCCCAAGTGACCCTTGGATTATGTGAGAGCACAAATGGCTGTCCAAGCTGTGTAGAACAGGTCCCAGAGGGCCAGGATGCTTCTTCCTTTACATTTGCTTTTGCTGCTTCCAAAATGGGGTTCCCATTAGTAGAAATCTGCAGGATGAGAGGAAGCTCGGCATGCCCTCCTCCAAGTCACAACTGGAATCACAACTTGCAACTGTCCTGGCAACCCCAACTTTCAGCTCCTGTACTGACAACTTCTGTGCTGAAGCCGCCTATGTGCACCTGGGTTAATGCTCAATGACTTGAGCAGGAGAGGCCTGACACCACATTTGCTTCCCCACCTAAACCCAGAAGAAGTAGGTTTCCCCTCTGTCACTAACAGCAGCTTCTAGGGCAGCAATTGTCAATATTTTTTCTTCTCATGGCACAGACCTCTATAGTCTTCTAGATGGTCTTCACCTCTTGTGACATCACGTCCGGTTTCTGGGAGACTCTTTAGGGTTCTGCACATCTTTTTCTAGGGCAACTGCCTGTAGTAATGAATTGTCCGGGTGTGAGGGTAAATAGAATGCTAGATGCAGGGAGGTGGCAGCAAGATGCAAGTATCTTATGGTCTTGTGTGTACTCACTGGTGTCGCTAGCGGGGTATGGGGGCTGTGGGTTGCACCGGGCGACGCGCGGGGGGGGGGAGTGACACGCCCTCCGGGGAGGACACGGTAACTTTGTGGCTTTCAGAGCTACCCTGTCATGCCATACACTGTTGGATGTGGAATTCCCAGCTGAATGCAATGCAAAAAACAGAATTGAAATCACTCCTTTTGTTCAAAAATTATGGCCAAAAAACCGGAAAGAAAAAATGTATGGAGCCCTATGGAAAGTCAAAGTGAGCCGTATCCTTCGCTCACTCACAAGTAGGCAGGCTTGCCTTAGTCCGTTGGAAAGGGCAGGCTGAGAGGACTCCAAGGATGTCAGAATGGTCCTGATCTGATGAATGCAGTCTTCAAAAACACCCGAGAAGGACGTCCCTCCCAGCTGCAGTCTATTGAGCTCTATGGAAAGCTAAGCAGCCTCACGATCGTGTTTACTCATGAGTAGACAGACTTGCCTTGGCTGGTGGTCAGGCCAGGCAAAGGGGAATGTGAGGACACCAGAAGTGTCCTGATCCGATTGAGCTGGAGTGCAACAAATGCTCCAGAAGGCAGCCTCCCCCCCACTAAAAAGGACAAAAAAGAGGCTTGAACTGTTAAGGGGAAAGTTTTCTATTTTGCACTTGCAAAGCCAGGAGGGTCTTTATACTGATATGCTTGAAATAGAAGAACTTTAAACTGTGCACTGGGAGGGCTGGAAATCTAACTGATTCTTTTGGGGTGGGGGGTTATTGCAGGCAGACTACAGAGTAAGCTCCATTGACCACTATGGGACTTACTTCTGAGTAGACATGAGTTGGATTGGGCTCACAGGCTGCAATCCTACCCACACTTTCCTGAGAGTAAGCCCCATTGACCACTATGGGACTTACTTCACAGTAGATTCACTTGATGGAACAGGACTGGCTCCCCCTTATTTATTTCTTTTATTTTAATTTAATTATTTATTTTAATTTGCTTGATGATGTCACTTCAGCCCATGACATCACTTCCGGTGGGTCCAGAACAGATTGTCCTTCTAAAAAGTGGGTCCCAGTGCTAAAAGTTTGAGAACTGCTGCAATAAGGTGTTAGTAAGTTGACATGGGTGTGTGTGTGTGACTCTACAAGTTTTCAAAATCACTAAAATCAGAGTTTGGAGGAATAATACCATCATGCTATATATCAATATATCAATCAATACCTAATTTCATGCAGAATGCAATGAAACAAACCACATTGAAATATCTGTGTTCTAACAAAAGGTACAGCCAAAAAACCAGTGGGGGCGGGGTGATGGCACATCACCACGCCCACCATCTGGGGCGTTGCCCCGCCCACTGCATCGGGTGACATGCAGGCCTCCTGTACTGGGCGAATCCAAGTGACACCACTGTGTATGCTCCCTGAGGGCCCATTCCTATCCAACTTTCCAGCTCTGGTGCAGCCACAATACAGCTCCAAGGTAAGGGAACAAATGTTCCCATACCTTGAGGAGGCCTCTGTGACTGCCTCCCCACCACAGGATGCAGTGCATTCCCTATAAGCCCGGCTGCACCGGCACAGGAAAATTGGATAGGATTGGGCCCTGAGGCATCTGGTGGGCCACTGTGAGATACAGGAAGCTGAACTAGATGGGCCCTGGGCCTGATCCAGCAGGGCTTTTCTTATGTTCTTATGTCTGTCCCTCTTCCTCTCCTAGCAGAGCAATTTGTTACTACAGGTGCTCTGGAAACAGAATAGCAGAACCTGGAGGAGTTTTTTCAGTTATTTTCAACCACTGTGTTCCAAACTCTTGTGGTACCCCTGCAGACCTTTTGCAGCACACCAATGTGCCATGCCACACCAGTAGAAAATTGCTATTCAAGGGGATGGGGCAATTTAAGTCAAGAAACAGCACTGGGGCAAAGGGTTAAACCTTCCCTCCCCTGCTCGGTGATCCAAATTGCACTCCTCTATGGCTGCCTCTTAAAAGAAAAACAGGTTGTGAGTTCCAGTCATGAGACACCCCAAGCACATCCAGTTTGGCCTAGAATTAGAAGTTTTGTGAATTCAGTCTGGTGACTCCCAAAATGAATTAGAAGTTTAGAAGTTTAGAATGAGAAGTTTTGTGAATTCAGTCTGGTGACTCCCAAAACAAGATGGGGAAATGAAGCTGCAATTCTAGGCACATTTTCCTGGGAGTAAGCTGAACTAAATGGGTCTTACTTCTGAGTAGACATGCAAAGGATTGGGCTGTCAATCACTTGTAGCATTTTCTCAGTTAAGGAGTCAATGCTGCATCTTTTGTTCCCACAATTCGGCATCATAATGCCTTGTTTGGTGGCATCAGATTACCCCTGTGGTTTAAATCACACTGAGAACCAACACAGTGGTGTAGCTAGAGGGGGTGTAAAGCACTGAGTTTTGCAGGGAGCCTCTCCCCTTCCTCTCTGGAGTCATTCCAGGTGGTGGGAGCAAAAGGAGGCATACATCTGGCTCCAAAGAGGAGGGGCCTCTTGCACACTGGTGGAGCTCCTTGCAAAACTCAGTGCTTTGCACCCCCTCTAGCTACACCATTGAAATAACAACAAGCCACTTGTGTAAGTGGGCTCTTTTGAGGCACCAAAAGCATGGAGTTTGCAGAGCTTTTGTGCTGCTATGTCCAGGAGCAAAGATCCCTGTGTCAGACTGAGCTCCAATGGCCCCATTTCAAAAATGAGTTTTCGGTATCTAAAGCACTGGCTATTCCCCCCCCCCACCTGCCCCACAGTAAGCAACAGAAATGGCACTGACACAAACTTGTGGGAAAGAAAACAGCTTAGATTTGGAAGCCACACTTTCTTCTTTCCAGACGTCACGTGTAAAACCACAGCAAGCAAATGGGTTCAGATGACCTAGTTTGCTAACTCTTTTTTTTTCTTTTCTTTTCCAGAGGATATCTGAAAGCTCTCCAAGAACCAGTTTTTCAACATGTCTGCAAAATTAATGTCAAAAATGCAAGACTGCATCTAAAGTGGAGGTGGAAGCGAACCAAGCAGAAGCCTGTAGCACAAGAACTGGCTGGCTAGCTCAAATCCGTACGTGGAAAACAACTTCCACCCACCCAGCCCCTGCCACCACTGTTGTAGATGTCACCACTGTTAGGATGTCCCTTCTGGGTCACTCGTCAAGGTACAGTTGCCTGGTCAGGATCCGGACCCATAGACCTAAGACCCTTATATACTTTTGGATCCCCAATCCACAGCCCGCCAAGCCAGGATCTCTCAGAGGAATTTTATTAGGGGATACAAAGTTTCTTTTGAGCCCGTTCCCAAAGAACAGTCTTTAGAGCCCAGGTCTACCTGCCCGTGTAGTATTGGCAGCTAGATACAGTCATTCAGAAAACTGAACTCCACTCTTAAGTCTCTCTAAAATCTTAAATATAGAAAATCATTGCAGAAAATTAGCATTATTGTATTTACACTCACACTAGAATAGGAAGTGTCCTGTTACACTTACTTAAACTTACTATTGCAGCAGCTATAGTCCTGCAGCTGTGTCCTGACTCTTTTCCCTGACTTATTCCAAACCCTCAGTCTTCCTCATGACATTCCTAACCTGAGCCAAATGGATACTGTTAGTTTCCCAGAGAAAAACAGACTGCAAATGTTAATATCTCCATTCCTGGAGCAGGCAGAATGTTTGTTTAGGGAAGCCAGCACTGAAATTTTGAGAGACTTGGGTCGTGATCCTATCTAACTTTCCAGTACTGATGCAGCCATGCCAATGGGGCGTGCACTGCAGCCTGTGGAAGGGGGACAGTCAGGGAGGCTTCCTCAAGGTCAGGGAACATTTGTTCCCTTAACTCGGGGCTCCATTGTGGCTGGATTAGGGCTGGAAAGTTTGATAGGATTTGGCCCTTAGGATGGAATCCTATGGACACTTAACAGGGACGGGAAGCCCAATTCTGAACTGCCCAGCACGTGTGGCTGCTGCAGCACCAAAAATGGCTGCCGCGGTATCCTTTGTGCACTGGGTGGCAGCTGGTGGCTCCTCAGGAGAAGGGGACTTTCATTCCCTTCTCCTAGGTAAGGGAAGTAGCCTGCAATGGGGCTACTTGATTCTGTGGTGGCTTTTTAGCTGGCACAGAATCAAGGAGTCCCATGTTGGGTCGCGCAGGCTGACACGGGGCTCTGTATCTGGCGGAGCTGAGCTCTGACGGTCCCATTCCCCTCCCACTCCACTCCCTCCCCATCACACCTTCCCCCCTCCATCCACCCCGGACCGCCTGCTCTCCGTCTCCCCCCCCCCCGTCTCACCTCTCCGCTGTCAGGTACTTCGCAAGGAGCACCTGGTGGTGGATCACTGAGCTCTCACCAGCACTGTCCCAGCACGGGCTTGCACTGGGCCTGCTCCAGCGCTTGGCCAGTGCTAACCCCCCACAAAAGTGCTTTATTGCATATTTGTGACAGTGCGCACTGGCAGTAAGCTGGCATGCAAAGCACAGGAACAGGCTCTAAGTCCCATTAAACTCAATAGAACTTAATGCTGAGTAAATGTGTCTAGGATTGCACTGCTAGAAACAGAAGCCTCTTTCATGCAACTCCAAGAAGCTTTCAGTACTGCACCAAGAACAGACAAGGTGAAGTAGAAAGAGCTGAGGCTGAATATGTGTAGAAACCCTTGTGCAGTATCTGCATCACCAAATGCCCAAATGGTCTTATAGACAAGACATTAAGAAAGTTTTCCAATATATCTAAACCATTCCTAGTTAAAGTCAAAGTCCTTCTGATGTCAGTTGTGATAGCTTTTCATAACTATGAATGATTTGTGCAGCCCATCTCTACCCATGCTTTTGCAAAAGTAAGCCTCACTGAGTTCAGTGGGACCTAGGCTGAAACCCCTTGGTACTCTTCCATTCAGTTACTGCATGTCATCAGCTTTCACTAATTATGCTTTTCACACTTTAAATGTCACCATACCCCAACCACTTACTGCAGAAAAAGACACTCCCCTGCCTGCGCTATCATGGATGCAGCCCATACTGTCCTGTAACAAAACACAGATACAGCAGCACAGTTATTTTTCTGGCTCACTACACTGCCATTTTCTTCACTGTCCCCTTGCTGTGATCACCAGTGAAACTGACAAAACTGGGTGAAAAAAGTTTTATAGAAGAGTGAAGTGTGTTTCTGTGGGAGGGGCAAAGAAATGAATGAACTCTGCCTAGACTGGTAAGGGGTTCCTCCAATACTGTTAACTTCACCAGAGAGCTGAGAAGGAGGTTGTGAAGTATATCTGAATTGATGTTGCAGTCATGGTTTTTCCCAACCTAGTCAGTGTCACCAGGGAGTGGAGAAGGAGATACAAGAGTGCAAGAAACCAGCAATGGTGAAACTGACAAACCTTCCCCCAACCTTCTCAATTTCACCAGTGAGCTAAGAAGGGGGCATCTGAAGGAAATTAGCACTGGTGAAATGGACAAGGGGCAATCTGAAGGAAATTAGCACTGGTGAAATGGACAAGTTTTTCCCAACATGCTTTCCTACAGGAAGGAAATGTTGGCATTTAGGGAGAAAAAAGCCATTCCCATATGTCGGGTGGTCAAACTGCAGCTTGCGAGCCACATGTGGCTCTCTGACATATAATGTATGGCTCGCAGAAATATGGTGGCTGGTCTCCTTTTGGTGTCTCAATTAATATAAAAGGTAAATTTTAAAATGCTCAAGCTTTATACTAATTTACTGGGTATAAACTGAATCTACTGGATTAAAACACAAGTTTAATGTTCATGGGTGAACATTATATTTAAGAATTTAAATGCTTCCTAAATATTGTGGTTCTTAAACACCTGAAGTTTATCATATGTAGCTGCAATCCTAACCAAACTTTCCTGAGAGTAAGCCTCACTGAACAAAATAGGGCTTACTTCTGAGTAGACCTGGTTAGGATTGTGCCCTGTGGCTCTTACATTATGCAAGTTTGGCCACCCGTGACCTATGTGTGACCCTTCAGGACAGGGACCGCCCTTCTTCACTTTACATTAAGCACCATATACATGGATGGTGCTATGTAAATAAATACTGAAGGCAGAACATGTCTGTGCAGAGGTGACATGAAAAACAGACAAAAAACCCGTGAAATTCAGTTTGGACTTTACCAGCATGCATAGCCAGCAAGTGATTTCAAAACCTGAAGCAAGTGCATTTAGAAGAAAAGCTGGGCCAAAAGTTCTCCATGGAGGAGAAATTTTAGTAGGGAGCAAAAGTGGGGCAACACTAGCCTACCTTTGTTTGCCTCCATTTTGCTTGTCACCACAACCACTGCCTGCTTTACATCAGTGGCAGTAGTATTCCTCCCCAGATGCCATCCACTGCCATTTTTCCCCCTAATGCTTCTCAAACCCATACTGTCTGATGACTTTTCAAGATACATTTGGGAGGAAATGGCTAACTGGCAACCACCAGGAGGAGTTGGGAGAGTTAGGGCAGACAAAAGAAAATATTTCTTCACTCAGCGTGTAGTTAATATGTGGAACTCCTTGCCACGGGATGTGGTGATGGCATCTGGCCTTGATGCCTTTAAAAGGGAATTGGACAAATTTCTGGAGGAAAAATCAATTGTGGGTTAAAAGCCAGGATGTGTATGTGCAACCTCCTGATTTTAGAAATGGGCTATGTCAGAATGCCAGATGCAAGGGAGGGCACCAGGATGAGGTCTCTTGTTATCTGGTGTGCTCCCAGGGGCGTTTGGTGGGCCACTATGAGATACAGGAAGCTGGACTAGATGGGCCTATGGCCTGATCCAGTGTGACTGTTCTTATGTTCTTATGGTAGGTGAAGTTTCACCTGGAAAAAAAAATCACCAAAAAACTCCCCTTCATCCATAAGTGGACTGGCAAAATGAAGGGGGGTGAGTGGGTCATTTCAGCTCAGCCCCATATTAGAAATGCATTTCTGCCTTTTGCCCTTGTACAGCAATGGCATGAAAAAAACTTGAAAAGTTTGCATAAGGTTGCAATTCTATGCACATTTATTTGAATGTATGCCCAAAGTGTGAGAGTATGCACACTTTGCACACTTTCTGGAGAGATCTGTTGCGTCTTTTGTTCATTTGTGAGCCCTTTTGGTATAGGTAGCCATTTATTTATTTTCCTGTGTAAACCACTTTGTGAACACTCTTGTTGAAAGATGAACTATATTTCTTCTTCATCATCATCATCATCATCATCATAGCTTACTAGAGTGTAGTATACATGTGTATGTTCACTCTGTAAGAAATTCACGTAAAGGTTTCCCTATTTCTTATTAAGTTTCCAGTTTTGGATTGCAAGAAGCACCCAAAAAATACAAGAATGTCAATTTTAAATCAAAAGTAGATTCTAGCCCATAGAGATCATATGGTTGAATTATAAACACTAGAAATACAAGAGGGGGATAAAAAAAAATCCCAATCAACTAAAAATCAGAACTCCACTGAACTTCGCCAAAACAGATGTAAGCATCACTCGTGAAAATGTGCAGGGTAATTACATGGAGTACATCTTTGTCACTGTGTGGGGTAAAATATGCATGGTTAGAAAAGGATCTAATCTTGTGTTGGATAAACTTAAGTTGGATAAACTTAAATTCTGTTAAACACTCAAGCTAAGAGCATGCCAACCTATATAACTTTTAAACTATTGGCTGAGATAGTTGTAATATATGTGAATGCATTTTTATTCATACTTTTATCCCCACCTACTTTTCGGGAGAGGAGGCTATGGCTCAAGTTAGCCCCTTCCTGGCCCCTTGAGTTTGCTTCAACCTTTCCCTTTTAGCTCAGAAATATTTGAAAAGACAACAGAGAAAGAAACAGGGCATGTGGATTATGCTGAATTTTTATAACTTAACCAGAGTTTGATGCGCAACAGGCCTTCAAGGAATGCAAATAATGTTCATCCACAGCGATCCAGTTATTTGAAGGGGAAAAATATCTGAATACTATAATCTGAATACTAGTTTTCTGCCAATATCAAGACGATGGGTTTGAGCATGTGGCTTGTCTATAAAGCCAGATCTGGGAGGAGGAAAAAAGTGCCCACAAGACCAGTGCTTAAAATGAATGGGTGTTCTCTCATGCTCTCTCTCTCTCTCTCTCTCTCTCTCTCTCTCTCTCTCTCTCTCTCATGAGTCAGATTACCAGGCTGAGAATGGATATGCAGAATGAGAGCTTCCTTATGCTTCACAATTCATGCGCAGTAGTAATTATGTGCAATTAAAAAGCATGCATTTGCAGGCAATTTAAAACAATAACCAGCATACCAAAAACAAACATTTAATTATCTCCGGTTTGTATTTTAAAGCAGCCACACTTCATCAGCATGACCACTGATGTTCTCTGATTTTTTTTTTTCCATTAATATTTGCACCTAAAGCCAGCATGGATAACTCACCAAGACTTGTCCAGTTTGAACTTCCATTCCAAGAGCGCCAGCCAAAATGAAGGCCATCATTCCATTTTTTTTAATGTTAAAATTATTTTCCCACAGGCAGCTGAAAAAAAGAGATCATATTGCTACAGTTATAATTCCCAGGAACTTGTGCTGTTGTTGCTCTTTGCTTTCTAGTTTTTACATTGAAAGAAAACTGTTAAGTCCCGTGATCCACAGATGTTTTCTAGGAGCCTAAAAGTTTTGACTTGCATCCATAAAAATCCTGGCTAGTAAGGAGACACAAGTACAATTGGGAAGGAGGCAGGAAGGAAAGTCTACCCATGTGAGCAGAAAAGGGGGGGGGGAAGGCCACTCAGTGGACACCCCTTGGACTGATAGAAGAGATTTCAGGAAATCCAAACACTTAAACAGGAAATCTGAACTCTGAATAAACATTCCATAATCTCCACTGTTAACATGCAACTTCTCTGGTTAACCATTCCCCTGCTTCGGGCTAGATGTGAAACTCAGTCGGACATGCTTTGTTGTAACTGGATCTGTCTAACGTTCCACAGTGTGCTTGCGTATATCTCTATAGTACGACCACTATTCTGGAAACTCCCCCCCCCCCCATTTCAAGATTTACTAGCATCTGGAAACTCTGAAGGCTTTTCATCTCTGCATTGTTCCAATCTCTACCTGGCAAAGTTTTAGTTTAAATTATGGCACCTTTCTGTGGTTAATATTTTCCATTGCACAAGCACGTCTCTAATGTAGTTGGCTTGCAGCAGAAAAATGAATACTTGTGTACATATTAACTGTGCCCTCCCCTGTCCCATGACTCTTTTTTTTGCCTTGTTTTCATTCTATGGGTCTTCCCTTTCCTGCCATTGCTAATCTTCATAGGTCTTCCCATTTTCTTTGCACTCTCCTACATGTTAATTTCAGGGTATCCTCTTTGATTGATTTTATTACCGTTCTGTGTGGGGTAGGAGAGTGGGGGGGGGGGGGAGGAACCATTCCAAATGTTCAAAGGAGCCACTTGAAAGAATGGATCATTTTGTCAAATTTTAAAAATCCTGAAAGACTTTGTAAGAGCCCACAGGAGCAGACATGGTGCTCATTTTATCATCTCGATGAATCTATTAAACTGGGAGACAGTGACTTGCTGACAATATATTTCAAAGACAAAAAGATTTCTCCTCCACTGCCAATAGTAGCTTGCAAGTTGGATTATCAGTGGTGTCACAGTCTATCAGATGTTTGAACCCGGACTCCATCAGTTTGAACTACTACTACTACTACTACTACTACTACTACTACTACTACTACTACTGATATTTATATACAGTGAGCCCTCAGTATATGCAGGGGATCCATTCTAGGACTTCCGCAGATACCAAAACCTGCGGATACTGAAATCCATGGGTGGTTCTCTAATCCTCTAGAGGCATCAGAAGCTGCACTGTTCTGAGGGCCAGGAAGGCTTAGCGCAGGACAGATATCAGACCACCATCTTCCTTTCAAACCTTTCCCCCCCCCCCCCAAATCCTTTCTTTGAGTGCTACCTTAAGCTGGAGCTGAGATGCCTCGCAGAAAACCCTGTTTACTTGGAAAGCGGTATCAGGTCTTTTGCTTTGTTCTCCTCTCCAAAGGGAAACAGTATGACTAATGTCTAGGCAACTGGAGATCATGGTGCCTTGGCAAGCTTGTTCCACAATCTCTGCAGCACTTCAAACCATCTCAGTAGGTATGGATAGGTAACCTTGGTCATCGGCAACCTTGTCCATCGGCACACAAAACCCCCCTTTATTTATTTATTTATTTATTTATTTATTTATTTATTTATTTATTTATATTCCCCCCCCTTCCCATGTTGAAGCAAATGCCCAAGGCAGATTACAAAGCTTTATAATAAAGTACAAACTACTTTATCATCCCCTTCCCCTGGGTAAAGGGAACAGCCTTGCAGTGTGGCTACTCGATTCATTGCCTACCAAAAGGCACTGACGCAAAGGCTTAGGATCTAGTGGAGCATCGCTCCACCAGTCCCACCTCCCTCCCTCCCTGCTCCCTCCCCATGGCATGCCTCCCCTGCCCTCTCCCTGCCTCCCACCTCCCGGACATGCCTCCTCCCCACACCCGCTCTCCTTTCTGCTGCTCAGTGGTCTGTGCATTACATTACACATTAAAACATAAACCAAAACAGAGCCAAATCTAACAAATGTCACTGAGCCAACGGGGAACAAATTAGTCCAGGGAAGCAGTCAAGCCACAGCAGTATTTCAGAGGCATAGAGGGTAAATATACACTCAACAGCCAAACGCCAGATAAAATAGGTGTGTTTTGAGCCCTTGCGGAAAAGCATGAGGGAGGGAGAAGTTCACAATTCCCATGGAAGAGAATTCCATAGTTGTGGTGCCACTACAGAGGAGGTTTGCCTCCAGGCTGCCACCCCTCTCACTTGGGACAGATGCGGTACTTGTAGAAGAGCCCCCTCAGATGACCTAAGAGGGCAGGCTGGAATGTATGGAAAGAGGCGGTCTTTCAGATAGCCTGGACCCAAATCATGGAGAGCCTGAAAGGTTAGAGCTAGTACCTTGAATTGGGACCAGAAGTGGATGGGCAGCCATTGCAGCTGCTGAAGCAGTGGTCTAGCAGTCATATCACCTAGCCCCCATCACCACCTGAGCAACCACATTCTGCACTAATTGCACTTTCCAAACTGTTGTAAAGAGTAGCCCCACGTAGAGTATGTTGCAGTAGTCCAGTCTTGAAGTTATTAAAGCGTGGGTCATGGTAGGCAGGTCCAAATGGCTCAACTATGGTCTCAGTTGGTGTACCAGCCTAATTCTAGCAACTGCTGCCACCTAGTTCTCCAGAGAAAGCTGAGAGTGCAGGAGAACTCCCAAGTTGTGCATGCATTCTTACAAGAGGAGTGCAACCCCATTCAAAGTGGGTAGATGATTCAGTACCTTGCACTGAGGATTTTTTGACCAGGAGGACCTCTGTCTTTTCAGGATTCTGTTTCAGCCTGGAATGGCTTTGAAGGGGAGAGGGAGGGGCCAACTGCATGCCGAGTCTCCCTGCAAAACTTAGTGCTTTGCACCCCGTCTGGCTACACCACTGCATAGAGGTGTTTGTTTCCAGTGAGAAAAATAGGATTAAGCCTAAGTTTTATTGAATACAATGGACTTACTTCAGAGTAAAGTAGGATTCAGCACCTGATTGAATGATTCAGTACTCAATCATTTTCAGTACTGTTTTCAAACACCTCTACACTGAACTCAATGGAGCCGATGAGTAGATATGCACAGGAGTGGGCTGTTAACTGGTTCCTAAAGTTCCATTAAAATACCATAAATATGCAACACATCTGATTTTGACTTATATGAACAGTTGTTTAAACTGGACAAAGCTGCTAAACACCTGTAACAATTGCAGTCCCTGTTACTTCTATGATCACAGCCACTTCCCCCTGAACAAAATGGTCACAATTCTGCACAGTT
Source organism: Tiliqua scincoides (assembly GCF_035046505.1). Classification (NCBI taxonomy): domain Eukaryota; kingdom Metazoa; phylum Chordata; class Lepidosauria; order Squamata; family Scincidae; genus Tiliqua; species Tiliqua scincoides. The sequence goes on along the minus strand of NC_089824.1, from coordinate 11,578,087 downwards.
GATATCTTTAGCCCCATTGCAATGGGTTTAAGCATTCAACATTCTGTTACCCTGCACATGCCCAATCTAGTCTGATCTTGGAAGCTAAGCAGGGTCAGGCCTGGTTAGTAATTGGATGGGAGACCACCTGGGAATACCGGGTGCTGTAGGCTTATATCATAGTCTTTGGAGACTGAAAGTTGCCAACCATTAAGCAAAGTTACATCTAGAATGGATGTGACTTGACAGGGCATGTAAGGGAGGAGAAAACATGTAACACCCTTCTCAGTTGTATGATGCTAATCCTCAGGATGACATTCTAAGACCCAGGATGGTGTAGTGGTTCAGGAGCTGGGTTAGACCTGGAGGTTCAAATCCCAGCTCAACCATGAAGCTTCCTGGGTGACTCTCTCAACCTCACCTACCACACTGGTTTTTGTGAGGACAAAAGGAAGGGAGGAACTATGTACACCACCCTGAGCTGCTTGGAGGAAGGGCAGGATTAAAATGTGAAAAAAAAAAATCAAAAAAACCAAATAACAGGCAGGAGGTCTGGTCTAGAGGGTAGAGCCTCCGTCTGCCTGAAGATAACATCCACAAGGTCGCCAGTTCGAGGCCACCGGCACCGTGCGACCTTGGAGCAGCTGACAAGCTGAAGCCGAGCAATTCCATCTGCTCTGAGTGTGGGAGGATGGAGGCCAGAATGTGCGACCAGATCGGAATGAAACACCTGAATGTAGTGGTTCTTGAAAGAAAGAACCTTCTTTCAAATTGTAAAAATCCCTATTTAATAAGGGATTTAATAAAAGCCTGCCTATGTAAACCGCCTTGAATAAAGTCTTGAATAAAGACCAAGAAAGGCCTGTTGTTGTTGTTGTTGTTGTTGTTGTTGTTGTTGTTGTTGTTGTTGTTGTTGTTATTAAATAACCCCAATTTGTTTTAGCCAGGCAAAAATCTCAGAAGCAGTAAAGGAAGTTCTGATTTCAGAGTGAATGCATCATTCTCCTTTTCTGATCTTTAGCACAATCTTGAAGATACATAATTACAGTCTGCCTACAAAACAATTTACCAGTCAATTCACTCAGTTTGTCACATAGCAGGTTTGGCAAACTGCTTGCCGCAAGAAGCCATGACTCAGTCATTCATGGAGATGATGAGCCACTATCTTGGCATACAGTGAGCTGTGGACAAAACAAGCTGGAAAAATGCACCACGGGGCGCGGTGGGGGTGGGGAGTCCACACACCACATCACACACCATGTCCAAAACAGTGACTAATGGGAAGAGTGCTTTTAACATGATACTTTTTCTGTGCTGGTCTACTTCTTTCCTTTAAAGCAGTATCCGTGCAGTGGCAAAGGCAATGATCAAGGCATGCTTGATGTGGTTACTGCCATTTTATAGCACCCAAACTTCCCTTTAGGAGTTAGGGAAGCAACTCTGTCTCTTTCCTTATGTATATTTCCTTAGTGACACTTATGCAGCAAAACTTATTTATCTCCCTGCCTGCATCTGTTGCCCAGTCATCCTTAAGCATCCTGAAATGCTGGAAGGAAATTCTCCATTCCTGCCCAGATTAGCTCAGAGATGACACTCAGCTATTCTTTCTGCAACCATCACTTTGACAAACAGTGGGACCACACTCTTCCACTGAACTTCCCTGTTTGGTTTTCTATAAGCCCTACTTCATACTGTTGACTGACATCACAAATGTGTATACAGAGGAAGTGCCAGGTGGTGAGGTGACCAACAGAGCAGCCAGGTGACCAACAGATGGCTCCCCTGACTGGATCGACTCTGGAACTCTCAGTACCAGTGGAAATGGCAGTTGCCTAACATGCCAGCTAGGGAGGGGCTGGTGGGGGACAATGCACCAAGGAGTCCAATTCAGAGTTTTTTGCCAGGGTCCTTAGTAAATTGGTGCCAGTGCTGGAGGACTGGCTCACCCATGAGGTCAACTGAAGCAGTCACTGCAAGAAACACCCATCTCTGCCTGCCTCCTTATCTCTATTGCCTCTCCTTCTCCTTCCACTCCTTGGATTAGAAAAGAAAGAGGAAATGTGGAAGGGAAGGGAGTGCTGAGCTAGGGTACCTAGAGAGTGGAAGGAGTAGAGGCCAGCACATTATTGGGTAAGGGGGGGGGGGCAGAATTTGACCTCAGGTTGTCTTGGGCCAGCTTTGGGATGCATTCTCGCCTTTTCTCAATTTTGAGGGGTCTTCCTAGGTGGAACTTCAGCAAACTGAGAAATTGATTGAGAGTTTTAATTTTAGAATGTCCTTGTGGTGAATTCATTCATTAATTGCCATGAGCTAATTTTCTGTTCCTGTTTCTTTGCTCTTGGACGGCATGCACGTCGGGCAACGGAAACTAGCTGTCCGCCCTCTTTGTCCTTGAATATTACTGTGGAAAATAGACTTTAATTCTCAGAACTCTGTAATTCTGGCAAATACTACAATGAATGCACAATGAACGTGGGGGGCAGGGACAGACACTGAACTTTGCCAGGTCAAGAATTCCGTGCTCTGGGTACTGCTACTAAAAAAAGCCCAGTCATACACTCGTATTCACTGCACTTCACAAGCCAAGGAAGAATGGAAGGGTCTCCTAAAGAGCTAGTCTTACTTCACAGCTGTGGGTTTGACTAGATAATCTTTGGGTTCATTCCTACTTTATGACTCTACAGCCAGTACTTGACAAGCCAGAGAACCAGCCAGTGTGGGTGCCAGGCTGGAGCAAGGTCAGCTTCTCCCCCCTCCCCATTTCATTATCTGTTTAGCCGCGCATCTGAGTTGACAGATTTCATCTCAGAACAGGAGGTCTGTCAGGAGACATTAACAGAATGATCTCTGCCGAATTGCGATGCCACCCATTGCATTGCTGGACCAGTACTGCAGTTTTTCAGCCCAGGTGACTTGCTGAAAAACCAATACCTGGCCCGATAATCCCAGTTGCTCTCGGCATCATATTGGAGTCTGAGCAACATCCTCAGCCTTACCTGGCCTCACCAAGCCCAGCGCATCACTTGCTCACCTGTTTGTCAACAGACACAACTTTTGCCTTGGGTCCTTCTGTTCTTCATCATCCTTCTAATTGGACAGCCAGTCCCAGCCACTCTTGACCACATCTGCTGCTTTTGGCTCCTTCAATTCTGATCTGTCAGCTCCACAATCCATGCCAAGGCTTGATGCTGAGGCTAGCCAAAAAACACATAGGGCTCTGTCTCTGGACCCACCCAAAACCATTGTCCTCCCTCCCTGGATCTGCTTATTCCACACTCTAGACTTATTCTGAACTCTGCTCCCTGAGTCAGAGATCTCTGTCCCCACATTCCTTTCAGATCAAGGAGTTGTTTTTTTTGGCAATTTTTTTTCCCAACGGTCTGCAATCAGTGGGAATTATAGAAGCTCTGAGACCTGGAGAGAAGGTGGAGAGAAGAAGGAGAGACCATTTGACAGCCCAATACTATGCATGTCTACTCAGAAGTAAGTCCCATTAGAGTCAATGGGGCTTACTCCCAGGAAAGTGTGGATAGGATTGGGCTGTGACTCTTTTGTCTGGAGCTTCAAAAATAGCTCACCCTGCCTTTAGTAAGCTGGAGAGGACACACTGTCTGATTATTTGCTGCTTGTACAGAACATGCTTCAGGGCTGCAGTGCTTTTCAGAATTGTACGTACACATCAGCGCCGATGCAACCAGACTGTAGCAGCTCTCCAACTGTGCAGAGGAGGGCTGAATACTAGTTCAGGAACACAAGCGGAAAAGACCAGAGCCAAAGTAAACAGCAGGACATTCAGCATAAATGCTCAGGATGAAATCTATCTAATCCTCCAGCATGCTTCTGGTGGGGAGAACGTCACATTTAGTGGCCACAAAAACCCTAAAGTTTCGTATGATGTGTTGTTTTGCTTTGCAGTCTTGGAAGAGAGCCTATGCAGAATGGTGGATGCCACCTGGCTGTTTTCAAATTGACCCAAGCTTCCTGGTTTTTAATTATAGTTCTTTATTGTTCAGCCCCAGCACATGATTCACATGTGCTTATATTCAGTTAAAGCACATATCCAAGAGAGATTTTTTAAAAAATTTTAAAAAATGGTATCCAATAGCATAATCTAATTTAAACATGGATTAGACATATTCCTGGAGTCAGGGGAATCTACTAGTATCTATTTCCCTGCTAAAAAGAGAACCTCCACCTTTGTACCTTTGAGGTTCACATACTGAGCTTTCCTATATCCATCATGTCTTCCACTTATGATCATTCCAGGAGGATCTGGTTGGTCACTCTGGACTCAGAATCTGTTGAATCTTGGTTTGTCTCACCCAGCAGTACAGATCTTGTGTTCTTTCTAAGGCAGAGGTGGCAACTTTGTATGGAACAGCCGATGCAAGGATCAATTTAAAGTCACTTCCATGAGCTGGGTGAACCATGGTGATCCAATGTGTAAACTGATCCCCAGACCTGACCATTTTCAAACTGAGGGTCGTGACTTCCTGGAGGGTTGCAAAGCATCAATGTGTGTCAGGGAGGGGAACAAGGCAGTGCTGGCCCAGTGCTGATATGAGGTGCATCAATGGCAGATTGCAAGGGGTCTTAGGAGACAGTGGATTCAGGGTGCCTTTTATTCCCACTATGGAGGACACATCCCTATGATTTTTGAGGTCTGGGCCTGGTGCACTTATAAGTAGGGGAAAACGGGTGCTGTTCTTAAAGATGATGGTAGAAAGTAGGGGAAAAGATGCTTCCACTATTTCCTGGCTCAATCTACTTTCCAAAGTGTTTTCAAAGATACCATGAGTCACAGTATGGAGACATTCTGGGCTGCTGACCAAAGTCAGGATGCCAAAATAAGACACTATGAGGGCTCCACAACACATCACTGTCAAAAAGAGGCCTCACTGGGGGCAAAGGATGGGTCCCTTTGCACTCTCTCTCTCTCTCTCTCTCTCTCTCTCTCTCTCTTCCGATGAGCTGTGATGGGAAAAGACACAATTCTTCTTGTATGCCACTTTCAAAGGCACTGCAGTCTTTTCAGGGTCCAGATTCAGCCGCTCTAATACTAGTTCTAAGATTTTCACCAGTAGGATGCTCCTCTCAGACTTCCTCAAAATCTCTCCTCAAAAGCCACCTTTTAACATGAAGCCTTTGGCACTATCCCCTAGCCCAGCAATTTTCAACATTTTTATTCTCATGGCACCCTGACCTCTATGGTCTTCTCCTCTTGTGATGTAACTTCTGGCTTCCTGGAGACTCTTCCGGGTTCAGCAGAGGAAGAGGGACAGACAATTCATTACCCCAGACAGTGGCCCTAGAAACAGGGCTGCAGAACCCAAAAGAAATTTTCAGCTATTTTCAGCCACTGTGATCCAAACTCCAGTGGCACATCTGCAGAGTTTTTGGAGAACACCAATGTGCTACAGTACACTGGTTGAAAATCACTGCCCTAGCCTCTCTACCTTACTGCAATTAAAGTATAGGTGTAGGAAATCATTGCATACTCTTCCCCGTGAACTTTGGTGACACTCGCATCCCCTTCCCTTGTTGTCTCCCTCATGTCTGTTTTTAGATTGTGAACTTCTTGGGGCAGGGACCTGCCTTTTCTTGTAGCATAAAGCATCATGCAAATTGCTGGCGCAATAAAAAATAATAGATAATATATTTCTCAGATGCTACACACCGGCATGCAAAACTAGTCACTGAGAAACACAAATGCGGTCACTGTATCTCTCATCTACACCCATCCATTGTTCACACATTTTCAAGCCCATCTTCAGGATCGTAAGGGTTAGAATCTTGCTCTTCTTAAAAAGGAAGCTGAGATCAGGATGGTGAAATTAACACCGAAGCTTTGCACTGTTCCTGCTTCCACGTGGCACACTACTTGGCCTATGAATGCCTTGGTCTATTGTGAAATGGGGGAGAGGAGGACAAGAGGAAAATGAATGTACTGCTTACGTTATACATTTTCTTGCAGGATCTTTTTGTACTGGCAAGGTCTGTTTACTATTTTATTTCTCTTCCTTTGCATCCAAACACACACAAGCCTTAGATTTTTTTTTAAAATACCACTGAGCATAAGACAGAAATTGCAATGTACAGCATGCATAATCTTCTCTTGAGCAGACAAGAAGGGGAAGAAAGGCTCCCTCGCCTGACAGATGTTTTTACCAGTTTCCTGACTTGCAATGTACTTTCTAACCTACACAGCGCTAGAAAAGCAAGCAAAAATTCCAAGTCTATCATGTGACTGTATACTGGATTTCATAACAACATACACGGATGGTTGGCAAACTCCCGCTGAAATGACTAAAACCACATATGGAGAGGCAGCGTAAACACTGGCAGCCCTGTTATTGCATAAACAGGGTTTTAATCACAAAGTTTGGTACTTATGCGGCTTAAGGACTCCTTGCTGGGTTGCAAACAATGCTGCTTTGTAGGCTGCCTTTCAGAGTCTCGACATTTCTTCCTAAATGAGCAGTCAGCAAGGTTCCTGGTCGCCTTTTCTCTGAACAAAAGCAAAGGGAGGGTCCTTTTTCATTCATCAAGCTTGACAGGAGGTCTCTGGCTTTGAACAACAAATGGTGCCATTTTCCTCCAGTGCTCAGGCAGAAAAGCACAATAGAAATGGAATTCAACAGTAATGGATTGCGCATTTCTTAACCTGCTGAGCAGCCTGCCCTGTCCTTCCAGTGGCATAGCTAAGGGGGTGCAGGGGGTAGCAACTGCACTGGACAACAAGCTTCAGGGGGGCAATAAGCTGAGTTTAACACCAGTGGCCAAAACTGTGAAAACCTTGGTATGTTCAAATAATACCATCATGTTATATATAATTGGAAATGTGATTTAATGCTGAATGCAGTGAAACAAACAATGTTGGAATATCCATAGTCTATCAAAAGTTATGGCCAATTAACCAAAATGTCCCCTTCTCCTGAGGAGCCTCCTGCAGTAGCGCGGGAGGCGCTGGATCTGGTGGGAGCCCTCCATGGAGCCGCCGGGTCCCGCAGCTCCGGACAGCTCAGGATTGGGCTGCCCCTGACTTAGGGCGTACTCCTAACCCTTATGTCAGTGCTTTCCAGCACTGACATAAGGGCAGTGCAGCTCTGAGGTCAGGGAACGAACATTCCCGTACTTTGAGGAGGCCTCTGTGAGTGACACGCAACTGCAGGATGCGGCACACGTCCCATTGGCACCGCTATGCCAGTGCTGGAAAGCACGGACATAAGGGGTTAGGATTGTGCCCTCACTTACTTACTTATGTAGGACCCAATCCTATCCAAACTTCCAGTGCCTGTGCAGCCACAGTGCAACCCTGAGGTAAGGAAACAAATGTTCCCATACCTTAAGGAGGCTTCTGTGCCTGCCCCGCAACCACAGGATGAGGCACACGTCACATTTGCATGGATAGGTTTGGGTTCATATTTCTTTACTTACTTTCTTACTACATTAAATTTGATTGCACCATGGAGGGGGGCAGGCTATAAAATCTTCTTTGATGCCGGGCAGCAGTTGCCTTAGCTATGTCACTGCCCCATTTTTCACTTTTTTAAAAGTCTGGGTGTGACGTCACTTCCGGAAGTGACGTCATTTCTGGAACATCATTTTGTACTTGGCACTGAGCTACACTTTCCTTAGTTACACCATTGTGTCCTCCATGTTGCTTCCCTGTGGCAGTGGAAGGGTGGATGGCAGATCTCTCTTCCCCATCCCTTCTCTTACACCTGGTACAAAGCCACAGCAGTGTGCTATGCAGGTGTGCTCAGTAGGATGCATAGCAGGCATCAGTGAGGGAGAGACCTCCCTCCCTGTCCTTGCTGCTGAAGCCACAAAGGATGCTGGGAATGGGAGGGAGAAGGTCTCAAGGTATGGGGTGTGAAAGGGAGCACTGAACATTTTTTCAGGCCAGATTTTAATCCAAGCGAGTGAAAAGCCCTCGGACTCACAATGTGAGTTTTGGAGGTCAGCATTATGAGCTTCCGGCTCTGCATCTGGGAAGAGTTCTGCAGAGCAGTGAGGTTCTAACTTTAGACAGACATCCTGCTTAGCTCAGCCCCACCTTGCTACCTCTGGCTGCTGAGATCTTAGGTGGCATTGCCAACACAATTGTCAAGCCTATGTTTGCACTGTTAAAGCTAGAACCCCTTTTAAAAGCTGGGCTTTTCAGGATGCTGGCTTCTGTCCCCAGTGCTGAAGTCTCCATCTGTGTAATGTGACCACAGCTCACCAATGATCCAGAGCACACTGTCCGATGTGAGGCTATCCCTGACATTGCCCAGGGGTGGGAAAATGCATTTCATACATTAGTAAATGTTACTCGGGAAAGAGAGGTGAAGACCCCAGGCTGCTTTCTGAGTAGCCATGCACATTAGTTTAGTCTTAGACTAAACAACATGGCTGTAGACAAATCAAAGGCCTGATTTCAGTAGGGGGCCACTTTATGTGCTTTTAACTCCTGTGCATGAGAACACATCTCCTATTTATCCCAGTGTGGCAAACCTCCTTCTTTGGTATGGGGCCAACAGCAGCTGTGGGCTCCTTTGCAATACAGAATGCTTAGAATGCATTCCTTGAAAGTCTGAATGCAGAAGACTGAATTTTTTTTAAATTACTCATATGTCTTATGCAAACATAACCAGGGCAGATTTAAGTCGACAACTGATTTTCATGTTAGCACTTCGGTGGTAACTGCACATCATGGGTTTCACAAAAGCACTTCTGTCCTTGGCAATCTCCTTCCTCTATACCCCCCCCCCCCATCTAGGGGGGTTGAAAGCAATGTCATGCAACAGCTTACATTCAGTGCACAGACACTGCATGTACACCCAACTGTGGAGCTGTACATCTGTATAGTTATTCACACATTATATTCAACACGTATAGAACAATGCACACAACCCATATACTGTACGACACTTTTTGAATGGCTCACCCCATCATTTGACTTTTACAGTTAATGGAAGTACAGTTATTCATACAAAAACATGCAGGCACATACAGACACCTGTACGCACAGAACATTTTATAGGAATATCCCTGTCCAGAGACAAACCAAAGAAAGGAAAGACAAAAGGAGGCCTGACCAACAGGCTCCTTGTTCTAGCTCTGAATTCCTGCCCTGGTTTTATCAACTAATTGGTTCCTACTGTGGGACCATCTGCAAGGGCTTCCTGGGGCTGAAAAACACTGAAAGACATTGACAAAATACGGCCATTTGTGCCAACTCTCATTAGAATTCCTTTTTCACATTCTCTGAACACCTGCAAACTCACAGAGGCTGGATGCAGATTTATTTCTAAAGACAAACTCGACTTAAGTGGAAAGAGACTTGTAAAGGAATGCTGGCTTTGGTTAAGGGAACAGGAGCATGCAACACACACACACACACACACACACACACACACACACACACACACACACACACACACACACACACACACACACACACACACAAGATGTTTGGGCTCCTGCAAGGGTCTTGTTTCATAATCTGCTTTCAGATTTCCAGAATGGCATTCTGGAATAAGTGAACAATAACAAAAATTGCTCCTGAGCATATGCTGAATGCCTTTTCTTCTTATATCAGCAACACAGCTTACTCCCTGTCTCCAACACCGCACAGTGTTTCCAAGGAAGTGTGAGCTCCTGCACCATTCTTACAGCCCAATCCTACGATCTCCCTCCAGCCAATGGAGCCACATCAATATGGCTCATGCTACATCCTGTGGGGCGAGCAGTCCCGGACATCGCCTCTGGGTAAGGGAACAATGCTCCTTGGGAACCTTGGGGTAAGCATCTCTGGCATGGGCAGGTCTATTTGGACCTGTGCCAGAAAATTGCTGGTACAGGACCCATGCTGCAGGATTGGGTTTGGGAAGGGGGTTTGGATTCAGTTGCCACTGACCTGATCTGCCCCTGTTGCCACCCGCATTGCCTCCCTATTCTGCCTACCCTTGCCCCATTCTGCTCTTCCCATTCCATGTGACCCTGCAGGCTGCTGGAAGGGATTTTATGACTGCCAGAAGGCAGTTAATGCTAGGAGAACACTTGTTCTGATAAGGATGATAGGATTAGGTTCTTAATGAAATTAAGCACTAGGCTTCTCTTTGGGGAATGCAAAGGAAGAGAGAAAGACAAGCATAAATGATAATTTAAAAGTGAGTTATTGGGAGTTGAAAAGGTGGATCTTGGATACAAAAAAGCTGAAGACAGCTCATTTAGAAAATCCCTCAGTCTGCCGCATCTTGGCCATCAGCTCTCCACCACCATTATCAGAGTTTTCATCGCTTAAAAAAACACACACATCTCGTCTTCAATCTGCATCAAATTCACCCATTCCCCATCGAGACTATGCTGAGATCTTCTGCTAATTTCTTTGGGGAAGGGCCTTCTGCTACTTGCTACTCCCAGGGGATTAGATAGATACTTTATTGTCATTGTACAACAAAATTTCAAGGTAGATTCAGACTCAAGGTGAACTTCACTTGTCACAACTCCCTTTCCCCCCCCCCCCCAATGCTACGACACAGGTCTTGATGAATGCAAGGACACACAGCACCAACTATGCAGGCTTAGTATTCCTTGTTTAAAATAAGAAACAAAGAAATCTAAAGCCCACTGGATGGAGGAAACCTGCAGGAGAAATGCACAACATTTGGTATGGGGAAAATGAGGAAGGAATGCAATTCAGTGCAATGAGAACCCCAGTGAGACCTGGTCACAAATCTGTGAATCTCCATAATTGAAGACCCTCCCACCCACTCAAGGGGGGAATAGAAGGTGACATGGGGCAAGTGACAGACATGGGAAATTAGCTACTGATCAAGAGGAAATTACTCACAAATCCCCCTGCTGGATTCCACAGGAAACAATAAAACTGGCTAAACCTGCAAAGAGCTAAGCGACTAAGATGATTACGGGGCTGGGGCACCTTCCTTATGAGGAAAGGCTACGGCGTTTGGGCCTCTTCAGCCTAGAAAAGAGGCGCCTGAGGGGGGACATGATTGAGACATACAAAATTATGCGGGGGATGGACAGAGTGGATGGGGAGATGCTCTTTACACTCTCACATAATACCAGAACCAGGGGACATCCACTAAAATTGAGTGTTGGGCGGGTTAAGACAGACAAAAGAAAATATTTCTTTACTCAGCGCGTGGTCGGTCTGTGGAACTCCTTGCCACAGGATGTGGTGCTGGCGTCTAGCCTAGACGCCTTTAAAAGGGGATTGGACGAGTTTCTGGAGGAAAAATCCATTATGGGGTACAAGCCATGATGTGTATGCGCAACCTCCTGATTTTAGGAATGGGTTAAGTCAGAATGCCAGATGTAGGGGAGGGCACCAGGATGAGGTCTCTTGTTATCTGGTGTGCTCCCTGGGGCATTTGGTGGGACCGCTGTGAGATACAGGAAGCTGGACTAGATGGGCCTATGGCCTGATCCAGTGGGGCTGTTCTTATGTTCTTATGTTATGTTCTTAAAGAGGAAGTGCTTAATTTAAACACACAGGAGCCCTGAAAAGCCTTATTAATGCTTTATCTGTCCATACTGGAGTGCAGGTAATGCAGTTAGGGTTTATTATGAAAAAACAAAACAGAAAACACAGAAATAACCACCGCAGCAAGTCTGATTTGGAAGCAAAATTATGTTGAGGCTATGTAAAAAAATAAAAAGGCGAACAAAGGTTCACAGCTCCAAAGGAATGGGCAAGCAGTGTAGCATCCACAGTACACATTTTTTTTTTGGGGGGGGGGTGTAAGATGAAATGAGCCTCCAAGTTTGATTTTAGAGGGGAAAAGTGACTTCACAATGAGAAGTTTAGAAAGATCCTCATTAAGGCTGGCAATACAGAGCTTTAGCCAGGCGCTGATCTTCTCATTCCCCGTCTCCCCATGCCATCTGCAAACTGGAGCAGCCATGAAAGTAAGATAGAGATCATTCAATTGGACATGCATGAACTCAGCTCTCACACACTTCCCTTTGTCACTCAGAGTCTACTCTTGGCTTTTAGTCACAAGGGCCGGCAGCTAAACTGGCTCACATCCAGGTTGCCATTGGCAGATCTCAGCGACTATAAATTCCAAAGACTTAAATGATTCCACACTAAGGCAAAAATTAGGGTGTACATTTCCCAGCTGCTTGACTTTGGCTGGATAAGAGTGATAAAGCACTCTAAAAAAAAAATCCAATATCTATGACTTTATCTTTGAGATGTGAATTGAGTATTAACCTAAGTGGCTCTTCTTTGTCCCAGTTGGGCAGTCACGCTTATATGTTTGAGTTACCTAGACTTGTTTCTTCAAGTTTTCCTACTATGCCAAACTTTGTGTATGCAGGGAAACAATCCCAGTTTGTGTTAACTACAACCCTTTGGTTGCTTTCAGACATTGTGGCATATTCACAATAAATATAGCTATCCTGTGCATGGTGTAACAATACAACTAAGATACTATTTACTTAGTGTACTTTCATCCCGCTTTCCCCCCAACGAACTCAGGGCAGGGACCATGATTCCCTCTGGCCCCATCTTATCCTCACAACAACCTGAGATGAAGGCTACTCTGAGAACGAGTGAATGACCCAAGATCATTGAACAGAGTCTCTTCCTGTTATCACTCTGATAGCCTGAGCACATCATCATACTGGTCTGCAGGTCCGAGTATGAACATACGGGTATGTAGTTGAGAACATAGGAACATAAGAACAACTCTGCTGGAGCAGTCCAAAGGCCCATCTAGTCCAACTTCCTGTATCTCACAGTGGCCTACTAGATGCCTCAGGGAGCACACAAGACCTGCATCTTGGGGCGACCCCCTTGCATCTGGCATTCTGAGGTAGCCTACTTCTAAAACCAGGATGTTGCGCATACCCATCATGACTTGGAACCTGCGACAGACTTCAGAAATCTGTCCCCCCTTTGAAGGTGTCTAGCCAATACCATCACTACTCCCTATGGCAAGGAGTTCCACAGACTAATCACACACTGGGTAAAGAATTATTTCCTTTTGTCTGTTCTAACTCTCCTGCCACTCAATTTGAGTGGATATCCCTGGGTTCTGGTGTTATGTGAGAGGGAAAAGAACATGCCTCTATCCACTCTATCCATCCCCGGCATAATTTTGTATGTCTCAATCATGTCCCCCTTAGGCATTTTTTTCTAGACCGGAGAGCCGCAGCTGTAGCCTTTCCCCAGAAGGGAGGTGCCCCAGAAGTCTTCTACTATGGGAATACTAGCTCAGTACTCTGACAAGGTCTCTTCAGGTGTCACACAAGGAAGTCTTTCCCAGTTCTGCTAGCTGAGATAACTTTTTATCTTGAATGAACCTGGGAGTTGCCAGAGGTTGGAGCCCAGGGTCCTGAATATGCAAAAAGTGAGCAGTGGGCCCCTTCCCCAAGCAGTTAAAATCTCCACATTATTCAGGGACTCTGTCCTTCTCTTTTAATGTTGCAGTGCTCCCTAACAAGCCTTTGCTTGTGTAAACAAGTCAGATAAGAAGCAAGTGAATCACTTAAATGAGACCTCAAAGAAGGGAAAGGAATGCCTTGGGGGGGGGGAGAGAATGTGCCAGGGATGATTTACGACTGAATGCATCAACAAGATGACAGGAGCAGGAAAACATGTTTTAAAACATGCAAAGAGACCATTAATCAGATTCAAAACAGAAGAGAGCACAGGATTTGGAAGAGCGGCTTTGAGAGAATTCCAGCTTCCCCCCCCTTCCTCCCCATTTCCACATGCAGTGCACTGCTGGTCTCTCAGGCAAGGCCAGTGGAAAGAGTCTGGGATCAGCTGTCTGTGTCCCGTCTCCTCTCTCCATCTCAGTACGTCTGCACACACACTGGTGCACACCAGCTGGTGCTGCGAGGATGCCGGGAACTGCGGCCCACGCAAACCATTTGCGCCACTTTACGCATCGTCAGAGGCTTGCCAAGGCTGCCCAGCCTTACGCTGATGAGGTATCTCTAGTCAGTGACTCAGCTCTTGCTCGGAGGGGAAACGAAGGAGCCGAGCAGCATTACATAGCTCCCTGCTATCAACTGCTAATGATAGGGGAGTGGGAGGCTCAACAGGGGAGAAGCCCAGAAGGCCATCATGGACGGTCCAAGGTCCATCAGGCCTTGACCTAAAATCTTCCAATCTGTGCGCTGGTGCCCCTGGTGGTGGGCTGGGGAACTATAATTCCATCCAGGTGGAAGAATGACTCCACCTTGCCAGTTCACAGGTTGTTCCCTGACTTGACCTGGCTATAAACACTTCTGAGTCAGGCCTGATCTTGAGCTAATCTCTCTCTCATTCCTGCGTCTCTCTCCAGCCTGCACAATGCATTCTTACTTCCAGTCTCTTGGGTGGGTGTTAACCAGTAAATAAATTTATTTTCACCTCTTGTGGTGAAAATTCTATTTTTTCACCTGCTTTGGACCATACAATCGCTTCAGAGGCTCCTAAGGTGTTTCAGAGGCTGCCAAGTCATCATCATCATCATCATCATCATCATCATCATCATCCTTCTTCTTCTTCCTCTTTCTGAACTGACAGGAACACCAAGGCCTTGGCTTTAGACCACAGAGCCAACCTGACTCCCAGGAATGAAAATTCAAGTGGCTCAGGTGACCACTAGTAACTACTCCCCCAAGTAAAACAAAGCTAATGCCCACAGGTAATAAAATGCAGTCATGCATCCAGCTTGCACATTTGACCTGGTCTCTCATCCAGAGGTTGCCTGCCTACCTGACTAGAGGTGGGTGTAAGGATCAAGATCCTGGACTGGCAAGAGTACGTAGGGTAAGGAATGTGCCCATGATCATGTTTTACTTTCCATTTACCTTTGAACCTTTGCCAGAGGCCTCACCCTGTGCTCCAATACATCAACCAGTTATTCTTTTACCTTTTGTCTGTTTCCCAAAAGTGTCTGATCTTTGCCTTTTACTTTATTGCTCTTGGTTTGGTGTTTTTAGCTGGGCTAATAACATATAATCTAATTTTATTTATGATTTTATCCACTATTTTGTTGTTGGCAACCTTCAGTCTCGAGAGACTATGGTATCACACTCTGAATGGTGGTTCTATTATTTCCACTATTTTAATATATATTAGTATAGTGTGAATTTTGTATGATGATACTGCATTTTGCCATATGATTAAATAACACTCACTGCAAACAGAAAACAAGCCCAGGCAGAATAAACATGTATGGTGGGCTTTTTGCTGCCTGTCCCTGCTTTTGTTTCTGCAAGGAGGTAACAGCAGGAAGCATTTAAAAATTCGTCACCTACCTGCAGTTGGACATGGTCCTGAATCACCTGATTCTGCTGCTTCTGTTGACCAGGCAAACATCTGTGCAATAAAAGCACCTTCTGGATGAAGCTCACAGGCAAGGCACCTCCAAGCCCATGATTCCTACTTCCCTCAAGTGCTGCTGCCTGCTTTTCAATCTTCATTGGCTTCCCACACTTGGACTGCTTGGACTACTTCTCTTGAATTGGCCTTTCTGGAATTGGGCCCCTTCTAGCCAGGCAGCCTTGCTAGGACAGGCCCAGGCCTGCAAAAATCCAGGCAACTCATTTTTCCATTGATTCTTGGCAGAGCAAGAAGATACAAGGACCCTCTGGAGCTTGATGGTGAAGAACAAGAGATTGGCTGTGGGCAAAGGAGAAAGAGACTGTGCCAAATGGATGGCAGAATCCTTGCTGTTCACTTACATTCCTTCATAAGAATTGGGTTTGGTCCATAAGAATAGCAACTGTAAAACAGTACGTGGGAGTCATGGAGATGCATGCATGGCATCTGTTTAATAATATTTATCACAGAGACTCCCATGATACTGCAATTTGAAAAGGCAACCCATTTCCTGATTCTGCCTATAAGGGATGTCAGAATTGGTAGCTAGTGATGTCTGCAGCAGAAGGAGCAGGAGAATGTGCTCTTTTGCCATGTTTTAGAATTTCAACATTGATACTGAAAACAAGTCTATTTAGAGGAGCAAAGTTAATCTAAAACATGTGTTGCTGGCACAGTTTCATGCAGCTTATGCAAAAGAGGAGAAGGGTTTTTTTTACATGCTTTTCAAAGGATAAATGTTAGCATTTCTTTTTTTAACACTCCTGAGTCCCAGAATATTGTTGTGGGTAAAGACATGGAACAAGCAAATGGTGTCTACAGGCCTTCCAATAATACAAATGCAGTTGTCAGGGAATAATACATTAAAAGAGTGTGTTGATGAACTCATTCTGGATGACTCAACAATACAGATGGGGGCCTTATCTTAGAATCAAACTCCTTCTCTTAAGGATGATACTTAACAATTTGGGAGGGAACATATGCTAGTGGGAAAGTAGATGATCCCAGGTTCAGTCCCCGGCATTTGGTGTTTAAAGGATCTCAGGTAGTAGAACATAAGAACAGTCCCGCTGGATCAAGCCATAGGCCCATCTAGTCCACCTTCCTGTATCTCACAGTGGCCGACCAATGCCCCAGGGAGCACACCAGACCTGCATCCTGGTGCCCTCCCTTGCATCTGGCATTCTGACCTAGCCCATTTCAGGGCTGGGAAAGACCTTCTGAGCCAGTGATGGTTGGAGTAGACCAGGCTGGGTTATGTGAGCCTTTCATCTGTCTCACTATAAGGCAGCTTCATAAATTAATTTAGGTTCTACAAAGTTCTCTTTTATGCAAGATTCTACCTTTGCTCAACTTACTTTCTGAAGGCCTTGTCTATACGGGTCCAACCTTGTTATACACAGATTTTTTATACACGGATTTGACTCAACATGAATGGCCAGTGCAAATGAAAAGGAATGTGCTGATCCCTGGAGAAGGGGAAACTCGATCTCTTTAAAATCAGTTTAAAAAAAAACAGCTTTTCTTACTGTTGTAGAGAGACAGCCATGCAAATGATCATTCCATTCTTCAGCTGAGCTAGGCAAAGGCAAGGGGTCCTTTGCATTTCTAATTGCTGACTGCTTCTCTCTACAACAGGAAGAAAAGCTGCTTTTAAACCACAATTGAAGAGGGACAGAATTTTTTTTTTTTAAATTGCTTTTATTTAACACATTTTATGGTATCAGCAGGGAGTCCCAGAATCAAACCCCTGTGAATGTCGAGACATGACCTTATTAGGAGCAATGCAGGGACAAGAAACATAGAAGTGGGTCTTTAAATCTATTTTTCCACCTTTTTTTATTCATGGATTTTTTTTTTATCCACTAGGGGTTCTGGAAAGGAACCCTAGCAGATAACAAGACATGACCTGTACAATCAAAATGTAGAGGTTCTCATATGAATTATCCTGATATACTGCCGGGGCTGGCACAATCTTGTGCCACCTGAGGCAACATGCCAAACACCTTCCTCCATCACCCCATGATGTGCCAGTCTCTGCTGCCCCAATTCTCCAGTGTTCTAGCTCAGCACTCTCCTCCCCTCCACACTTCAAACTTCTCCACCCACCTCTTCCTTTTGCAGTTCAGGGAGCAGGGAGGAGCAGTAGTGGGGAGTAAGTGGTCAGAGATGGGTGCGTCCCAACTGCTTCAGTTGGCCACATGGATGGGCGGGATCTGGATAATGCATTAATGTATGCCTAAAATACTGTTATGAAATTAGGTAAAGTTTATTGCTAAGCATATATGCTGAGTAATTAGTTATCTGGTCTTTGGTGACCCACCAAACTTAGGTTGCGACCCACTAGTGGGTCCCGACCCACATTTTGGGAACCACCAAATTAGACTGTATAGTGGTCCAGTACCACCTACATTAACTGGTAGACTCTCTCCAGGTTTCAGACTGGGTTGAATCCTATGAGGAACTACCAGGGAATCCATGTTCATATCCTTTCTATTGCTGAGCTCAAACCTTCTCTTCTGATTGCTGATGTGCTGGCCCAGGAGAATGGGGGATAATCTTGGATCTCACAGATGACTGTTTAGAGTGATGGTGTTAATGCAGTCACATTAAGTGGGAACGGAAACACTGCCTGCATGCATTCATGGGCAGAATCCTTCAGTTCAGGTGGGCCCCCTGACAGACACAGCTGCATAAATCTTGGGTTGATGACTAATCCCCATGGAATATTTCCACGTGGAGGCGGTCCCCGGTTGCTCTGAGAAGTCTCTCTACGAGGGCTGAACATCATGTTGGAAACAACTCAGCTTTCTCTCCATCTGTTCTTGCCAACCTCTTCACATGCCTCTTGTGCCATTTCTTGGTAGATGACTGCTCATTTTCTAAAATTAAGTTTTGAGACTGTTTTAAATTTTTTAATTTTAAAGTTTTAAAATTAAGTCCAAGACCGAGTTTTTGGTTTTTCTTTTTGGTCTCAGCATACTGAGTTCCTCCAGTCTCTCTCCCCTGGGCTGCCGCCTCTTTATCTCCAGCTTCTGCGCTACGAATGTGGGCATGATCTTCAACTCCTTCTCTTTCTTTTTGTACATTTAGACCAGAACTGCAGGCAGTCAACAGACCTGCTGCTGAAAAGAACAGTCCACTCTCTCTTTCTCTCCTGCCGTGTATTTATGCTACTTAGGCTGCAATCCTAACCTCACTTTCCTGGGACTAAGTCCCATTGAACACAATAGGAGTAGACCTGCTTAGGCTCGTGCCCTTACTCAGTGTCCTTCCCACCATCTTTCTTTGCTGTGTGTTTTGCACCCTTGCCAGCGGAATCCAGAGGTGAAGTGAGGGCAGGGAGTGCACAGTCTCAAGATTTCAGAACATGAGGTGAGGTTGTACGACATGCTGTTGGGCAGAGGAGATTTCCATTGGCTCTCCGGCCCAAATCAAAATTCAGTTTTAAATTTTTCTTCTTACGTTCAATTATATGGCATTCCGAGTTCTCCTTCTCTCCACTTTTCTACTGACTCTCTCCAGTTCTCAGGCTATCTGTTTGTGCTTTTTAACATTGTCCATCATGCCCGCCTGCTCCCCTTTCCAACTGCTTTTTGGCAGAATGTTCTACCCACTGATATCTGCAGAGCTACAACACAGTCTCTACCTTTCTCTAAGACACCTCTCAAAGAGCACGTCTTTTCTGGTTCTTTTTCCAGTTAAGTTCTGGCTTTGGACTGTATGGCTTCTTCTCTACCACGTCTTCTTTAGGTTTTTCTTGCTGCCCTTCCTTCTCCCTCTTTTTTTTTTTTTTAGATTGTAAGGCTGCAGGCAGATTTTGTAATATCTACAGAATCTACAGCCTTAAGGATCATCATCATCATCATCATCATCATCATCATCATCATCATCATCATCATCATCATCTTCTTCTTCTTCTTCTTCTTCTTCTTCTTCTTCTGTTTTATGAAGATGATCAGGCTACTTCATCACAGACTATTCTGGGCTGGTGATAGTCTGCAATTCAGAATCTACCCAAGATCCTGGGATTCACAGAGTTACCTCTGTAGGATTCTTGCTGTTCCAAGTGACGTTTTCTGGAGCTGAGCTGGTGAAATTTGCTCAAGGCCAAGAACACTGAGCTCTTTCTTCAGACTTCTAGGCACTGCTCCATGTCTGTCATCTTGTATGCCCCCTGGAGCCATTGTGTGATACAGGAAGCTCGACTAGATGGGCCTTTGGCCTGATCCAGCAGGGCTCTTCTTCTTATGTTCTTATGAGGGCCCCAATGGCAATTGGCGCAATATTGACCTTCTTCTCCCAGAGGCGTCCAAGTTCTACTCAGAGTGCTTGGTATCTTGGGATCATCTCATGTTCTTTTCCTTCAGTTCTACTGTCACCTGGGATTGCAATATCAATGATTGATTTTTCTTTTGGTCAACTGCAGCTATATCTGGTGTACAGCGTATTGTGTTCTAGATGTTTGTCTGTCTGTAATCTGAAGTCTCAAAGGATTTTACTCCTTCCTACTCCAGCTCGGTAGTTGTAGTAGCATTTTTCTGACTTCGGGGGCAGGTCCGTCATCTGAATTTGAGGGAAGGCAGCAGGATGCGGGTCTCTTGTTATCTTGTGTGCTCCCTGAGGCATTTGGTGGGCCACTGTGAGACACAGGAAGTTGGACTAGATAAGTCTATGGCCTGATCCAGCAGGGCTGTTCTTATGAATGGGACTAGGATAGTGTGTCCATTGACTCCTCCTCATCCCTCCCATGTTACACCCCAGTCTCCTCCCTATTTTGACCTCTTCACCAGTGGGGTGGCACTGGTGTCCGCACTACGTGGCACAGCATTTTCCCATCTGTGGAAAATGACCATCTATGGGCAGATATCTGAGCTGGCAGACCTGTTATCATGCTTGCGTACATAGACAGATGCTGGCATATCTTCAAGAGAGGCTTGGGCTGGAAGATGTGAACTGGAGACCTCATCATGGTGTCCCTGCTCTTGGCATTGAGGTGGCTGGTGCCAGGAGAGAGGGCATTCCTGGACCATCTGTGCAATTCCTTCCCTAGGCAGGTTTATGAGGCAGCAGCGTGAGTGAGTGTCAGACCAACACCTTTCTAAGGCTGCAATCCTGTGCACACCTAGCTTGGAGTACGTCCCACTGAGCACAGCAGGGGACTTCCTTTCAACCAACTGCGCCTAGGCTTGTGCTACATGGCTTTTAATTGAGGGACAAACCAGATGCAGTGCTGTGCATGCCATTGTTAAGTCTGCCTCTTTGGTTCTGAAAATTAGAAGAAAATTTGGGCTGAGTAATCGCAATTGGGGCCATACCATATTGGGAGGCAGTATATAACCCTTTCCCTCTGTACTGTGCTCCAACTGCAATCAGCTCTAAGGCACATATGGGAGTTTTGTTCCCAGGGCTGATAGGAGGGGTGGAGTCAGTGACAATCTTGCTCAGGATTGTCAGCACTGACAAGTAGCTGCTCTCTAGGGTTTCAGTTCAGTTCAGTTCAGTTCAGTAAGACCTTTATTGGCATAAAATACAGAGAAAGAACAGAACAAAACAGGAATATACAAAGACAACACAACACAACATAAGCATAAACATCAGTCGCTGGCCAGAGTCCCAGGGCTCTGCCTGGCTATTACCCCAGATAAAAAGGAAGCAACATTATCCAGAGTCTCAGGATCAGGAGTGGAAAGGAGAGACTGAAGCATGGTTGAATCCTCCCAGCCCTGCATCCTAGCTAACAATGGACCTAGATATTTCTTGCGTGACGCATCATGTAGTGGGCAGTAAAAAAAGGTATGCATCTCTAGGGTTTCAGAGAGGGATCCTTCCTAGCCCTCCCTGCAGATGACACCAGGGTCTGAATCTGGGACTATCTGCAGGAAAAGTAAGTGCTCTTCCTCTGAACAACAGCAACTGTTACCCTGCACATGCCTGATCTTGTCTGATCTCAGAAGCTAAGCAGGGTCAGGCCTGGTTAGTACTTGGATGGGAGACCACCTGGGAATACCGGGTGCTGTAGGCTTATACCATAGTCTTTCGAGACTGAAGGTTGCCAACCAACCATTCTGAACAACAGCCCCCCTCCCTAAATACTGTCATAATTACCATTATTATTTGCACATAATATGCAAGGCTGAGCTTCCCAGGAAGATTGTATGACATGATCCTCCAGCATATACAGCTTGGCTCCGCAGGCCTGAAGGCGTGGCACCTCCTTGTTTTCATCTCCACCACCCAGCTAATTGCAGTGGCTGCCATCAGAGCCGGGGCACTTAAGCCCATTGATTTCCAAGCCTGCTTAAGTCCATGCTGGACTGTGGCCAACATCTGTTTCTGCCATCTAGCTATTTTCTTCTCCCGCCCATCTGCTCCGTTTCTGTCTCCAGGCCAATCCAGGAAAAAAGCCAGCCTCATCATCTCCTTCTGTGCCGATCAGCAGGAAAGTGCTCCTAGGATCATAATGGTAGAGTTTTTCTGCCATGAAGAATTGGCATTCAGCGAGGCTAATCTAAGATGCAGGTTGCTAACACATCAAAACATACATACTGTATTTAAAAAGCCATTATGAGGATGTGCAAAAGAAGGACAAAGAACTGCCAGCCCAGGGAGGTTCATCACTCCACTATCTTCAGAGGGTTTAAGAAACAAGAAGCCAGAATAACTTACTGCAGAGAGCAATTAGCAGGATGGCCCTGGGCACCTACGGTCTGCTGTTACAGCTACAGCTGATGCTGCTTTTTGCTTGTAGCTGGGTTGGATCCCAGTTGGAAGTATGAGTTAGCTGATTGGGGGGGGGGGAGTTGTTAAGATACAGAAGCAGTAACAAGACTGTCCTCTTTACCTTTGGTGCATGTTGGGCACATTCAGAGGTATGGGAAAGGAGTCATGCATTTGCCACATCTCCAGTGCATGCATGCTGGTGATGTATATAGAGAAAACCTCTTGTAGGTATTATTATTTTATGCGGTGGTTACTGTCTTCTTCCAGCCCTAAAGCTATGCATATCAGGAGCCACATTCTTTTTCCAGCCAAAGAAAGGAACTTCAGGGCCAAGGAAGCCTCTATGCACAGAGAAGTACATGGTCCACAGAAGAATCATGTGCGGCACCTGGAGATTCCTGGAGGAAGGGCAGTATAAAAAAAGTCCATCCTGGCCTTCTAGGGAGTGGGAGAAACCCTCCCTCCCTTGAGCACTTACCTCTGCAAATAAAAGGGATGCCGGGGTAGGTGGGGCATAAGCAAGAGTGCACTGGTATGGAGGTACAGCTATCCAATCCCTACTCTCCTTGCATTCAGTGAATGTGGCAAGATAACTTCTGAAGATGGCTCTTAATATTTTAAGTTGGTCTCTGATTGGGGGGGGGATAATTTAGAACTTGCATTGCTTGCCTGCTGTTGAATGTTGGCAACCTTCAGTCTCGAAAGACTATGGTATTGCGCTCTGAATGGTGGTTCTGGAACAGCGTCTAGTGTGGCTGAAAAGGCCAATTCGGGAGTGACAATCCCTTCCACACCGGGAGCAGGTGCAGTCTGTCCCTGGTCTGTCTCCCTGGCTATGGGCCTTCCTTCTTTGCCTCTTAGCCTCAGTCTGTTGGCAAAGTGTCTCTTCAGACTGGGAAAGGCCATGCTGCACAGTCCGCCTCCAAGCGGGCCGCTCAGAGGCCAGGGTTTCCCACCTGTTGAGGTCCACTCCTAAGGCCTTCAGATCCCTCTTGCAGATGTTCTTGTATCACAGCTGTGGTCTACCTGTAGGGCATTTTCCTTGCACGAGTTCTCCATAGAAGAGATCCTTTGGAATCCGGCCATCATCCATTCTCACAACATGACCGAGCCAACGCAGGCGTCTCTGTTTCAGCAGTGCATACATGCTAGGGATTCCAGCTCATTCCAGGACTATGTTGTTTGGAACTTTGTCCTGCTAGGTGATGCCGAGGATGCATCCGAGGCAGTGCATGTGGAAAGCGTTCAGTTTCCTTTCCTGTTGTGAGCGAAGAGTCCATGACTTGCTGCAGTACAGAAGTGTACTCAGGACGCAAGCTCTGTAGACCTGGATCTTGGTATGTTCCGTCAGCTTCTTGTTGGACCAGACTCTCTTTGTGAGTCTGGAAAATGTGGTAGCTGCTTTACCGATGCGCTTGTTTAGCTCGGT
This sequence comes from Tiliqua scincoides, assembly GCF_035046505.1. Taxonomy (NCBI): domain Eukaryota; kingdom Metazoa; phylum Chordata; class Lepidosauria; order Squamata; family Scincidae; genus Tiliqua; species Tiliqua scincoides. The sequence continues at coordinate 11,554,619 of NC_089824.1, read as the reverse complement.
ATTGAGAGAAAGAGTGTCGGAGATCGTTGAGCAATTGTACACAAAGTCATGGACAACCTCCAGTTCGTGCACAGAGATTGTAATGCAGGGAGGTGAGTCCACATCCTGAACCATGACCTGTGTTTTCTTCAGGCTGATTGTCAGTCCAAAATCTTGGCAGGCCTTGCTAAAACGATCCATGAGCTGCTGGAGATCTTTGGCAGAGTCGGTAGTGACAGCTGCATCGTCGGCAAAGAGGAAGTCACGCAGACATTTCAGCTGGACTGAAATGAAGTGACTGAAATGTCACGCAGACATTTGAGCCCTCTGATAACTGCTCAGTTTTTTTCATCTGGAAATAGATGTTAATAGATGTTAAAAGAATAGACCCCCAGCATTCTTCCCCTCCCTGAACTGATGCTACAGTGTTGGCCCTGACTTGGAGAAGGTGGTGAGAGAGGACATTATAAGCATCTGTTGCTTAAACTGGAGGGAAGTCCCACTCCATTTCAGACCAACGTAACGCCAATGGATAGGACAGGCACCAAATCTTTGCAAGTGATGTTTCCAGGGAACATCTGGTGTGCTCCCTGGGGCATTTGGTGGGCTGCTGTGAGATACAGGAAGCTGGACTAGATGGGCCTATGGCCTGATCCAGCAAGGCTGTTCTTATGTTCAGGGAGCTGGTTTTATTGGACTCACTGGGAGTTACTTTTAAGTAGACATGCATCAGATTACTGACAGGCACTGCTGACGTGAAGTGCTTCGGGTGTGCCGGTCTCCTTACGAATGCCATGGGGATTTCTGGCAGATGAGTCAGACAGCAATGAAACCAGCGGCCTGAAAAGAAAGGAAGACAAACCAACTTCCTCAGTAAGGGCTGGACACAGATGCGTTCTAAGGTGCTGGTGCCTCCCAGCAAATGAAACGCAGTGGCTTTTCTAGAGGCACTAAGCAGGATAAATGCTTCCTGTTTTCCAATGGGCACACTCAGGCATGGAAACAGCAGGCAGCTGTTCAAGCAGGCTGTGCTGACTTCCTCTGCGACAAAGGCAGGGATTCCTGCTTACCGTGACACTCATGCGAAAGTTGTACATCCTGACCTTGAAAGTCGAAGGGGGGAGATTGTGGGGAGGTACTACCAGGAGAAAGTGGGGCACTGAGTAGAGACAATGCGTCATTTTGCACATTCTGTGGAGGAACACTGGGATTTCTGGCTGAGGGTCCAACTTGATGCAACATGGGAATTCATTGATTCTTTTCAAAAAGTTGCCATGGGAGTGATTTGCATTAGGGCTATGATATTAGGTGCATGTGGGGGTGTTTCTTTCATGCTATGGCCACAATCCAAATTTCCTCCCCAATTGCCTGCAAATTAAAGGCTCAGCAAAACTTTCTCTCTCTCCCCCCCAATTTATGGTGGTTTTACATGCATTTGGGGTGCTTAATTCCATTCCAGTTTTGCCTTACCACGTCTACCTTTGGAGATACAGCACAGCCTGGTTAGTGAATAGCTTCTTGTTAGAAAGCCATGGTGAAGGCTTCCCCATGAGGAAGCTCCTTTGACCATTCATGATGTGAGGCTATGCTGTATCCTTGAAACAAGATGTGATAGGGCAAAACAGATACCATTTCTGAAATCGGCACCCCCAGTATATCCAAGAATAGGTCTTAATAGATTCAAACATGTATTGGCCTGTGTTATCTGTGGAAGAGAACACAAATGAGGCTAAATTTTCCCCATAAACTTTTTCTTCCGGGGTTAACGGCACCTACAGGGATGTGTGATTCAAGAGGAGAAATCAGTATATTCCCATACCACAGCTCGGTCCAAATCGGGGAGGGGGTGTGTGTGACTTTTTTTTAAAAGACTACCAGTCATGAAACCACAACTAGCCTGCATGTCCCCTTGGGTCTGTAATCCCTGCTTCAAATCCCTGGCATTAGTTGTCCTGTGTATGACTGGGTACAACTGGTAAACAGTCTACAATGCTTGAGTTCCACTGGATTCCTTATCTCTATGAGCCTTCTCAAGCATATAAATAAACACCTCTTTCCTTCTAAAATTATGCGGAATGAAGCGGGGGCCCTTCATGGAATCAGCTAGCCCCACCTCGAATTACACTCAGTTTCAGTCTAGTCCAGGGGTGCCCAAACCCCAGCCCGGGGGCCACTTGCGGCCCTCGGGGACTCCCAATGTGGCCTGCAGGGAGCCTCCAGTCTCCAATGAGACTCTGGCCCTCCAGAGACTTGCTGGAGCCCATGCTTGCCCAACGCAAGTGCTTACAGCATGAGGGTGACTGTTCAACCTCTCACATGAGCTGTGGGATGAGGGCTCCCTCCACTACTTGCTGTTTCACATTTGTGATGCAGCACTGGCAGCAAAGGAAAGACCAGCCTTGCTTTGTGCAAGGCCTTTTATAGGCCTTGAGCTATTGTAAGACCTTCATTCATTCATAGAAGTTCCATCTCTAATATAGTAATTTATGTAAATTTATTCAAATTTGAAATGTAAATTAATTCTTCCCCCCCCCACCCCCCAACACAGTGTCAGAGAGATGATGTGGCCCTCCTGCCAAAAAGTTTGGACATCCCTGGTCTAGTTTTACCCTCCCACTTCCACAGGTGTCATAAACACTACTAGGTATGAAGAGGACCATCAGAAAGTCTAACAGGTCTGGTCCTCTGTAACCCAGACCCTGATTCCCTTGCATTTCATGAGCAGAACTTCCTTTCATGCACATTCCCTGCCTGGACAACTGATCGCAGAAGCACTGGCTTAGCGAAAACATGTTTTAAGTTGGGTTCCTAGTATAACTACTCATGGATCTGTTCCAGCTCAATCTTGAGAGCCTGGGAAATCGATGTTCAACAAAAACGAGGCACAATGTCCCACACAGCTTGGGGATAACTGGATAGTTGTTGGAATCCCTGACCTTTAGAATCCAGTAATTCTTTCTTTATTTAATGAGCATTTCTTAGCAAACAACATATTTTTATTTGTCCCCAGACAGGCATATTTTATTGTCTCTGTTTCTGGCAGCGGCAAGGGAGATCCTAATTTAGCTGATTAGACTGGTTCACCAGCAATCTGCAAGGTCACTGACCTTCCAGCTCTCATCGCATCTGACACATCAGAGATGTATTTAGGAGCAGTAAATTTACACAAGGTTTGAACTTGCCTTCTGTGGGTCTGCAGTACTCAGTTCCATGCCCTTTTTCATTTATGTTAAAATGACCATTAAATGGAACATTGGCAGCGATCCATCTTCCCAGGTGACATCACCTAAAGCAGTGAGCTCATTTTTATTTTACTTACCAGGAACAGTTCGCCGGACTGATCATAAAATAGGATCCAATTGTCAGTTGGTGGAAATGGACAGAGGAAATGCAGTGGGTAGAAGCTTAGGCTGGGATTTGTGAGACTGGTGTTCAAATCCTTCCCTCTAGTTTGTCTCCAACATCAGGTAATCAAGAACGGCCAGGACAAGAAGCAGGAGCCAATGTTCTGCATGGTGAGTCACAGCTTCCTCCTCTCCCACCGAAGTCCTGATCCAAATCTGGGCTCCATATGGTTGCTGTTTACAGTGAAAACAAACCAGCACACAGGCCCCAATCATGCAGTTGGTGTATTGTTCAGCTTGGCCCTACTAGTGCTGGAACATTCTGCCACAAAGCAGAAAACGGATTAAGACAACAACCATTGCAATCTTTTGCAAGGGACAGGTACCAGAACACTGCAGCTATCCCAGAAAAACAGGGGTGCATTTGGCCTTGCTCAGAGACTTTGATTACATGAGACCTCCAGGTTAGGCTGCAATCATAAACACACTTTTACCTGGAGTGAAGGTATACTGAAATCCAATGTACTTATTTGCAAGTAACCATGCTTAGAGCCTGGCTGTATTTGCAATGGCTTTTACTTACAGCTCATCTGTGCTCCAGGGCTTTTCCTTGTTGCATTCAGGAGAAACATCTTGCAGAGCCTGAAGAGGCCAAAAGGCATGCCTAATGTGTAAATTTACACAGCAGAGTGCTTCTGATGGAGCTGTGTGCTTCACAAAACGTCTATCCTTCAGGCTATGGAAGCACAGAAAGATCATTTACAATATACTCTTTTTACAGCATCTTTGAGACTCTGCAGATTGAAGAATTGTTGAAATGTTGTATATCTCAAGAAGGTGAGCAGATTAGGTCAGGAGTGTCACATAAGGGAAAAGGCAGTGGCGTCACTAGGGTTCATGTCACCGGTGCAGGAGGCCAGCGCGTCACCCCCATGCAGTGGGCGGGGCAACACTCCAGGTGGTGGGCGTGGTGATCTACCATTGCCCCGCCCCCACTGATTTTTTGGCTCTCCCTTTTGATAGAATAAAGATATTTCAACACAGTTTGTTTCATTGCATTCTGCATGAAATTACACATCGATTGATATATAACATGATGGTATTATTTTTACAAACTGTCACGATTTTGGTCACTAGTGGTGTCACCTCCCCCCAGATGCCAACTTACTAACACCTTATTGCAGCAGTTTTCAAATCTTTAGCACTGGGACCCACTTTTTAGAATGACAATCTGTCCAGGACCCATCATAAAGTAAATTAAATAATTTACTTTAATTTAATTTAAATAATTTAATTTAAATTTAATTTAAATAATTTACTTTAAATATAAATAATTAAATTAAAGTAAAACAAATTATTAAATAAGGGAAAACCAGCCCTGTTCCACCAAGTGAATTTTCTCTGTAACCTGCCTGCAATAATACCCCCCCCCCCCAAAAAAAAGAATCAGTAAGATTTTCACCCCTACCCAGTACCCAGTTCAATGTAAGTTCTTATATTTGAAGCATATCACTATCAAGACCCACCTGGGCTTACAAGTCTGACAGCCCAATCCTATGCCTGTCTACTCAGAAGTAAGTCCCATTATAGTCAGTGGGGCTTACTCCCAGGAAAGTGTAAATAGGATTGCAGCCTAAAAGAGAAAAAAATTCACCTTACCCTGTCAAGCCTCTGTTTCATTCTTTTTATGGGGGGGGGGCTGCGTTCTGGAGCATTTGTTGAACTCCAGTTGCATCAAATCAGGACCATTCTGGTGGCCTCACATTTCCCTTTGCCTGACCTGCCCAGGAGCTAAGGCACATTTGTTTACTCATGAGTAAATGCGACCATGTGGCTTAGTTTTGCTTTCCATAGGGCTCAATACATTTGCCAGCTTGGAGGGAGGGACCTCTTTCTTGGGTGTTTTTTTGGGGCTACATTCATTGGTTCAGGACCATTCTGGTGTTGTTGGATTCCTCTCAGCCTGCCCTTTCCAATGGACTAAGGCAAGTTCATCTGCTCATGAGTAAACGCACGATAGGGCTCAGTTTCACTTTCCATAGGGTGCCATGCATTTTTTGTTTTCTGGTTTTTTGCCAATAACTTTTGATAGAAAGGAGACATTTCACTCTGGTTATGTTCATTGCATTCTGCTGGAAATTCCACATCCAACGGTATATAACATGATGTGGTTATTCCTAACCACCGTGATTTTAGAGCGTCACCCCCCAGTGCACGTCACCCCCCTTGCATGTCACCCGGTGTGGCCTGCACCCCCTAGCAATGCCACTGGGGAAGTGTGTCCTTGCATACGATGGCGGGGGGGGGGAGAGAGAGAGAGAGGGAGAGAGAATAATTCAGAAGAGTTGCTACCATGGAGCCTGACCCACAACCTAGCAGGCTATGTTACAACACCAGGCTATAAACCAGTGGGATTCATGTAGGTTTCACCATGAACAAAATGTAGCCAAGCACAACACTTCCAAGATTCTACTTTCTGTTGCATTGTGTGAATGGCAGAGCAATCAGAGATACTCCACGAACTACTTGTTGGCATCCTTCAGTCTCTGAATGGTAGTTCTGGAACCGAGTGTCTATAGGCATATATTCCATACAGAAATAGCATAAAATTGAAAAGAAATAGCTTGGTGTCCATAAGAGCACAGACTAGTTACTCTCATTACATTCAATTATGAATTTAAAATAATAAAAGTGTTCTACCCTCAAAACACCTACATAGCAGAACTGGGCTTAAGCTTCTGCATGTAAGTCTCACATACTTAAAAGTCTCTTAAGCTTATCCATGTCTCCCTCCATATATTTGACAGCAACATTTGGATCACTCTCCACAAACTAAAGTTCCAGGAACTAGTGTATTGATTATTAGAAATGTATTGTGTGGAAAATATTCCACCTGGCAGGTACCTCTCCCCCTACCAGCTGCACTGCCATTTCAGGTGTTGGTCCTCCCAGTGGCGCAGCTAGAGTGGGTGCAAAGCACTAAGTTTTGCAGGGATCCACACCACAGTGTGCAAGTGGACTCTCCCCCTCGGAGGCATTCCAGGCAGGGGGAGCAAAACGAAGGCATTTGCTTCCTTGCCTCTCTGCATTTGCCTCCATTTTGCACCCAGTGCCTGGAATGGCTCTGAAGGGAGGGTCTGCTTACACGCTGTGGTGTGGATCCCTGCAAATTTAGTCCTTTTCACCCCCTAGCTATGCCACTGGGTCATCCTCCTTTCTTGACAGAGCGCGGGTGGTCTCCGTTGCCATCACTGACCTGCCAGCTGCTGCTGTGAGTGCTTCCTGACCCCTTCAAGTGGCCCCCGCTGTGAGTGCCCTTGAGCTCCAGCCGCTTCATGACCCAGGATGTCAAAAGTGACATCATGTGACAGCAAGAGGTTGCATGATGTCACAATGTTGCTGCCCTGAGCGCCACAGCCCTTGAGTATGCCACTGGCTTTCCTTGTGAGATGTTGTCCCTCCTCTTTGGGAGGACTTGGGACTTGTTGCTTGTTGGTGAGCTTGCAGGGGTGTAGACTATGCTTTATCTCAGTGTTGGCATTAGAGGGTGGCATCATTGGGCATATGGCCAGAGCCTTCAGAAAGTCCCACTGCTTACTCCTGGTGCTCACAGCCTCAGCATAGTGGTTGCAGAGCATCTCTCTTGGGGCATGCTCAGGTAGGCGGGTGACCCTGAGAGGGCAGTTTGCCAACAGCTCCCTGAAACCTGGAGCCAGCTCTGCTTACCCAGTTGCGTTTCAGGCTCTTTCCAGCTCCCTGTCATAATTCTCTCTCCCTTCCTCCTTGAAAGAAGCTGATTTTTTAAAAACTTGGTAAGCAGCCAAAGGATGGAAAGACTCACTCATTTCGGTGGGTATTCATCTTCTTCCTCTTGCCTGTTTTCACATCAGAGGTGATCTAAGCCAACAAACGTTAATCAAGCTAAGTGCTCTTTCTCAGTCATCATTCTCTGTCTCCTTCTCCCCCAACACATTTAACCAGAAGGTGAAAAGTTAAAGCAGCAGACTTATGCGGTGCAGGCTTGGAAAAAATCTGGCAACAGCTGATATATGACATCCATTTGGGGGGGGGTACCAATTACCTAATTTCACTGATAACATAAAAGCCAGTAGTGCAGTCTGAAGCAGACCATTGACCCTCAAAAGGCTACATTACTCAGTCATGGGAGTTGCACTGTGATGTTGACATTCTATGAGGAAGCAATTCCCAGGTAGTGCTTCCACCAAACATACATGGCCTCAAGAGCCATGCTTATACAAAACTAGTGGGGAAAATGATGCCAATCCAAACTGGCATTTGGGCTGCTTGCAGTTTCCCTGCCGTAAGGCATGTTTGCACCAATTTGAGAGTCAGGCACTGAGGCCTGCGCCCGCCTTGCCAGGCTGGATCTCAACCCTGCACTGGCCGGAGTGGGTAAGATTACACCAGGTGGCATGGGGAGTGAAAGATGGTGGTGGGAGGGCGGTTTGGAGGTGGGGAGGGGATGTTTTGAAGGGGGGAGGGTAGAACAGGGGAGTATTGGGCCTCAAAGGGGGTGGGACTGGTGGCAGCAGCTCACAGTGTATCCTAACCCCCATCCTGGCCGGCCCAGTTTTACATGGGGCTTCTTGGATTTATGCCAGCTAAATAGGGGTGGCTAGAATGTTACATGGGGTAAGGGGAAAATACCGGCGCAGGTTTAGGATTGCGCCAACAGCAAATTAACCAGCCTGTGGGCTGCAAACTGGATCATGGAGTGTTGCCATTTGCAGGTCTCTTGAGCAGCCAGCAGGGTGAGATCAATTTGGGAACCACTCAACCTGCACACACACCCCCATTTCTCCCAGGGTTATCCAAAGTGGTAGCTCCATGTTTGCTTAGTGAGGTGAATCCTCATACTGTGCACTTTCATGCAGCCCAATGAATTCTAATACATTTGGGATGAAACTGGAGCGTGCCCAATTTGTGATGGCGTTTCTGGAAGACGTGTCAATGGCTGTTGCACAGCCCTGGAGCTTGGTTGCAGAAGGGCATTGAGAAGAGCCTGAGTACTCAATGAGAGCATCCCAAGCCAAAAAAAATATTGCCAATTCATTTTTCCCTTCTACATCTTTTTTCCCCCTTCTGCAAGAAACTTCTCGCCTCCCCCATTCCCAAGCAAAGGTACTGGAGATGATGAGCCTTTAATGTCTTTTATACTTTGAAGGAAAACAGCCTTGTTCTCCCTCCTCCAAATATAATAACCCTCTCCCCCCCCCCAAAAAAAAAACAACAAAAAACCGGGAACAAATTGCTTGCCAAAAAGCAGCTTGCATCAGCTCTTGAATCTGCACTGGGAAAAATGCCAGCTAGAGGCCCGTGACAGCGTGTATAAAGTGGGGGAGGGGGAAGAAATGTGGGGGATCCAGAAGATTTTGTGAGTAAACACTCATTTGGCACGTAGGCTGCTAAATCTATCCAGGATCCACCAATGACATCTAAGGTCTATCGCAAACGTGATGCTGGACATGTTAAACAGTCAAAATAGCAGCTGTGCAGGGGCCCAGTCCAGATCAGAACCGTGGCATGGAACGTTGGCATGTTTAATCCTTTATTTCTCGGTGTTGTTTTCCTACTAAAAAATCACTTTCTCCTCTGGCTTACAAACTGGGATCGCTTTCCCCGTCTCCAAGTGGGATTTCTGGGACGAGGAGCTGAGAAGCGTCTGATGGGTTGGTGCAGTGGGGGCAGGATTTTGAGTGTTGTGGAAAATGAGACCCCCCAAACTAGAGATGCTATAAAAGGGAAAAGGCAGGTGAAGCAGAGCAGATGCTCCAGTGGTGGGGACCAAAGGGAACCAAAACGGATGAAAGGAAAAGGTAGCTAATGAAGGGAAGGTGGCAACCAGGACAGAGCCACGTTGGCAGTCAGCTAAGGGAAAAGGGAGTGCTGGGAGGGTATTGAATAGCCACTCAGCGCTATCAAAGGAGAGATGCAGAGGAGTGCACACCTCCCAGTGACTTTAGAGCCACTCACTCTGGAGCCAACAGAACCTCAAGGAGAAGTTGTGATTTGGCTCTATCCCACACCAGCAAGGCTATTCCTGAGATTATATGTATAGTTGACTCCTCCTTTATGATTTCTAGCTGTCACTGTTGGGATGAAGCTACATGGAAGCAACTTTTGTGCCACGGAGGAACTAGACAGAAGGATGGAAAAACGGAAGGGATATTTGTCAGCAAAAAACAGCTGTGCGGCATGTGTGCCACACACGTGCTGGGGCATTTGGTAGGCTGCTGTGAGATATAAGAAGCTGGACTAGATGGGCCTATGGCCTGATCCAGTGGGGCGGTTCTTATGTATGCCTGGCTGCAACAAATAGCCATGTTGGCCTAGCAGGGCACAGTCCTGTATTCAGAGGTAAACTGACTCTGTTTACAACAGTGGGGCATTCAAAACACACACACCAGACCAGAGCCACCTGATCAGTTCAAAGACACTGACAGATGTGTGCTTGTTTTGCATAGGTGAAGGGGATAAAAAGTGAAATAACATGGAATTTTGGTCCCTTCTGGACCAATGTAGGAGATAACGCTAGAATTTATTTATTTATTTATTTATTTATTAGATTTGTATTCTGCCTTTCTCCCTGAAGGGCACCCAAGGTGGCTAATAATCAAGTTAAAATACAAACAAACAAGGATACAAATAAACCTTAAAAATACAAAACACTTAAAAACAATTAAAACAAGATAAAATATATGGCAGCAGATTAAAAGCACACAGTAAAAGACATAATTTATAAATTTATAAAAACAGCCCTTATAGCGCCTCGAAGGATTTCCTGAATAAAAAAGTCTTCAGGCCCCGCTGGAACATTAATAATGAGGAAGCTGTCCTCAATTCAAAGGGGAGGGAATTCCATAGTGCAGGTGCCACCACTGAAAAGGCCCTATTTGTGGCCGCCATTCCCTTCACCATTCTCAATGATGGCACTTCTTCTGATGACCTTAGAGAATGGACCGGACTATACAGAAGAAGGTGGTCTCTCAAATACGCTGGTCCCAAGCTGTTTAGGGCTTTAAAGGTCACAACCAGCACCTTGAATTCAACCTGGAAATAAATGGGCAGCCAGTGCAGTCACCTGAGTAGCGGCGTGACAGAGTCAAACCGCCAACCCCCAGCAACTACCTGAGCCACCACATTCTGCACTAGCTGTAGCTTCCAGACCGTCTTCAGGGGCAGCCCCACGTAGAGCGCATTACAATAATCTAATCTTGATGTCACTATGGCATGGACCACCATGGCCAGATCCGTCTGAGGCAGGTATGGATGCAGCTGGCACACCAGCCGAAGCTGGGTAAAGGCACCCCTGGCCACAGCCGACACCTGGACATAAGAACATAAGAACAGCCCCACTGGATCAGGCCAAAGGCCCATCTAGTCCAGCTTCCTGTATCTCACAGCGGCCCACCAAATGCCCCAGGGAGCACACCAGATAACAAGAGACCTCATCCTGGTGCCCTCCATTGCATCTGGCATTCTGACATAACCCATTTCTAAAATCAGGAGGTTGCGCAAACACATCATGGCTTGTACCCCATAATGGATTTTTCCTCCAGAAACTTGTCCAATCCCCTTTTAAAGGCGTCTAGGCTAGACGCCAGCACCACATCCTGTGGCAAGGAGTTCTGCAGACCAACCACACGCTGAGTAAAGAAATATTTTCTTTTGTCTGTCCTAACCCGCCCAACACTCAATTTTAGTGGATGTCCCCTGGTTCTGGTATTATGTGAGAGTGTAAAGAGCATCTCCCTATCCACTCTGTCCATCCCCTGCATAATTTTGTATGTCTCAATCATGTCCCCCCTCAGGTATCTCTCTTCTAGGCTGAAGAGGCCCAAACGCCGTAGCCTTTCCTCATAAGGAAGGTGCCCCAGACCCGTAATTATCTTAGTCGCTCTCTTTTGCACCTTTTCCATTTCCACTATGTCTTTTTTGAGATGCGCCGACCAGAACTGGACACAATACTCCAGGTGTGGCCTTACCATCGATTTGTACAACGGCATTATAATATTAGCCGTTTTGTTCTCAATACCCTTCCTAATGATCCCAAGCATAGAATTGGCCTTCTTCACTGCCGCCGCACATTGGGTCGACACTTTCATCGACCTGTCCACCACCACCCCAAGATCTCTCTCCTGATCTGTCACAGACAGCTCAGAACCCATCAGCCTATATCTAAAGTTTTGATTTTTTGCCCCAATGTGCATGACTTTACACTTACTGACATTGAAGCGCCTCTGCCATTTTGCTGCCCATTCTGCCAGTCTGGAGAGATCCTTCTGGAGCTCCTCACAATCACTTCTGGTCTTTACCACTCGGAAAAGTTTGGTGTCGTCTGCAAACTTAGCCACTTCACTGCTCAACCCTGTCTCCAGGTCATTTATGAAGAGGTTGAAAAGCACCGGTCCCAGGACAGATCCTTGGGGCACACCGCTTTTCACCTCTCTCCATTGTGAAAATTGCCCATTGACACCCACTCTCTGCTTCCTGGCCTCCAACCAGTTCTCAATCCAGGAGACGACCTATCCTCTAATTCCCTGACTATGAAGTTTTTTCAGTAGCCTTTGGTGAGGGACCGTGTCAAACGCCTTCTGAAAGTCCAGATATATAATGTCCACGGGTTCTCCCACATCCACATGCCTGTTGACCTTTTCAAAGAATTCTATAAGGTTCGTGAGGCAAGACTTACCCTTACAGAAGCCATGCTGATTCTCCCTCAGCAAGGCCTGTTTGTCTATGTGTTTTGAGATCCTATCTTTGATGAGGCATTCCACCATCTTACCCGGTATGGATGTTAGGCTGATCGGCCTATAGTTTCCCGGGTCCCCCCTCTTTCCCTTTTTAAAAATAGGCGTGACATTTGACATCCAGGAGGAGCTGCAAGTCCAGGAGAACCCCCAAGCTGCAAACCTGTTCTTTCAGGGGGAGTGCAACCCCATTCAGAGCAGGGCGACAGTCCAGCACCCGCATCGTGGATTTCTGCACCAGGAGGACCTCTGTCTTGTCCGAATTTAATTTCAGCTTGTTCGCCCTCATCCAGATCCCAACGGCCTCCAGGCAACGCTCCAGGACAGAGACAGCCACCCTGGAGTCAGGTGGAAAGGAGAGATAGAGCTGAATTTCATCTGCATACTGATGGCATCCAACTCCAAATCCCTGGATGACCTCTCCCAGCGGTTTCATGTTAGATGTTAAACAACATGGGGATAGTATAGAACCCTGTGGCACCCCACACTTCAAGGGCCAGGGTGCTGAACAGGAGTCCCCCAGTACCACCATCTGGGATCTGTCAGCCAAGAAGGACCGGAACCACTACAAAACAGTGCCCCCAATCCCCACCTTGGCCAACCGTACCAGAAGGAAACCATGGTCAATGGTGTCGAAAGCCGCTGAAAGGTTCAAAAGGACTAGCAAGGATGCACTCCCTCCATCCAGCCCTCTGTGTAGGTCATCCATCAAGGCAACCAAGGCCGTCTCCGTCCCGAAGCCAGGCTTGAAGCCAGATTGAAAGGGATCCAGATAATCCGCTTCATTCAGGATCCTCTGGAGCTGAGATGCCACCACCCGCTCGATCACTTTGCCCAGAAATGGAAGGTTCGAGACTGGCCGATAATTATCTAATACAGAGGGGTCCAGAGAGGACTTTTTCAGGAGGGGGCGAACCACTGCTTCCTTTAATGCCAGGGGCATCACCCCCTCCCTCAAAGATGAATTACTACCCTCTCTGTCCACTTGGCCAGTCCCTCCCGGGCAGGTTCTACAAGCTGAAAAGAATCCTACAAAACAGGATTGACAGGTGCCACGGGGACATCACTAGACGTTGTCAACATGGAGTCCAAGTTGTGACGAATCCGAGCGATTTTATCCACAAAGTGCCTGGTGAACATGTCACAGCGGACTTCCGTGTGTTCCTCCTGATTAGTTGGTGGGGTCTGATGGAGAATACCCCGTACAACATGGAACAGTTCCACTGGCTGGCTCTGTGCGGAATTGGGGATAGGACCTTATCACTCACGCTGGTGGGGCAATTGCCAAGGCTGTATTAGTGCTGTGCAGGTGGATGTGGTCCAGGTGAGTGGATTATGCTGCCCTTTCACTTCTTCTCCTGCCCTGCAGCCCAACCCAGTTTAAGCGGAACAGATGTAAGCATATCACTTGTACTGGAGCCCAATGGGATTAATTGCTGACTTCCCTGTAACTGGGTTACAGAGAGGCTGACAAGTGTACTTCTTTTAAGTGCTCATTATTTGCCTAGATGATACTCTTTTAGAACTGATGTGTCATTAGAGAAATGCTCCTCTTTCTCCCCCGCGATGCTCATTGTAGCTAGATGCTGAGATTGGCTCGTTTAAATTTTAATTTCCTGCGAGTCATCGATCTCAGCAAGGCAACCAGGGAGCTTCCTTGAAGCGGGCGCAATTTGCATCTTCTTCCATCTCTGAGTAAAATAAAACTGTTAGGAGAGGGGGAAAAAACAAAATAAAACACAAGAGGACTGGATATTTAAACCCTTATCTGCCAACATGCTCTCACCCACAGGTTAACCTCAGCAGGCTTTGCAAGAACCCTTCTTGTGAAAGCAGCAGCCCCTAAACCAATTCTGAACATTCAGAGTCATGTACATGTTGCAGACCATACACAAAGCGGACTCCTGATGGGCTTTAATCCTCCTTCTCTGGGCCCCCTGGGAATGCATTTTGACATCTTGCAATGTTCTGAAGAGCTTCTTCATAAAACTGGAGAGGTTTGATTTTAAATGAGGTGGGTGGAGGATGGAAAACCTGAAGAGGCAGAGCAGGCATCAAAAATGCATCTAGGCATCTTTAGGTGACACCTGGGGGCTCTGAACTGAATTGGCTGAGCAGCCCTCACCATATCTTCACTGTCCTTCAAGGCTTCTGATGATGCCTCTCTGGTGGAGGGACAATGGTGCACTTATCTGTGGGTGATAATGCAGATGACACAACTCAGATGGGCTGCACCTTCAAATTGCAACGACCTCTGTCCTCCAGCCACAGGGCCTCTGAGAGGAATTTTATTAGGTGGTACAAAGTTTCTTTTGGGCCCCTTTGCAAAAGGGTGTGTGTGTGTGAAACAGCAGGGGAGGGTGGTGAAGGGTGAGCAGAATAGGGGCAGGGAGGGGCGAAGCAGGGTGAGGGGAGGGGACAGACAGCTGGAAAAATCTTTGGAGCCCAGTTCTACCCACCCATGTGGCATCAGCAGTGTCCCCAGCATCCCCATTCATGGTAGCGTCCCCAGCATCCCGTACGGGCAACAGGTCTGAGTAGATAGGGAAATGTGAAATGCCAGGAAATGTCTGAGCCCCCTCCTTTGGCTCCTGGGCCCCCCCTTTTGACTCTGGGCCTGGGTACAAATTACTCCCTTTACCCCCCCTCTCCTAGGCTCTGGGCCACGGTCCCTTCTGAACCTGCCCCTTCTGTTTGGATAGTCCTTGAGACCCTCCTCTGACTTGCAAGCAGTTGAAGCCTCATTTGGTTGATGTGGTAGAGAAGGCCTTTTCCTATGAAACTCCTTACTTAGGGAAATCTGCTTTGCTGCTCTCAGTTGGCAAAGGTTTAGAACTCTTGGGTTTTCTTAAGTCACATCCTGAATGGGCCGATTGCCTGTGTGATGCCTCCTCCTTTGCAGCCCTTCCTCTTAAAACCACATTTTCTGTGACGTCTTTGGCACAGCCTCTTCGAACTGGTTCCCTGCTCTCGCAAAGGACATGATCTGGGGAATAGTTTCATTTGCTTCCCCAGTTTATCCTGCTTTCCCCCTCACTCGGTTGTCTCGACCATGTGTCAATATACAGAAGAACAATTTTCAACTGGTGTGCCATGGCACATAGGTGTGCCTCAGATGTGCCACTGGCTTTACACACTGAGGGTACAATCCTAACCAGGTCTACTCAGATGTAAGTGCTATTTTGTTCAATGGGGCTTACTCTCAGGAAAGTGTGCTTAGGATTGCAGCCTGGGTTACTATTGCTACAAACTGTTACTTTAAAATCAGGTTCTCATGTTGGGATTATTTCTGGTTCTGTATCAGCAGTGGCCTGGGTTTTTTTTTTGCCCAGCTAAGCTGGGCTAAGCCAGCTGCATCCTTTCCTGCCTCAGTCAGATCTGACAGCGATCGCCCATTCTCTCTGTGTGGCTGGACTTGAAGGCCACCTGGGACCACCAGCGCATGCAGAATGTGACTGCACAGTTACGGAAGAGCACGAGGCACAGAGAGCATAACATGCATGAGCTATGTCACCTACGTTGGCTGCCAGTGCATGTCTCAGCCCATGTCAAAGTTGCTGCTTTAAGCAATTTTTCTGCCCAATGTTGCATTTACACAACAGGGATCAAATGTGTACACCTGTGGGATGGGCAGAAATAGGTTAACCTTCAAAGTTAAATGGCATGGGACCAGAGAATATAAAGGACCACTTTCCCTTGCATAACACTGCCCACCCCAGGTTATCTGAAACATCTGTCCTGCAAGTTCCAGCACTGGTGGAAGTCTGCCTAGTGGTGAGCTCAGTGGCCCAGCTGCCTTCCAGTTGGAGACTGTTCTCCTCATTGGTCATGCCCAGGTGTTTATAGCTGCCAACTAGTGAATTTGGCAATGGATTTCTGTAGATAGCGCCTGATACAGTGGTAGACATGAGTTTTGACCAGACTCAGGTGCTATCTACAGAAAACCATTACTAAACTTGCATCTATAGAGAAGCAACAGAAATACTAAGGAATAGACACAATATGAATAGAAAGGAGTAAACGATAAGTATCAGTGATGCCTGGCTCCCAGCCCTTAAGATCACATAGTAAAGAAAGAGACAAAGGTGAGAGAAAAATGGTGCTGTCACTTTAACCCATTTCTGCCGAGCCCACAGGTGTGACATCCACTAAAGCCTAGCCCATAGGGGGACATCCACTAAAGTTGAGTGTTGGGAGAGTTAGGACAGACAGAAGAAAATACTTTTTTACCCAGTGTGTAATTAGTCTGTGGAACTCTTTGCCACAGGAAGTAGTGATGGCATCTTGCCTAGATGCCTTTAAGAGGGGATTGGACAGATTTCTGGAGGAAAAGTTCATTATGGGTTACAAGTCATAGTAGGTATGTGCAAGCTCTTGGTTTTAGAGGCAAGCTACCTCAGATTGCCAGATGCAGGGGTGGTCACCAGGACGCAGGTTGTGCTCCCTGAAGCATTTGGTGGGCCACTGTGAGATACAGGAAGCTGGACTAGATGAGTCTAGATAGAAATAATATTTTATTTATTTATAAGTGATAATAACCAGAAAAAAGACCCTCAAGCATTTATCTCCCTATATTTACACATGCTTGCAAGCTGCAGGAGCTCACCTCTTTGTAAGGTAATTAGCAGCTGCAGTGTCTTATTTCTGAATAGTTTCAGGGCTTGAGGAAATTATCTGATCATTCCATCAGCCTTTGGTAACCCACCAAAAATCCGGCACTGCACTGGGTGACATGCATGGAGGGGGTGACATTACTACTCCCCAAAATTTTTAAAATCTTTGTATTTTTGAATAATACCATCATATTATGTATCAATCGATGGGTAATTTCATGCAGAATGCAATGAAACAAATCATGCTGAAATATCTATTTGATCAAAAGTTATAGCCAAAAAACCAGTGGTGGTGGGGCCATGGTATATCAGCACGCCCACCACCTGGAGTGTTGCCCCACCCACTGCATGGGAGGAGGTTCATCACACAGGTGACACACGGGCCTCCTGTATTGGGTGATGCAAACCCCAGTGATGCCAAAGCTGACTGCTATAATCGGCTCCTTGAACATTGGACTGACATTGCTCTGCCATCGAGGTTGGTCCCATTGCTCCATGAACCACAGGCTGTGACTGTGAAAGATGCAGGAAGTCCTTTGCTGAGATGCCTGGCATCAGTCTGGGAAACATTTTCCAGACTCACAAAGAGAGTCTGGTCCAACAAGAAGCTGACGGAACATACCAAGATCCAGGTCTACAGAGCTTGCGTCCTGAGTACACTTCTGTACTGCAGCGAGTCATGGACTCTTCGCTCACAACAGGAGAGGAAACTGAACGCATTCCACATGCGCTGCCTCCGACGCATCCTCGGCATCACCTTGCAGGACAAAGTTCCAAACAACACAGTCCTGGAAGGAGCTGGAATCTCTAGCATGTATGCACTGCTGAAACAGAGATGCCTGCGTTGGCTTGGTCATGTAGTGAGAATGGATGATGGCCGGATCCCAAAGGATCTCCTCTATGGAGAACTCATGCAAGGAAAGCGCCCTACAGGTAGACCACAGCTGCGATACAAGGACATCTGCAAGAGGGATCTGAAGGCCTTAGGAGTGGACCTCAACAGGTGGGAAACCCTGGCCTCTGAGTGTCCCGCTTGGAGGCAGGCTGTGCAGCATGGCCTTTCCCAGTTTGAAGAGACACTTGGCCAACAGACTGAGGCAAAGAGGCAAAGAAGAAGGCCCATAGCCAGGGAGACAGACCAGGGACAGACTGCACTTGCTCCTAGTGTGGAAGGGATTGTCACTCCCGAATCGGCCTTTTCCGCCACACTAGACGCTGTTCCAGAACCACTATCCAGAGCGCGATACCATAGTCTTTCGAGACTGAAGGTTGCCAACTGATTGTGTTGGGATTGGATAGAGGGCACCTGTCTTTCTTCAAAAAGGGAGCGGCTCAAGGGGAGGGGGCTTCACTGGGCTTTAGAAAAGAAATGAGCAATCTCTTGATTTACCATCATGCTGACATCTAGCTCTTAATTTCAAATAAGTGAGGTTTGTTAATTGGAAACCATTTCTCTCCGTGTGCAAAGCCAATGAATTACAGTTAATGGGGCTCTGTGGAGCATTTGTTTCAAATAATATATCTGTTTATCTTCGGCAGTTCCTTTCTTCCTCCGAAGCACTTAAAAACAAAATTGCTTTTTTTGAAGCTGGAATTATTTTCCAATTAGCCAGCACTGATTTCTTAATCTCTGGGTGATCCATGGGAACAATGATTGAAAGAGGGAGGCTTTTTTCCCCCATGTCTCATTATCGGGATGAGCCAACCAATAGCACTGCTGTACTCTGGCACCAAGGCTGCCTTTATTAGTACATTCTGCATCCCACATTAATGTAAATATTGTGATTAATATGCAAAAGTATGTGTTTTTTTTTTTGTAAGATGACCTAAATTATCTCTCTAACCACAGCCCCTTCCAGCTGACTTTAACTGGATTTCAGTGGCACAGTGTGACATTCTGATGGCACCCTCTTTGCTTATAGGGGAAAATAGCCTTGCTCCAGAGGGAGGGGTTAGCTGTGCTGCTGTCCTTCTCTATTAACCGGGACAGCACTGTCTGAGCAAACTTAAGGTCTGTTAATGGTCCAATGGTGAAAGTGTGAAGATGCTGGCAGAAATGATGTGCTGCCAGCAAGCTCAGTGAGGCCCTAATGGCTAGTGGCTGCATACACAGGCTGATGGAGGGGCCACCATCTGCTAGAGCCAGTGAGTTGGTTGTGGGAGCAGATGGTGGGAGGAATGGGACATTTCTGGGTGGGGAGGGTGGAGGAGCCAGGAGCAGGGAAGTGGCAGGAGAGGGCGGATCCAGCAGCAATGGTGTGGGCCAGATTTTGCCTACTATTTGTAAACCTCCTGACTCCTTTTCCCTCCTTGGATTTATGCCACCGAAATAGGTGGTTATGTCCGAGGAGATCCACAGGCAGTCTACGCAGGGGTAAGGCAAAATGAGGAAGTCTACGCAGGGGTAAAGCTTCATGAGGAAGCTGCTTGAATCATTCACTAATGAGGCTATACTATGTCTCCAAAATTAGACGTGAAAGGGCAAAACGGATGCCATTTTTGGAATCGGCACCCCAAATTCATACCAAACCACCATAAAGTTTGGGAAAAACTTTTCTGACCCTCAATTTGTTAGGCCTGTGTTATGGCACTTACCATGTCATGTCGAAGTTGACCCTTAGAAGAAACATTGAGTGCAGCACAGAGGGAGCACCTCTGTCTGTGTGCCACATGCAACAGAGATAAGCCCAGTCTGCAGAATCAAGCTCCCAAGTTTGTTTTTAGAGCAAGTCAATGTGTCAAATGCAAACTTGGCTGTGTTGCTGTGACTTTGCAAAAACTCTAACGGTAGTTGCTATGGAGAAACCTTTGCTTCTGACAAGGCTGAAAACACAGAAAAGAAACTGGTGGTAGGAAGCGTATTTGGAAATGCATTTGACGTGGCGAGCTGCAGTTTGCTATCGAGATGTTGGTTGAGACAAGTTTTTTCTTTTTTCTTTTTTCAGTGTAGATGCCCCAGCTGGGAGATGAAGACTCTTTTCCGCACATAAATAATGTGGGCAGAATGTATGACTCTCACCGCCTGGAATTCCTCCCTGCTTATTCTACCAAAGTCAATGGAAAATTGCAGAGAAGGCTTGGAAAAGCTCTGTGGCATTTTGACACTTGAGCAGATGGGAGAATATGGGAAGGGAAAAGGGACTTTGTTAAGGAACGGAAAATCTTGGCTGGAGGCATCCAAGAAATCAGGTTTTTTTAAAAAACCCAACAAATTGAACTGTTTTTCCCCCCCATGTTTGAAAACATACAACAATGCCTTCTTTCTAATGTCATCATGTCTACTCAGCATTTCCTAAATATGAATTGAGTTGCGTATTGCAATTCTGCGCAGAATTACTCAGAAGTGAGACCCACTGCGTTTAATGGGACTTACTCCCAAGTGTGCAAAAGATTATAGCTTTACAGTGGAATAACTGTATGTAGGATTGCAGCCTTAATCTCCCTAGATCAATTCTAATGCTGTTCGCTGACCCATAATGAAGGTTAATTTAGATATGCAGTCTTTTCAGGGAGCAAACACTACAAATGGATATTTTTCCATGCATAGATCCACATGTACTCATTCTTCCGAACATGGGTTCTATGATGCAAATGTTAATATCTACCACGCCCACCTATGGGGAAATGCCACTTGTTTTATAGAAACTGATTGACGGCCCAATCCTATCAAAAGGAAGTGTTGGCAAAACACATGTTCCACAGGTCCTGGCTGCTGCAAAGCACCATAAAGCACTTTGTGGCAATCTGCTGGTGTGCTGATGGGAAGGGCAGAGGAAAATTAATATTTGCTTCAGATGTCACTTTTTTGAAATTGACCCCATTCACACATGCAATCATCTGATTTTGCCTTTGTCAAGGAAATAACAACAGTTGTGTGTGAACCATGAGGGCCGCTTACAGCCCAATCCTATGATGTCTACTCAGAAGTAAGTCCCATTAGAGTCAATGGGGCTTACTCCCAGGAAAGTGTGGATAGGATTGAGCTGACAGTTATGTTTCAACACAACTGGTGGTCACTGGCGTCGCTAGGGGGTGCGGGGGGGTGTGGGCCACGCCGGGGGGGTGACACGCCCAGGGGAGGACGTGCTAACATCGGGCTTTAGGAGCTACCATGTCATGCCATACACCGTTGGATGCAGAATTCCCAGCTGAATGCAAGAAACAGAATTGAAATCGCTCCTTTCGTTCAAATGTTATGCCCAAAAAATCGGAAGGAAAAAATGCATTGATCCCTATGGAAAGTGAAAGTGAGCTGTATCGCGTGTTTACTCGTGTGTAGGCATACTTGCCATAGTCTGTCGGAAAGGGCAGGCTGAGAGGAATCCAACGACATCACAATGGTCCTGATCCAATGAATGCAGCCCCCAAAACACCTGAGAAGGAGGTCCCTCCCTCCTGCAGTCTATTGAGCTCTATGGAAAGCGAAGCAGCCTCATGGTTGCATTTACTCACGAGTGGGCAGACGTGCCTTGGCTTGTGATCAGGCCAGGCAAAGGGGAATGTGAGACCACCAGAAGGAGTGCAACAAATGCTCCAGAAGGCAGCCTCCCCCCCACTTAAAAGGACAAAAAAGTGGCTTGAACTGGTAAGGGGAAAGTTTTCTATTTTGCACTTGCAAAGCCAGATGGGCCTTTACACTGATATGCTTGAAATAGAAGAACTTTAAACTGGGCACTGGGCACTGGGGAGGGCTGGAAAACTCACTGATTCTTTTGGGGGGTTGTTATTGCAAGCAGACTACAGAGTAAGCTCCATTGACCACTATGGGACATACTTCTGAGTAGATATGCATAGGCTGGAGCTCACAGGCTGCAATTCTACCCACACTTTCCTGAGAGTAAGCCCCATTGACCACTATGGGACTTACTTCTGAGTAGACATGCATAGGATTGGGCTCACAGGCTGCAATCCCACCCACACTTTCCTGAGAGTAAGTCCCATTGACCACAACAGGACTTACTTCAGAGTAGATTCACTTGGTGGAACAGGACTGGCTCCCCCTTATTTAATTATTTCTTTTATTTTAATTTAATTATTTATAATTATTTATTTTAATTTGCTTGATGATGTCACTTCTGGCCATGACATCACTTCCAGTGGGTCCTGGACAGATTGTCATTCTAAAAAGTGGGTCCCAGTGCTAAAAAATTTGAGAACTGCTGCAATAAGGTGTTAGTAAGTTGATGTGGGTGTGTCTGTGACTCTACAAGTTTTCAAAATCACTAAAATCAGTGTTTGGAGGAATAATACCATCATGTTATATATCAAACAATGCGTAATTTCATGCAGAATGCAATGAAACAAGCCACATTGAAATATCTGTGTTCAATCAAAAGGTACAGCCAAAAAAACCAGTGGGGGTAGGGCGATGATACATCACCATGCCCACCACCTGGGGCGTTGCTCCACCCACTGCATGGGGTGATGCGCAGGCCTCCCACATCAGGTGACACGAATCCTAGTGATGCCACTGCTGGTGGTGGAGACAGCAGCAAGGAGTCACAATTTCTTACCCAGATACATATCAAACCTCATTTGCTTCCTTACCAAGGAGCAGAAGTTCCCAAGAATAATTCTTCACACACAGCAAATCCACATTTATTTAGTTTGAGCGGTTGAGTTTCTAGGCAATTCTCAGTAGAGTACAAGCACAGCTTCTAACAATTGAGCAGACACCCAGTCTTTGTGGGATCTTGTACCACCACAGCTGGAGAATACATAAAAATAATTCTTAACATACATTTTTTGTGTGTGGTTACGGCTGTTGGTGTATATTTGTGACATATTCTAAGCGTTCCAAGACATTCACAAGAGCGATCTCAATCCTGTTGAGTACAGTGGTACATTTTGAAGTGTAGAAGCTCTCAGGATGCGGCCCATAGCCACATCCTCGCACCACATGCCTCTCAAACTACAGGGTGTGTCAAAAAAATGTGCACACATTTTAAGGAGCTGTAATTCCTATGTAGTTCATTATAGAAAGAGTGCAGCACTCAAACATCTAAGGGAAGTATTTGAAGACCTGTGTGGAAGCTTCCCAGCAGATACATTGGTGGATGTCTGCAGATCCCTTAGGGCTCAATCCTATCTAACTTTCCAGTACTGATGCAGCTGTGCCAATGGGGCTTGCACTGCATCCTGTGGTGGAGGGGCAATCACAGAGGCCTCCTCAAGATAAGGGAATACTTTTTTCCCTTACCTGGGGGCTGCATTGTGGCTGCATCAGCACTGGAAAGTTGGATAGGATTGGGCCCTTAGTCAATGCTGCCAGTGGTGTATAGACTCTAATGGGGAACATTTCCAGGACTTAGTTAGCGGATTAGTAAATGAATTAGACTAACAAAAACTGTTTCTTGAGTTACTGACCCATCTAGGATTGTTCAGGTCATTCACATTTGCAAGGGCTCTGCTGCAAAACATTTTGTGTGTTGATTTTGCATTGTTTTATGTTTTTACTGAGAACTGCCTTGTGTGGACTTTCAAGACAGAACGTGGAATATAAGTATATTAAATAAACGAATTACATAAAAGTGAAATGGCTTCCTTCCATGCACTCACATGGCCTGTTTCATGCTGAGGCCTTCTGGGTTTGCCTCTTGAAGAGGCAATTCACAGCAGGGGCTTGTGGAGCTCTGTACTGGTATCTTTGCAGCTGGCACATCTTGATGAAATTAAGAGCATTCTTTCTTTGAAGAAAGAAAAAAAAGGAAAAAAAAAACATATATTGTCTCTAATTTGCTGGAGAACCGTTGATATATTAATCACAACGTTTTGCCTTTTCCTTCCCCTTGCACGGTTGCTCGGCTTGGTGCCAAGTCTGCTTCCTCTTTGGCGTGGGCCGCTCCGTTTACTCCTGGCTGTCCTCGTCCTTTGACTGTTGTTCGGCTTCCTCTTCGCATAATGATGGCTTGCGGGATCTGTCACAAAGCAAATTACTAGCTGTGGGGTACAATCACTCAGCTATGAAGGGCTGATTTGTCCTAGCTGCTCTCATATCCAAGTCCTTTTACAAATCTAAAAAAGGAAACCCGCCAGGAGGATCTCCTTGGCCACACACAGTTGACAAATTGACACCATTACACTGCACATTGATATGTGTCTATGTGAGATATAAGGCTGGCATGGCCACTGTAGCCAACCCTGGTGCCCACCCCTCTAGAATCTGCTAGTTTTTGTGTAGTATTAAATCCCCATGGCAGTATACTCACTGCCAGCTAACCTGGGTGACTGCAAAGGACAGGAATCTCCACCGAGGAAGCAGCATCCAGCACTGTGGAAGTGACCAGACCTGAATCAATCATACAAGTGACCAGACCAGCACCCGGTATTCCCAGGCAGTCTCCCATCCAAGTACTAACCAGGCCTGACCCTGCTTAGCTTCCAAGATCAGATGAGATTGGGCATGTGCAGGGTAACAGTTGCTGTCTGTAGTAACAAATTGTCTGTTCTTGTTCCTCCACCTGCTCTGGTCATGACCAATAGTGGAGATGGCAGTTTCCGGGGGGGGGGGGAGCATTCTGAGATCCTGGCCCCCGGCAGCACTTAGGGCAGGATCACAATTTCATCCCAACATTTCCAAACATTTGGGTCGCTGAGCTCCATGCTGCATGAGCTAATTGGGAGGTGTGTGGCCATGCCATCTTGCACCTTAGAGGGAACCCCAGTCATGTCTTGTTTGACCCTGAGTAAGAGCACGCCTTCAGAAGGTAATTTAAAGAAGCCCCCTTGATTCCAGTAGGAGAGTGCAGCAGCTCATAGATGAGCCTCAGTGGGGTGTATACTGTTAATTCCTCCGTGGTAGAAGTCACAACACACTTTCTTCATAAGCAGTCATCTGCTTGGCATCCTGGGGCACGTAATCTGTTACTTGCAATCTCTGGTTGCAGCCAAGCCTCCTTCTCCTCTTGTGTCTTCTCTAGTGACGTCCAAGGAGAACAGTGTCACGTATCAAGGTCTGGGTCCTCTGATGTTGCTAATTTTATGCTTTGAGCGGAGAGCTAGACCAAGAAGAGCCAGCTTCAGAAAAAGCAATCTAGTTAGGCTCCATCCTGCATTCTAATAATCCTTTCCAGTTCATTGAAGGAACCTCTGTGTTTGTCCTTCGAAATTCTGGTTGTGCCATTTGCAAAACACGGTGTGTGCATCTTTGTCTCAAGAAAATTACAGGCTGCGGAGAGCGCTTTGCTCTTTCTCAAGGCTGTGGCTGGTCATAAAATGAATGGTTGATTCAAGCAAGGCCACTCCTGGTAGCTGAATTTTGCGGCTTACTCAGTGGTGGGAAGGTCCAGGGTCATTTCCTTGAGAGGAGAGCAGAGGAGAGCTATCTGCTGTTTTGGTAACTTTATTTTATTTTTCACATTTTTATACCACCCTTCCTCCAAAGAGCTTAGGGCCCCTCTTTTCATCCTTACAACAACCCTATGAGGTAGGTGAGGCTGAGAGAAACTGACTGGCCCAAGGTCACCCAGGAAGCTTCATGGGAGATTTGAACCTGAATCTTCCAGGTCTAAGTCCACCTCCCAAACCACTACGCCATTAACAAGTGCAACAAATGACTATGCAGGCAAAAAGTATTTGTGTTGAAAGCTCCTTCAGTCTTCCCAAAAGCAAACAGAATCCCCCCCCCCCCCGCCTTCTTGCCATCCAACTACAGAACTCAGGCTCTTGGACTGGCTCCATTGCAGCTACCAAAGTGTTTCTATCCAGTTTCCAGACCCAAACAGGTGTGTGTGCGCGCTGTAGCTAGTAGCCACCAGCTGTCAAGGCTCATTGAAGCGACAATTTTCTAGCCTTCAGTGCCAGTTAAAGGATGCATCTTTTTCTATTAGTTACACAAAAGCTTAGAGATGGTTTGGTCTTCACTTGATACAATCATACCTTTTCCCCCACAGTTGGGTAAAGTTCTGACAGCATTATTATTGGGGTTCCAACTTGCACCCCAAGAAGATACATTGATTTCAGTGAAGCTGTTACAGCCCAGGCCATATTTAGTAAAGAGGATGTGGAAGACTTCAGTACTGAGGAGTCTTTCTAGATACCAGGGCAGTGGCATAGCTAGAGGGGATGCAAGGCACTAAGTTTTGCAGGAGGCCTCAGCACAGCATGCAAGGGGCCCCTCCTCTTCTAAGCCATTCCAGGCATACACCTCCATTTTGCTCCCAATGCCTGGAATGGCTTCGAAGAGGAAGGGCCCCTTGAATGCTGTGCTGAGGCTCCCTGGAAAACCTAAGTGATTTGCACCCCCTCTAACTATGCTACTGTACCAGTGCACATCTTCCTTTGCTTAAGTTGCCCCTCAGGATACCAAATACAGTATGAAAATAATAGTTATGCTCTGATTTAAAGGCCGGGCATGGAATGTCCCTTCTCCCCAAGTCATCCAAAATGTTTTCAGCTTTCCAAACTCAAGGGAATTTCAAAAACAGCCTCGGTTCTGATTCTCACTGAACACGGCAAGCATGTTTGATGCGTGGATACTGGTATTTGCAGTCCATGAGTAGGAGGTCTGTTTCTGGATGCTTGTACAGACACCATCAACTATGGCTCCCTAGCACAACTTCACCACACACTGTTGTCAACCACTTAAAGGGCATTTGGTAGTTTTTCTACTTCTTCAATTAATTAGAATAGAGCTTGCATCCTGAGTACACTTCTGTACTGCAGCGAGTCACGGACACTTCACTCACAACAGGAGAGGAAACTGAACACTTTCCACATGCGCTGCCTCCGACGTATTCTCGGCATCACCTGGCAGGACAAAGTTCCAAACAACACAGTCCTGGAACATGCTGGAATCCCTAGCATGTATGCACTGTTGAAACAGAGACGCCTGCGTTGGCTCGGTCATGTCGTGAGAATGGTTGATGGCCAGATCCCAAAGGATCTCCTCTATGGAGAACTCGTGCAAGGAAAGCACCCTACAGGTAGACCACAGCTGCGATACAAGGACATCTGCAAGAGGGATCTGAAGGCCTTAGGAGTGGACCTCAACAGGTGGGAAACCCTGGCCTCTGAGCGGCCCGCTTGGAGGCAGGCTGTGCAGCATGGCCTTTCCCAGTTTGAAGAGACACTTGGCCAACAGTCTGAGGCTAAGAGGCAAAGAAGGAAGGCCCATAGCCAGGGAGACAGACCAGGGACAGACTGCACTTGCTCCCGGCGTGGAAGGGATTGTCACTCCCGGATTGGCCTTTTCAGCCACACTAGACGCTGTGCCAGAACCACCTTTCAGAGCACGATACCATAGTCTTTCGAGACTGAAGGTTGCCAATACATACATTTAAATAAATGTGCACTGCACAGAAGCCTCAGGATTGCAAAGGAACCTTTATGAGATCTTGAAGGAAGTCCGAGATAACAGACAATTCAGTAAACAAAAACTGCCATTTTCAGAACAGAAAGGGAAAAGTCACCTATAACATTTTATTTTCTAGTCTATTGCTGTAACATACTGGAATCAAAATAGCTCCCCCTCCTCATCACACTGTTTAAGTGTGCCCTGAACCAGGGGTTGACCCTACTCCATCCTCAACAAAAGAAAATTTTTTTTGCATGCAGGCAACAAAGTTCAGCATCAAGGAAAATAGGTTCAAAATTATGCCATTCGGGGTTTTTTTCTTATCTGTATATGGAAAAATAATGCACTTTCTTTTGGTCTTCCTAGAATTAGTTCTTTTTCTGCTAGTCATATCAGGTGCAAGGACATTGAGGTCCTGCTGCAGCACCTGGGAATCTTATTTCTGATTTGTGGGTTTTCAGCAAGTATTGTCCTTGCACTGACACAAAGGACTAGAAACTTGTGGTTGAAAAAGAAATCCCTGCCCTTAATTTTCAGCCTTGTGATAATGGCAACACTGTCTCATGGCACAAGAGTGAGAAATGGGGAAGGGCAAAGCAGCATGAGCTAGCTTCTTAGCAGGACATAAGAAGTCATTGATGACCTGAATTGCTAGTAACTCATTGATTGACTGGAGGATTAACTGAGCTGGCAGCCTGGCTGGCTGCTGAAAGTTTTTCACAAGGCAGAGTGGGAAATAAATCCTTGGGTCAACCTGGCAGGCGTTCAACATCTAAGAGGAAAGAGATTCTTGAGCTAGACACCTTTTCCAACAGCATCCTTTTAAGCAGTTGGAGCTGAGTGACTCAGGAGGTTATTCTGAGTGCGAAAGATACAAATGGCTGGAGAGAGTCGCAATGTCACAATTAAGAGAAGTTCATCTTATCTCCATTCCTTTTCTTGGCTTGCTAAATCTGATTGAGTGCATGAGAAAGTGCATGTAACCTCACATTTATGGTATGGCCCAATCAGGTCGGCTGTTGATGCAACACCTCTTCCGCTGGGACTGAGTCAGCGCCAGTTGGAAAAGATGGTCTGGCAGTGTGTGAAGCTGCGTGCAACTGGAGCACCAGTGGGAGGGCTGAGCCTTCCTGCACAATCCAGAGGAACTGGCTGCCGCCGCCAATGGAGGTATGGTAGCAGGTGAGATGGAAGGGATGGGGAGGATGGAATGGGGCGGGCAGAGGGTGGAATGGGGTGGTGGCAGGGTGGGGGATGGGTGGATTTGGTCTGGGAATGGGGTGCGTTCAAATCCTTTGCTGGACCCGATCCTGAAGTGCAGATCCATCTGCTGGCAGAGGTCTATATGGATCCGCACCATAGGATTGGGTCCAGAAATGGGGTTAGGATTCAAATCTAGCACAGGTTCAGGTAGACCCCTCCTCTATGCCATGGAGGCTTACCCTTGGGTAAGGGAACAATTGTTTCCTGACCCAAAGGAGACCTCTGCAACTGCCTCCCCCCCAGGGATAGCCATTTTGGTGCCACTGTATGGGGGGAGGGAGAATAAGATTGGGCTCTTAGTCACCTGTTCCAAGTGTGACTTGCAGAATTCCACCAAGTACTTGGAACAGATGAAGCCGCTTTATTCTGAGTCAACCCATTGGTCTACCTGTAATTGAGTGGCTCTCCAATGATTCAGAAAGGGCTCTGTGATGTCCATGGTGGGTGGAGACCCTGCCCCTTTGGGGGTGCCCGAGCGCGGGGGGGCTTACCCGGACGATGCGTGCAGGTCGTCGGCAGAAAGAAGGACAGGAGGCAGATACAGCAGATTTGCACAGACGGTTTACTTTGGTCAAACTCTTGACATTCATGGGGCCTGTTACATCACAGGCCCCTTTGTTTTACACAGACTCGTGGCATCAGCGAACAATATGCTCATTCCCCACTCCTGCCCGACCCCTTGAGGTTTCTGGCTGGGCTCCCCGGCTGGTGCCAGTCGGAAAGGGGTATGGGTTCCCGAGGGCTGCAGTACTGTTGTCGGGGGTCAGCTTAGCTGCCCTCAGGAGAGCCCCCTGTACCTCCGGTCTTGCCCCTTGATCAGCTGGCCTCCAATGGGGGTAGTTGATATGGGGTCCTTGGTGCTGCAGCCTCGTCTCTCCGGTTTTCACCCCCAGGCATGTCTAGGATCGGGTGGTTCCCAGCCCCCAGCCCTTCTCTCCAGGGCTGAGGTGAGCAAAGTTCCCTTTGGAGCTTGTATGGCTATCCCTCTAGCCTCCTCTGCGATCGCCCTCCCGACTGGAGAGGAGTGACCTCTCCCTAGGCTGTCCAGCCTCCTTATGAAGCTAGCCTTGTTCTGGTCCAGCCCCACCCCTTCTGCCCACGTGGCTGCTGACTGCTTCCAGGAGGCACTAGGGCCTACTCCCAGGGAAGTGTCTTGCCTGGGACCCCAGTCCTGACAGTGCTCAGGTTCTACTCCCGAGGAGGCCCTTACCCCTGAGGAGACCCCTGCTCGGGGGTGTTTCCTGGCCTCCTGGGCTGGGCCTAGGTGACAGGCTCCTTCCAGCCCAGTTCCCTGTGATCCTTTTAGGAGGGACCTATATTTGGGACCTTGACATGCACATTCTGTCCTATACCACTGAGTCTTGTAGGCCTTTCCAATTTGCACTCTGTCCATTTATAGAACACGTTAGTGTTTGGGAGGTGCTTAGGAGGAACTTGGTGGACACATGTGGCTTGGGAGATGGAGCTGACAGGAATGGCATGGTCTGAAGGCATACGATGTAGCAATTTGCCGGCTAGCTTTGACGGCTGCAGGAGTTTGGCACCTGTTCAGAGTGGCCTTTTTCAAACCTCATAAGTTCCTCTGTGTGTCTGAGGGTGGAGAAGTTTGCTGGCATCTCTTCCAAAAATAATGCTGTGGATTTTACAAACAAACTGGCAATTGACTGATAATTGATTTAAAATCTGACTTAAAAAAAAAGAAAAAAAGATTCAATCATACAGTCTGTTTTTTTAAAAAAAAATTGATTAATTGATTTTAGTGCAATGGTATTACCTTGTAAAACTGAATTTTCACTATCTTATAATTTTATGAAAGTCTGCTTTTCTTTGTAAAGGAAAAAAGAAGTGTGGTGAAAGCATCTACATCCATCACCGTTGTTGGCAACCTTCAGTCTCGAAAGACTATGGTATCGCGCTCTGAATGGTGGTTCTGGCACAGCGTCTAGTGTGGCTGAAAAGGCCGATTTGGGAATGACAATCCCTTCCACACTGGGAGCAAGTGCAGCCTGTCCCTGGTCTGTCTCCCTGGCTATGGGCCTTCCTTCTTTGCCTCTTTGCCTCAAACTGTTGGCCAAGTGTCTCTTCAAACTGGGAAAGGCCATGCCGCACAGCCTGCCTCCAAGCGGGCTGCTCAGAGGCCAGGGTTTCCCACCTGTTGAGGTCCACGCCTAAGGCCTTCAGATCCCTCTTGCAGATGTATCGCAGCTGTGGTCTACCTGTAGGGCGCTTTCCTTGCACAAGTTCTCCATAGAGGAGATCCTTTGGGATCTGGCCATCATCCATTCTCACGACACCATACAGCTTAATCCATCACCATACAGCTTAATAAGTCATGTGCTTGTACATGTCATGTCATGTACGTGTAGTATATGCCTTAATACTGGTGGTCAGGCACAGACTGTCAGGTTACCATAACTGTCATCCAGCAATCCATCTGGGTTCTCTTTCCCATGCCTATCTACCAGTACCTGATCTCTTCCACTGGCTCAGAGTCTTTACTCTAATTAGAAATAATCAGTGATTTTAATTGGCCAGTTTTCCTGGGTGATTAAAATCAACCCTGGTTTATATGCATGTGCACTAGAGACAATAT
The DNA here is from genome assembly GCF_035046505.1 of Tiliqua scincoides. Classification (NCBI taxonomy): domain Eukaryota; kingdom Metazoa; phylum Chordata; class Lepidosauria; order Squamata; family Scincidae; genus Tiliqua; species Tiliqua scincoides. The sequence continues at coordinate 11,523,762 of NC_089824.1, read as the reverse complement.
GCATCTAATCCCATTTGGGCGTTTTCGGAGATTTATCTTGGAGAGACCCTGGATAGGGTGCTGAATCCTGAAGAATCAAAATGCTACATACTCATACAAAAAGAATTAATGGACTAATCTTACCCTGCACCTGGGTACAGGGCCGCTAACAGAGTGTCTGCTGCATCCTGTTGTCTGGCTGGGAATTGGGCTGACTGTGAAAGATATGTTAAAAAAAATTACTCACTTCTCCAGCCACTGCTTGGTCCCCTATGGGCCCACTCAGATCTGCACCTGCTCTTTTACTGGCATAGATCTGTTACAAGGAATGGTGGTTGGCAACCTTCAGTCTTGAAAGACTATGGTATAAGCCTACAGCACCCAGTACTCCCAAGCGGTCTCCCATCCAAGTACGAACCAGGCCCGACCCTGCTTAGCTTCTGAAATCAGACAGGATTGGGCATTTACAAGGAAGGGGGCATGTCAAGCCCAGGAAAAGGGCATAGGAATTGGCACCACCAGTGTTGCCAAGATCCACCCTGCCCCATCCTGGCCCAGACTGCATCTTGATCTGCCCCCACTGCCAGGAGAACTCTAGTAGTGGCCAGTCTGTGGGGCGGTGGTGAGCCGCTTTCCAGGCCTTGCACCAGTGGTGCTCCGCAAACCAGCAAAGTGGCTGCCCCAATGATGTACCATGCAGGTAGGATTGGGTCGTTGGAGCCAGAATGGAGTAGCGGTTCTAGACTCAGAAGAACCACGTTTAAATCCCCACTCAGCCTTGAAGCTTCCTGGGTGACCTTGGGCCAGTCACTATCTCTAAGTCTTACAGGGTTGTTGTGAGGACAAAAGGAAGAGAGGAATCATGTAAACCTCTCTGAACTCCTTGAAGGAAGGGCAGTATAGAAATTGTGAATGAACAAACTTACTTAAATATGCACAGGATTATGCTCTTAAACATAGACGCCTGCGTGGCTCGGTCATGTTGTGAGAATGGATGATGGCCAGATCCCAAAGGATCTCCTCTATGGAGAACTTGTGCAAGGAAAGTGCCCTACAGGTAGACCACAGCTGCGATACAAGGACATCTGCAAGAGGGATCTGAAGGCCTTAGGAGTGGACCTCAACAAGTGGGAAACCCTGGCCTCTGAGCGTCCTGCTTGGAGGCAGGCTGTGCAGCACGGCCTTTCCCAGTTTGAAGAGACACTTGGCCAACAGTCTGAGGCTAAGAGGCAAAGAAGGAAGGCCCATAGCCAGGGAGACAGACCAGGGACAGGCTGCACTTGCTCCTAGTGTGGAAGGGATTGTCACTCCCGAATCGGCCTTTTCAGCCACACTAGACGCTATTCCAGAACCACCTTTCAGAGCGCGATACCATAGTCTTTTGAGACTGAAGGTTGCCAACACACACATGCTCTTAGCTTCCTGAACGGAAACCAACACATATGCACCACGGACAAAATTTGGATGGTGATTTATCAGGGACCAGTAAATAGGGACTGCCTCTGGTAAACAAGAGCTGTTGGAGGTTGCATATCCCATCAACAGCCCCAATTCAATGCAGTCCCAGTTCCTAGCCCAACCCCCTATCTTCCAGCTCCCTTAGGCTGCAATCCTATCTACACTTACCTGGGAGTAAGCCCCACTGACTACAATGGGACTTACTTCTAAGTAGATATGGCATATGTTTGGGCTGCAAGAGGCAATTTCTTATTTAAAAATAGCACCCCCCTGCCTGCCCCCAAATATATGCCTGATCTCGTCTGATCCCCAAAGCTAAGCAGGCTCAGGCCTGGTTAGTACTTGGATGGGAGACCGCTTGGGAATACCAGGTGCTGTACGCTTATACCATAGTCTTTCAAGACTGAAGGTTGCCAACCATTTTTTTAAATGGAGCACTGAAACCTATCGTGCTTATAGGATGGCTTGGTGGGTAGAGCCTAATATTAGACTCTAATTCTTTGTATAATAAACTGATCCATTTAAATAATGGAAGTGTTTGAAGTGTTCAATTAAGGCTAAAGGCCTGAATTGACATACCCACTGCAAATTCTGGTGCCTAAATTTAGAGTTTCACATGGAGACAAGGGGTGGGCTTTAGAGCTGGGAAAGACCCTGTATAGCTCCTGCCCTGGTACTCTGCCAATGCCTTTACTTTACTGCCGCGAAACATAGTTATGACTTGGCATATGCCTGGGAAAACAGGAACAGGGTGGACACAAATGGGGCAATCAAATCCCCCACAGAAATAATGTGATTTCATGGTTCACGCAAAGAGTACTTTTATGTACTCTAAATAGCCAAACACGGATATTCTGATATAATGGAATTAATTGAAGCACAAATTGGACTCATTAGAAATAAGAACACTGAAGAGTCCAATGAACTTGTCTCAAAGACAGAATTGCTCTCCTGATACATGGTTACGGGCAAATTCTCTGCTATAGAAGAACACAGATCTAAAGGAACATTTGCCCATGGGTTATGGTCTGTGAATAAATTAGTGATGGAAGCAAAGTCATTATGGGTGCAAGCCTAACCAGTACATAGGCCGGCATAAGTCCCCTGGGAGGGTCGCAAACGTGCTGTAAAGCATGTTTGCGCCTCCGTGGGAGGAAGCTGCGTCGGCCGCCAGAAGCCTCTGTGGTACCTTCTTTGCCGCCACTTGTGTGTCAGCGCACCTGCGCCGACACAAGCGGTAACGGTAGGCGTGGGGGGGCAGGGAGGAGGGGTGTTTCTGGGTGGGGCGAGGGCGGGCGATGGGTGGCCCTGGGGAGCCAGGGGTGGGGCTAGGACCCAGCGGTTATGCCAGATCCCAACCCCCATCCCCGCGGAGAACGGAGTGGCTTCAAGCTGCTCCACTCTCCTCAGACTTGCGCCACCTCCAGAGGTGGCGCAGGTCCTAGGAGACCCATTGGGGCGAGCAGCCCTTACCCAGGGGCCTCCTGGTTTGCCTGCTCCAGCGCAGGTTTGGTTTGCACCCTATGTAGACTAATGCAATCTGGGGGGAAATCATTCCTTTCCAGGGATGCCGGGGCTTGAGCCAGGAAGGAACTTCCAGGAATTGGGGGCCTGTGACTTAAACTAGTGGTCCCATCATGAATCACCAGTGTCTTCACACAGTGTCTGGGTTGTAGGTGGACCTCTGAACCTTCCAGAAGGGAGTATCAACATCAAACCTTCACCAGGCAAGCAGAATGAAGCTTCTGGATTGGCCAAACCTGATCTTGTACTACCCTTCATTTAAAATCTTAGGGTAGAGATAAACAGCTGGCAGCCAGTGTGCTGGTTGCAGCCATGTACTTCAACCGGAGACAGTCCCCGCCCCAATTTTTCTCATACATCATTGTCCCTGTTCTTACATTCTGGGGAATGCCTGAGGACTTTCTGGGGTTCTTGTTTTTCAGGGTTCAGCTCTCTTCCTGAAATTTCCAGACAGTGTGAATGTGCATCGGGGATAGGATGAGTCTTTCCCCCAACAACAACAATACACACTGATAATTTCTCAGATATCTTCAGGGGAAAAATCAGTGGAGGAGAGGCTACAGGGAAGTAAATGAACACGGAAGGAAGAAAAGAGGCTTCAACAATGTGTAGTGGTGGAGGGAGTGGGGCTTTCAAAGTGCTCCTTGTTCTGAGAAATGGGGTATTACAACCATAATATCCCTATTTTCCTCTGTGAAATGCTGGAGGGTATGTGCCTGTTCCCACACAGACCTTTGAAGCTTCTTCAGCTTGCAGCTTAAATTCAGGCACATGAAGTCTAAGGTCAAGGGTAGAGTATTCTTGTGTCTCTATCCTAACTGTTCCTCATGGCAAAACTCTGAGCCAATCCTGCTTAAGTTTTTCAGGCAAGGTGAAATGGAGACCAAAGGGAAATGATCAAAGTCGAAAGGAATGGAAACAGAGATACTTGTCCATCTCTATTGTATTATCAGTCAATGACATTTTCTGAACATGTTGTTCAGTTGTTAAGTCATGTCCGACTCTTAGTGATCCTGTGGACCAGAGCAGGCCAGGCCTCCCTGTCTACCACTAACTTCCGGAGTTTGTCCAAATTCATGCTCATTGCCTCAGTGACACTATCTAACCATCTCATCCTCTGCCGTCCCCTTCTCCTTTTGCCTTCAGTTTTTCCCAGCATCAGGGTCTTTTCTAAAGAGTCCTCCCTTCCCATGAGATGACCAAAGTATTTAAGCTTCAGTATCTGTCCTTCCAATGAACTGTCAGGGTTGATTTCTTGTAAGATTGACTGATTTGATCTCCCTTACACCCAGGGGACACTCGAAAGTCTTCTCCATAACTTGAAAACAGCATAATTCAAACACACCCTCCTGTTGTTTAAATTGGTGTAAAACAGGCAGCTGCAGAGTAAATTAATATATAATATACAGAAGGTGGAGCAGAGCCTTCGTCTATAATACTGATGTGGTGTTGGGCAGAGATTCATACTATGAAAATTCAGCCGTTATATACAAGCCCCTATTTGCATTTGTAAAATGCTGGCGAGCATTGGCTAAATTCTCTTAGTAGGATTGATGGCAGACCAGGAATTGAACCTGGGTCGTCTTATTTGATTAGCACAATGGATCTTGGAGACAATGTGTTTTGCAATGCGCTCACGTCAGACTTAAATTGGTTTCAGTGTTTCCCATCATGGTAATGTGAATGTAGAAACATTTTGTTTCCTTCCCTTGAGAACTAGCACATGCACACTGGAGCTCTCCAGTGGCTCGGCATGTACAGTGTGTAACAGGCCTTCTTATACCTATCCTATGTTCCAGTCAATCTATAGCTAGGTTGCCTGAAGTTAAAAACCTATCCTGGCATTTCCCAAGCATGGGCTTTTGGTTTGCTCCTTCAAGATACATTAAGCAAGTGTATTATACACATGGTTGCTAAACCCATTCTTTCAAGGCTGCTGAGGCCAGTGGCGTAGCTAGAGGGGGTGCAAGGCACTTTCCAAGGAGCCTCACCACGGCATGCAGGCAGCCCCTCCTTCTCCCCTTCGGAGCCATTCCATGCAGGGGGAGCAAGACGGAGGCAAATGCAGGGAGGTAAAATGCCTCCATTTTGCTCCCTTGCCTGGAATGGCTCCGAAGGGGAGGGGCCGTGATGAGGCTCCCTGCAAAACTTAGTGCTTTGCACCCCCATCTAGCTACATCACTGTCTGGGGAAATATGGGACACAAGTTCTCATTTGTGACCCAGACAGCCTTGTCTGAATTTTCTGAAGGAAAGGTGCTGCTGAAATGGAAATGAGTCAGATATCTCAGGAACACCGAGGAGCACCAAAAGGGGCTTGCAAAATTCCTTAGGGATGGTGTTCACACATCCTTACACTGCTACTGAAGTTTGCCGTGTTAAATGTGACCCACTGTCAGTCAATCGTGGACAATACTGGGCTCAGCCAGTCAATCATCTGACTCAGTACAAGGCATTTTGACGTGCTACCAAAGTTTGGAGCAAAATAAATAAAATTGGAGCAAAATGCCAGTGGTTGGGAGCGACAGCAGCTGAGGGGTTACACGCATACCCTGCTTGTAGGCTTTCTGGCCACTGTTGGAAAAAAATATGCCAGATTTGACAGACCTTTAAGTCTGGTGTTCCAGCAGGGCTCTTATGCTCCTGGGGGAGAGGGCTTGGCTCAGGCCCTGAGGCCCTGAGGCTGCTCATTTCTTCTGATCCAAATAGCCACAGCAAGGGGTTATGTTTAGGCACAGTCAGGGTGTGCTGCAGCACTTTGATGTGTCATAAAAGGTCCACAGGTGTGGTGTCGGAGCATAGTAGTTGAAAATCACTGAAAAACTATGTTCTGTGGCTTTGTTTTTAGGGTAACAAAGCGTTTCCACCAGTGGAAGAAGAGGGACAGATAATTTGATACTATAGGCCAGGGGTGCCCAAACACCGGCCCGGGGGCCACTTGCGGCCCTCGAGGTCTCTCAATGCGGCCCTCAGGGAGCCCCCAGTCTCCAACGAGCCTCTGGCCCTCCAGAGATTTGTTGGAGCCCGCACTGGCCCAACGCAACTGCTCTCAGCGTGAGGGCGACTGTTTAACCTCTCGCGTGAGCTGTGGGATGAGGGCTCGCTCCACTGCTTGCTCTTTCACATCTGTGATGCAGCAGCATCAGCAAAGGAAAGGCCAGCCTTGCTTTGTACAAGGCCTTTTATAGGCCTTGAGCTATTGCAAGACCTTCATTCATACATATAAGTTCATCTTTAATATATTCATTTATGTAAACTTATGTAAATTTATTCAAATTTTAAATGTAAATTAATTCTTTTTTTTCTAAGGCACCTGACACAGTGTCAGAGAGCTGATGTGGCCCTCCTGCCAAAATCTTTGGACACCCCTGCTATAGGCAGTTGCCCTAGAAACAGAGCCATAGAACCCAGAAGTGACGTCACATGAGGCAAAGACCATAGAAAAAAACAGAGAGGTCAGTGAGTGCGCCATGAGAAAAAAAAAAAGGTTGAAAATCACTGGACTGTGCCCTGTCCCTACAAAAACAGTCTAGCACTAAGATTGTTTCTCCCTCTTGCATGCCAAGCTTTGCCAGGGAGCTATAAATGACCTACAATGGTTTGTTCAAATCTGTATATAGGAATGTGTGGGGGACCCTCTGGATGCTGTGTATGGCGGAGATTCTTTCCCCATACTGTGTCTGTTACTGCAGATGAATGCTGAATACAAGGGGGCAGGTCTTTAGAAGTGCATCAGCAGCAGGGATGGAACTAGTATAGTATGATATGATCCCAGGAGCCCTCCATGTACTCCTGTATAGTTTGGAAACATCTGAAGAGGGCTGGTGTGAATCCAGAATGACATCCAATCCTGTGCATTACTCAGAAGTAAGTCCCATTATAGTCAATGGGGCTTACTCCCAGGGAATTGTGGATAGGATTGGGCTATAAGTCATTAAGGCTCAACAGACAAGTTAGACATGGAGATAAGCCTCCCACTTGCTACTGTACAGTGCAGCGATTTTCAGAGTTTTTCTTCTCATGGTACACTGACCTCTACGGTCTTCTCTATGATCTTCGCCTCTTGTGATGTCACTTTTGGCTTCCGGGAGACTCTTCTGGGTTCTGTGGCTCTGTTTCTAGAGCAAAAGTCTGTCGTAACAAATTGTCTGTCCCTCTTTCTCCACTGGCTCTGCAGACAATTACTATGGACAGTTGCCCTAGAAACAGAGCCACAGAACCCAGAAGAGTTTTCGGGCAATTTTCAACTACTATGCTCCAAATTCCTGCCCCTGCGGACATTTCACAGCACACCAATGTGGCAAGGCACACCAGTTGAAACTCATTGGTATAGCCTAATTTGCTAAGGCAAATAATGAATCCCCTTAGCACAGGTCGGTGCTAAAAGTCTATCTCCTGGTGAGGACGTTCTCATCTAGGATATTGCCAGGAAACCAAATGCTGGCAATGGAAAGGTTTGTTTGTGTTCATGCAGAACAACTACTGAGTTGATTGGTCTATCCTGCCATGGGTCTCTGGCTCCCCAAAGGTGTGCTGATTATACCCAGTGAGTCACACAAGGGGTGGAGTACCTTATCCTCTGCAACGTAATTCTTTGTCACAGACAGGAAAATCAGCCCGATAGATGGATCGATCTGGCTCTGCGTGAAACTGTGAATCATTTTAGCAGTCCAGCCTAAAGTGATGGATAACAAGCCAGTTCCAGCATATGGCAGAATCGAGCTGATAGAGAAGCTTCCTGATCTTCTCACATAATCAGATGAGAGTAGACAAAGAGGCTGGGTAACTGCTTGTACTTAAAGAATTCTTGATACTAATGTCAAGGTGGACCTTACCTGTATGAGGATCTCTAATGCTCAGACTAGAAATGGGATTGAAGCAGCTGTGGTCACCCTGTGATGGGCTGGGAGAAGGACCAAGAGAGTGGGACCCTCCTAATTTGAGCATGGTAGCCTGACCTTTCTAACTGGGGTTTGGAGGCACTGCATTGCAGTGGTTCCACGCCTGTCTCAGAGGTAGGGGCCAAATAACGGTTAAATCACACGACTGTCACTGAAATGATGTGAGCAGTGGTGTAGCTAGAGGGGGTGCAAAGCACTACATTTTGCAGGGAGCCTCACCGCAGTGTGCAAGTGGCCCCTCCACTTTGCAGCTGTTTTGGGCAGGGGGAGCAAATTGGAGGTGCACGCTCCCCCTCCTGGTATGGCTCCGAGGGGGAGGGGCTACTTGTACTCTGCGGTGAGGCTCCCTGCAAAATGTAGTGCTTTGCACCCCCTCTAGCTACACCACTGGAAGTGAGTGCACATCAGCCAAAAGAAAGCCTACATAAAAAGACCCGTCTTCGGTGTCCACTTAAAAAGACTGAAGTCCCAAATCTGGCTTTTGTTTAAGGCACAAGCCAGTAGAAGCAGTTGATGTTCTCTTATGTAAGAGAAATTTTCTTCATCACTTATCTTCATTCTAGTTTTAATCTAATAGCGCTCTCTCTCTCTCTCTCTCTCTCTCTCTCTCTCACTCTCTCTGTGTGTGTGTGTGTATGGGGGAGGGCTGTTGGTAAAGGTACAGGAGCAGAGCCAGAAAAAAGTTGGCAACCCTATGCATATCGAGCCACAGGATCAGACTTTTTAAATGGTCATTACCACCCAAAGAGACAGAGCCCGCAGGTCTGCACCACGTACCAGCCGAATGACAAAAGCAGGGCAAATAGAGTTACCCTGGAACGTGATGGAGCGTTAACAGCCTGGACCACCTACGGGCTGTTGGACTGCAGGCTGTTTTGCTTTGGCTCTCTGAAACCAACCTGGTTGCCATATGTCTGCAGAGCGTTGCCTTCGACAGAGCACCCTGGTAATCCAACAGACTTGGCTGAGCTCATATTTCATGTGAAGCTGCTGCTGTGTTTATAAGAAACAGAACCAAAGCAATGACCTGATGGCAGAGCATGATTGATAGATTTTTGCTTAAGGAGCGTGGATGAAAATACGGCTTCCTGGCAGGCCGCCGTGTGGCCCCCTGCATCCCTTCAGTCAATTTCCATTGTGGTAGCAAATGGAGAGCACTCAGCGGAGTTGCCTGAATTTTCCATTTTGGAACGGCTGGGTGCTGGCCAGACTTTTCGAAGTGCCTGCTGACTGTACAGTCTGGAAGGCAAGAAAAGCATTTCCTTAAACCTTTAAAACGGAATATTCCTTGTAAGGACGATCCGTTCTTTGCAGCTAGTTTGTCTTTCAGAAGAGTGTTCCTGGATTTTGGCAGCCCTTGGGAGAACAACAAAGCAAAGTCTTTGGCTGTTAAGTGTTTTCTTTTAAACCAGGCTTAAAAATAAAATGCAAATAAAAACATAAAAAACAGAGAGAGGAGTTTACAAACTGCCTATGAGGAGAGCTGCTGAAATTTTCTGATTAAACAAAACAGACACAACAAGTTTCTTAAGACAAGTATTTTATGCTTTGATATATTTCAGGGGAACCTCGAATGCTTTGATTGCAAGAGGAAGGGCAGGACAAAAGTGTAGATTCAGCACTAATACTAATAATGATAGATTCCTAACTCAAGCACCAACAAGCACTGATACACCTGGTGGTCTCTTAACTTAGGGCCCAATCCTATCCAATTTTCCAGCCCTGGTGCAACTACAATGCAGCCCCATGGTAAGGGAACAAATGTTCCCATACCTTAAGGAGGCCTCTGTGACTGCTGCCCCACTACAAGATGCAGTGCATGCCCCATTAGCACAGTTGCACAGGCACTGGAAAATTGGATAGGATCGGGCCCTGAGGGCGCAATCCTAACCTGCACTGATACAGCCAGGCTGCACTGGCCTGCACTGTATTCAGCGCAGGTTAGGAGCAGGCTGGAAATCACTTCGGGTAAGGGGATATTTTTCCCCCTTACCTCCTGGTGAGCACCAGCCTGCCCTATGGGGCTATTCAGTTCTGTGTCAGCTATTTATCTGGTGCAGGCTGTATAAGACTGCTGGGCCTGGGAGTGAGGGTTAGGATATGATGCACGCTGCAGCAGCAGTTCCACCCCCTCCTGGACCTGATCCACCCTCCCCAGCCCCAAAATGCCTCCTCCTCACCCCCAGAATGCCCTCCTCCCACCCCCTGGCCCTGGTGAGGTGGTGTGGGCCTCTGCGCCGGACTAGCCAACTCCCGAGTTGGTGTAAACATGCCTTACGGCACATTTGCAGCACTTGGGAGCTGGTGCAGGGATTCTGTGCCAGCTCCCAAGTACCAGTTTGGATCAGGTTGTTCATGTGAGCTCCCCATCATCAGAAACATCCCAGAACACTATTGCATTTAAGACAATGGCTTTATCCAAGCATCATTTTTTCTTTCTTTCAGACCTTTATAAGTCACTTGTGAAAATTGCCCATGGCTCAAATGTGGAAAAACAAAACGTCAAATCCAAGCTTGGAAAGAATGTTGTTCTTCCCTTCCTGCCAGTTACTGGTATTTCTAGATCTTCAGAAACACTTTTTGAGTAAGATTTCAGCCACAGAGCAAGTCAGGGATAATCTGTTGCCATCAAACAGGAATGGCTTGAAATGTGCGCGGTCAGGCAGCTCTAATTTTCAAAGCAGAAATGTAGGCAATTGTTACATAAAGCAGCCTAGATTTATTTATTTAAAACGAGAGAGATAGAGCTTTCAGCGGAAAATGGCTGAGTCCCATTGGCCTGAAAAATCACTCAGCTGGGTGAGACGATTGCTTTGCTGCTGTTTGCTTATTTATTTTTAGCGCCTGTTTAAAGACACGCACAAAAAAATCCAAGGAAATCAATTTTTTTGTGTGGAGGATTATGACTTGCTCTGATACATTTAGCAGGCTTCTGGAATCCATGTTGTGGGAGGAGAGACACAGAAGGAAAAGAAGGAACAGAGTCATTGCTGGACAAGAGAGTGCGTCTCTTTGGGCAGATTTGCCTATGCGCCCCCTTCACTTGCTGACTCCTCACTAAATGTTTGAACTGTCTCCACTGGAAGGCCGCATGCTGATACCCATAAGTACTGTCTGTGGTGTGGGTTAAATATTGGCAGGGCTGGGGCAGCAGATCGTAGCCTGTGCAGAAGATTTGTTGTTAATTAGCGACTCAATCCTAACTTGACGGTGGGCCAGCGGGGCCATTCCTGTGCCAGCCCAGAGTGTCGCATATGTGCAGGAAGGCGCGTTTGCACCTACTCGAGAGCTGGCTGGGCCAACATGAAGGCCTGTGCCAGCTCGGCCGTGCCAGATCTCAACCCTATCCTGGCTAGCAGTGGCAAGTTTGTGCTGGGTAGTGCAGGAGCTGGGAGAGGGTCTCAGGGGGGTGGCTTGGAGGCAGGAGGGGCATTTTTGGGCAGGAGAGCAGAGTGGGGGAAGATCAGATCCAGGAGAGGGGCCAGGTCAGCAAAGGCCTCTTTTGCTGTATCTTAAACCCCATTCCTGACCCGGGCAGCCCTACATGGGCTTCCAGGATTTGTATCATCAACTGGTGCAGATCTGAGAAGCCCCAAGGGGTATATATCCCCTTAACCCAAGGAGACCTCCAGCAACCTCCTAAGCTGCACACTGACAAGGTGCTAAAACTATCAAGGTTCCATTGGTTTTTGATAATGGACAAGGCACACTGGGCTGCCGGAGGGAGGCTCATATCCCCAAATGACTCTTCTCCAAACTCCTGAGACACACCTGCAGACCATTTGTGGCAAACCAATGTGCCACAGCACACTGCTTGAAAATTGCTGAGATAGATCTTAGCGGAAATAGATAATCTAGTGGATATTTTAGTGGATGGAGAAATCCAAATAATTCCCTGAACTGAAAAGGCTCACAGCCCAATTCTGTCCACAGTTTCCTGGGAGTAAGCCCCATTGACTCAAATGGGACTGACTTCTGAGTAGACATGCATAAGATTGGGCTGTCAGTTGCCTACTGAAAATAAGCAGTGATGGAACCAGGCAAGGATCAGTGTGCCGTGGCACACTGGTGTGCCATGAATGGTCCTCAGGTGTGCTGCAGGAATTTTGGGAAGGGTCATTTATTAGTAGGGCCATTGGGGATGTGAGCCCCCCACTAACAGCCATGATGTGCCTTGTCAATTGTCCAAAATCCAGTGGTGTGCCTTGACCATTTTAGTGCCTTCCACTAGTGCACGTGAGATGGAAAAGGTTGAAAATGTTTTAGAGCAGGGGTGTCCAAACTTTTTGGCAGGAGGGCCACATCATCTCTCTGACGCTGTGTTGGGGGCTAGGAAAAAAAATTAATTTACATTTCAAATTTGAATATATTTACATAAATGAAAATATTAGAGATGGAACTTATATGAATGAATGAAGGTCTTGCAGTAGCTCAAGGCTTATAAAAGGACATGCACAAAGCAAGGCCAGCCTTTCCTTCACTGCCGCATCACGGACTTGAAACAGCAAGCAGTGGAGGGAGCCCTCTGCTCACAGCTCACACGAGAGGTCAAACGGTCACCCTCATACTGAGAGCAGTTGCGTCAGGCCAATGCAGGCTCCAGCAAGTCTCTGGAGTGCCAGAGGCTCATTGGAGATTGGGGGCTCCCCCAAACTGGATTGGGAGTTCCCAAGGGCTGCGATTGGCCCCCAGACCAGGGTTTGGACACCCCTGTTCTAGATGCTACAATTTCATGACATTGCATCATGTGCAGGAGCATTCGGGGGGAAAATGTTGCTGTTGCTGCCCCATCCAACAAAAATCACAGGTAGCATCAATGAAAACAGAAGGGGCGAGATGCTAAAGTGCCCCACCCCAATTTGTCCAGAACTGTGCTTAGGAGAATTATCCACAGTTCTCTTCTGTAGAGCAATTAATTACATGAAACATTGGTATAGTGGCCTTCTGAGCATGTAGAGCAGGGGTGTCAAACATTAGGCCCATGGGCCAGATGTGGCCCCTGGAAGCTTTTTATCCTGCTTCAGAATCTCCTAGCACCGCCATCAGCTGCTTCCAACCGCTGAGCTGTGCTGAGGTATCACTGCTGAAATGGCAGCTCATGTGATAACTGGTCCTCCCATGTCTTGAAAATATGTTCAAGGTTTGTGTGCTTTCTGCTATTTGCAGGTAATGAGTTCCTAAGTGAGGAAAAAGTGCTTATTTCTGGTCACGACCAGTTTAATGACATCACTTCCTGCTGTATGACATCACTTCTGGCCCTCAGCAGACATCATGAATGCTAAGCAGCCCTCCGTATGAAATGAGTTTGACCCCCCCTGAGTGCTACACATGGATTTTATTGATAATGTTCACAACAATTCTGTAAGGTACATGCATCATTCGCTGCCTACTGCACATGGAGAAGACTGAGATTGGCTTCTGGCTTGCCTAATGATGCCTGGTGAGATCATGATACAGATGTGATTTTAACCAAGTCCTGATTTGCAGATCATTCTCCTAGCAGTCGTACTACACCAGCTCTATTGCATAGTCCTTTTCCCTCCTGCTACTACAGTTCTTAATGCTGCTACTAAATAGCTTCTAAAATCTGGAATATTTTTATTATAGCATTATATTGTTTTTAACATGCTAGCTGCCTTGCAAACTTTTAATCAAAGGCAAGTTATGAATATTTTAATGAAATAAAGTCTGCATTTTCTGTATATATATTAAAATATCTGTATCCTGCCCCGTGTTGTGATTTTTTTTTAGGCAACTCACGGCATTAAGAACATATGAACATAAGAACAGCCCCACTGGATCAGGCCATAGGCCCATCTAGTCCAGCTTCCTGTATCTCACAGCGGCCCACCAAATGCCCCAGGGAGCACACCAGATAACAAGAGACCTCATCCTGGTGCCCTCCCCTGCATCTGGCATTCTGACATAGCCCATTTCAAAATTGCGCATACACATCATGGCTTGTACCCCGTAATGGATTTTTCCTCCAGAAACTTGTCCAATCCCCTTTTAAAGGCATCCAGGCCAGTCACCATCACCACATCCTGTGGCAAGGAGTTCCACAGTCCAACCACATGCTGAGAAAAGAAATATTTTCTTTTGTCTGTTCTAACTCTCCCAACACTCAATTTTAGTGGATGTCCCCTGGTTCTGGTGTTATGTGAGTTATGGTGTTATTACCATGCATTCCCCAAATAAATACAGCCAACAACAGGTATGGAATTAAAATGGGCCACTTTACTGAATTACAACAAGACAGCAACAAGGCAACAACAGGGTAAACAATACCCATCCCAAGTGCGGGGTTCTAAGTGGGGGAAACGGCCCTAGCTGTCTACGTCCCCCAACCTCATAGGGCGTCCACCCGACTCCAGGCGTAGCTCAATTGTTATTAAGCCCGCCTTTCACCGTCGCCCAAAGAGGGTAAGTCAGCCGAACTGCTATGCCTTCAGGTCACCCCTGCAAGGCCCCCAAGTTCAGACAAGGGGCTAGCTAGCCTGCCTCCTTGAGCCAGTCAGGCATCATAGGAGCGGTTCTGGTTCACCCCTGTCCTTGCGGACTTAGATTGGACACCGAGACGGTCTTCTGCCTACCCACCCCGCACTTCTACCGCCAGTGACCAGGGCGTTAAAAGATATATTGCAACCCAAACATGCTCCATAGCCAGTCTGAGGTAGGCGGAAACAAAACACCATCATAGGGCCAATCAGATGGTGATTAAAAAATTCTTACCTGGCCCTCCGGAGAGCGACCAGCTAATCCCAGACTAACTACAGGGCGGAAGGGCGGGGGTCGCTTCCCAGGAACGGACTAAGCTGAACTCAGCGTATGCGCACTAGATCAAGCTCAGTCGTCCCGCCCCCTTCGGCAAGCCAACCAATCAGCTGGCAGCAAAGCCCTGCTGCCGGCTGATAGAGGGGCCAGCCTGGCAATTATTGCTAGCGTGCCACAGAGGCGTGCTAGCCGCTCTTATTCAAAACAACTAGCTTAAGTCAGCACAAAGAAACTAGCACAATAAAAACATTATATTAAATGAGATGGAAATCGCTGCAAAAACAAAACAAAGCAGGAACTGAGAACAAATCGGCAGAAAGCCAAAGGAGAAATCCAAACTGCAGGGTAAGTACCTAAACAGAATCCGACCTCAAGGCAAATGGAGACATGATTGTAACACCCCATCCCAAAATGCTGTATTTTGTAACACTCCATCCCAAAAGAGAATTTTGCAAGCCCTTTGCAAAACTCTGCTATAATGTTCTATCCATGTACAAGCCTCTCCTTCACCAATATAGACACACAACAGAATGTTTGTGCTTTTGGTTGAAGATATGCTAGAAAAATATCACTGCATGCACTTGAGACAAGATATACTTCCTTAACACTCACATGGACTTATGTTCTAGAGCAGGGGTGCCCAAACCCAGGTCCAGGGGCCACTTGTGGCCCTCAGGGACCCCCAATCTGGCCCTCGGGGAGCCCCCAGTCTCTAATGGGCCTCTGGCCCTCTGGAGAATTGCTGGAGTCCGCACTGGCCTGACGTGACTACTCTCAGTGCAAGGGCCAACTGTTTGACCTTGCTTGCGAGCTGTGGGCCAAGAGCTCCCTTTGTCTCTTGCTATTTCACATCTATAAAGCATCAGTGGCAGCAAAGGAAAGGCTGGCCTTGCTTTGCACGAAGTCTTTTATAGGTCTTGAGCTATCGTGAGACCTTCATTCATTCATATAAGTTCCAGCTCTAGTATATTCATTTATGTAAATTTATTCAAATTTATTCAAATTTTAAACATGAATTAATTCTTTTTACCCAGCCCTCAACACAGTGTCAGAGAGATGATGTGGCCCTCTTGCAAAAAGTTTGCAAGTTTTGGACAGAGCAAAACTCTGAGCAGCGATTTTCAGCTGGTGTGCGATGGCATATTAGTGTGCTGCAAAAGGTCTGCAGGTGTGCTGTGGAAGTCTGGAGCACAGCGGTTGAAAATCGCTGAAAAACTTCTTTGAGTCCTGCGGCTTTGTTTCTAGGGTAATTGTCTATCGTAACAAATTGTGCTGTATCCAGCGCAAGTTAGGTGCAGGCTGGGATGCAACTTGAAGGGGACTTATGTCCCCTTACCCCAAGTAACACCCCAGCCATCCCTATGGGGCTTCTCGGATTTGAGTGGCCGAGTGTAAGGCCCACGTAAAGTTGCCCAGCCTTACATATCTGAGTGGCCCATGTAAGGCCACCTGGGCTGGGGATGGGGGTTAGGATCCAGCCTATGTGCCAGATCCTGGTCCTACCCCCTCCCTAAGCCATCCTGCCCACTGTTCTGCCGGCCACCCTGCCTCTGCGTGGAATACCCAGTTTCACCCTCCCCCAACCCCCATTTTAGCATAGGGAGGCCGGCACAAACTCACTAATCCACATTGGCGCAGGGACTGGATCTAACCTTTGCAGGCCGGCACGTGTCCTTGCTCTGGCCCAGCCAATTCAAACTTGCCTTATGGTGCAAACTTGCCTTATGGCATGCTTTCAACTCTCCTGGATCCACGCAAGGGACTTGCGCTGGCCCAAGGATGGCTCAGGATTGCTCCCTTAGAGCAGGGTCTCCAAACCCCAGCCCGGGGGCCAGATGCAGCCCGCAGCAAGCCTCTATCCGGCTCGCAGCCAGCTTATTGTCTTCTGAAAGCCTCTGGCCCACTCAACTGAACATGACCAGTGCTGTGCTCTGGTTATGTCTGGATGGTGTTCTGAGGGCCAGAGAGGTTGAATGAATGAGCCCAGTCATTCATTTATTCACTCATCTAAGGGCACAATCCTAACCCCTTATGTCAGTTCTTTCCAGCAGTGACATAAGAGCAATGCAGCTCTGAGGTAAGGGAACAAGCATTCCCTTACTCTAAGGAGACCTCCATGAGTGACATCCAACTGCAGGATGCAGCACATGGCCCATTGGCACCACTATGCCAGTGCTGGAGAGCACTGACATAAGGGGTTAGGATTGCACCCTTAGTTTCATCTCTAATTTATTTATTTAAACTTTATAATTAAATTTTTTTTCTGGCCCTCAACACCACGCCAGATATTTGATGCGGCCCTCTGGCCAAAAAGTTTGGAGACCCCCTGCCTTAGAGACGGTGGGGAGAGAACTGGTCCTTGAAGAAGGACAAGTCCAGCAACTTATGCTAACGAAAAGTGGAGACACAATGCTCCAACAGCAAGAAGAGGACAGTGATTTTCCAGGGACATATACCAGAAAACAAGGTCTGTTCCTGATACACAGTTGGGGTACATGCAGATGGTCCGTCATCTGTTAGAGAGCCCAGGTCTCTCAGCACCCAGCAGCAGGGCCTCCTCTGAAGCTGTGCTGCAGTTATGAAATACTCTCCCCAGGGATGGCTTTGCTGGCAGCATCTGTGAGGGAGTCTCTGACCGAGGCACAGCAGGCAAGCCGGGTCAAGACCTTTGTAATCTTAGTGCTAAGACTAAAAATAAAATTAAACCCAAGAGCTTTCTGTTTAATATTTAATATCAAACATGGTCATATTTTTCTTCGGTGTTAAATATTTCATGGTTAATTTCAGTGCTATGATTCGGAGAAGGAAACTTAGATCCATTGGCTGTTATTTTGGCTTCTCGTACGCATTTTCAGACCTTCTTCAAAACCAGTTTTTAATATGTACCCTGCCTTGAGCTTTTTACAGGGAGGCTGTTAAAGAAATAAATTCATGATTTACATTCATTCAGTGGTTGTAATCGTGTGTCATCGTGATGCCCCGTCCTGAGAGCCCGGGCCTGGGTTGGGGGAAGAGGGAGGCAGCGACGCGACCCGCAGGATCCTGCTACTGCAGGGATAGTGGGGCTTTTTCAAAGCATAACTTACCTCCTGTTAGTGTGTGTGTGGGGGGGGGCTGCAGAGAGGCCTGAGGAGTGTTCTTTAGGACTCCCAGCAGCTTGAAGAAAGTGAAAGTAGCAATCATGACCCACTTCTGGGTTGCAATAGCTATTTTCACTTTTTCAAGCTGCGGGGAGCCCTGCAGAGCGCTTTGCGGGGTTCCCGAACCACGGCAAGAGGTAAGTTATGTTTTTAAAAGCCTCCCTGCCTCTGCAGCGGCGCGTTCCTGGGGATGACTTTGCTTCTTTTTTCCCTGCCTCTGCAAACACTTATTTTGGGAGGTTTACTCCCAAGAAATCTGAGGAACCCCCTGCATTCATTGATTACTTTCAAATGTTATAAAGAATTCTGCATGGTGAGAAGGACAAGGAAACTTTTCCACGATATTTGCAAGGCACTCACAGGAATTCTGAGTCAGAAGCTAACCCAAAGCAGTTACGTGATGTTTCAAAGCAGTCCTCCTCCATCAAGAAGAACTAATTAAAACAGCAGCAGCAGTTGCCAACCTGACCAACTTGCACATGTGCTCTGTCTAGTGCACAGACAAAACAACACAGAAAAAGAGTCTTGGTTCAACTGATATGTGCGGCATGGCTGGGTGGGGGAGGATCGAAGTGGGGATTGGATCAGGCCGGGGTGGATTGGTGGACAAGACAGGGCAGATCTGGCAGCAGCAAGCAGCCTCTGACACACCAGCAAGAGAGTGGGCATAGATCTGAGTAGGCCTATAGGATACTATGGAGGGGCAGAGGAGATAACTAAAGCCTTTGCTTCTTACCTCTTCCAGTCAGCTTTGTCCCCAGCTGGCCCACAGAATGAAGTGGTGTCCAGGTCAGTGATGCTGCACTTTGCAGCCTGGTTTGGGATAGGGTGGTGAATCTATAACTATAATTTAAAAAAAACAAAACAAGGCAGCAATCAATCAGTGGCGTAGCTAGAGGGGATGCAAAGCACTAAGTTTTGCCTCCATTTTGCACCCCCTGCCCATAATGACTCTGAAGGGGGGGGGGAAGGGGCCACTTGTATGCCATGGGGAGGCTCCCTGCAAAACTTAATGCTTTGCAATCCCTCTAGCTACACCGCTGCAAACAGTCCATATAAAACCATGAAACAATTAAAATAAGCAAGCAATATGACTCAGTTTCCTCCCCCAGACAGTAAATCAGACACAAGTTCACCAGCACATCCCACACAAACATCCCACCAGCCAGCCCTGGTGCTTTCTCAGGGGACTCAGTCACACTTGCCAGGGTCCAGAAGCCACACCTGAAGGAGGATGAGGAGAGAGTTGGACTGGCAGGGAAGTTAACTGTTGCCCCACATGGCAAAGGGAGGCAAAAACAGGCCAACTGTAGCAGCACCTTACATTGTGGGCTGATGGTGAATGGAAAGAGGGAAGAACTGAGGTTCTCCACACCAAACGGAGACAGCCAGCAATCAGCTGTGGCAGCAACAGCAGCAAATGGCATTCACACAGTCCTCTTCCTGCCACTGCCAATGCTCAGCTGAGCACACATGCACAGGGGAGCATTCTTGAGGGCAGGGCGGCACCCAGGCAAGTTGGAGAGCTGGATTAGAGGCAGCATCACAAGAAGTGGGAGGGCCAGGCTGGATCCCACTCTTCCAGATGCTGCAGGTCAGATCCAGCTCTTCCACCACTTACTTCATCACAGTCTAGCACAGGACAGGAAGTCACCAGAGGTCTCAAACGAGAGATATTCTGAAGCAGGGCCTCAGCATTTCACATCCAGCACCACAGATGCGGTGTGCTGGTGGCCTATCCTTAAAACACCTCAAACACATACCTTTCCATTGTAGGAAAGGTACTCCAATGCCCTGATCATTTCAGGCAGGGAACTGTTCCCTCCAAGATCCGCAGTGCTCAGTCATCCAGAAGCTTGGTGATGGCAACAATTAATGTACAGAGGTGATGTGACAAGTCGTGAAACTGTACAACTGCAGGAGGGGTCTGCAATAGCACAGACCCCTTACAGGGAATGCTGGTCAGAGAGTGAGATCAGAAGTTGGCCTGGTCAGGCTCTGATTGAGTGCTCCTGTCTATCAGATGGCCCCGTGACCTGGCTATACCTGAACCCATCAGTACTGGTGCTAGTGGTCACAACCACTGTGCCATCAGGGGGCCGGTGGGAGGCTCACCTAAAACCCCCAGCAGGTCAGGTCTGGTGCCAGCACAGATTTTCATTGCTCTGCAGTTTTTCCAACTCTATAGTACCCTTTGGAAAGACAACCAAGACTGTGTACAGCATTTCAGATGTGGCTGCACCACAGATTTGTATAAGGGCACTGCACTACCGGTGGTTTTATTTTCAATTTCTTTTTAAATAATCCCTTATGTGGAGCTTATCCTTCTTCATGGCTACTGCACTCTGAGCTGAGGTTTTCATTGAGCTGCCTGCCAAGACCCCAATATCCTTCTCCTGGCCAGTCACTACCAGTTCAGATCCCAATGGTGTCTAGTTTTCTCTTCCATTATGTTGCCTGCTTGACATCCAGTCCTGCTGTCACTGAGCATATTTCAGCACTTGCAGAGGCTGAAAGTAATCATCAAACTTGCTGACTTGCGTCTTGTAATGTATACTGAAGCATTTTGCATTTTGTTCCTCAAATATGGCAATCGTATTTTGAAGCCACACAGCTACCCATTGTGTTCTCTCCTTGAACACGGTGGTTGAGTGGGTTGATCTCTCCGCCTGGCCGTGTCATCACTCACTTCAGCAGTGTCAGGGTTTATATCAAGCTTAGCAGTCTTAGGGGGGCTCTGCAGGTTGAGTTCACATTCTGGGCACGTGGTGTCATTATCCTGTTGGCTGCCAGCCATTCCTCTCTCATGGCAGCCAGCCATCCTTCTTTCAGCAGCAATGCAGCATTTGTATAAGTTGGAAAGGTCAGAAAAATCAATTAGTGATATGGGACTTTCACAAAAGCCATGGCTAAGAAGCCACTTTAGATGCATTTGCTATTGATGTGTTAAAATGTATCTTGAAAAGTTAGCTAGTTCATCATGTTCTTGTAACGGTTAATATTTGTTACTGAGCGGGCAAGTCCTCGGATTCGGTCTTCTTGCCATGTCTGTATGAACAATCTTCAATTAATTATAATTGTTTTAGAATTCCTATTGACCACAGGGATGCCAAGAGAGAGGGACAGATGCACTAAGTGTGGAGAGGTGCATCTCTTAGCATTATAAATTCAGAATAGGAACTTGTACTTTGTATAGGCATTAAGAATACAAGCAGCCCAATGCTAAGCATGTCTACTCAGAAGTAAATTCCATTATAGCCAACAGGGCTTATTCCCAGGTAAGTTAGGATTGCAGTCAAAGTAATACTGAAAGACACAAGAAGGTACTTGTCGTCAAGCTTCCTGGTTCTCTCAATGTTTACCCAGATCAGGCCCAACTGTGAGGCTACCTGAAGTTCTCACATTGGATGACAGATTTGGGGGGGGGGGTGTCCATCCCTATCCACCTCCTTGCCTCCATCGCTCCTCCTCCCACTCCTTGGATTAGAAATTGAAGAGGGGACAGATAGGAAAAGGAAATGTGGAGGGGAAATGTGGAGAGCTGAGCTAAGATGCCAGAGAGTGGGAGTAGAAGAGGCTGGGACATCTTTGGATAAGGGGAGGACAGCCTTTGCACTTTACTTCTGGTGTCAGGAGGTCTTGAGCCAATCATGACCCAGATGCTGCCAGGTGGTGCACAACCAGGGCAAGAAGGCAATGGTAGCCTTACCAATGTTGCCATTCAGCACCTGGTATTCTGAAGTAGACAGCTCTGGATTCCATTTATCCATTGTGGCTGCTAACTCTTGAATGACATTTATCTTCAGTGCTTGCATTCCTGGAGGGGGGTGACAAAAAGCTAAGTTAGCATTTACCCCTCCCCCCAAGAACACCAGTGATTTTCAACATTTTCAGCTGTAGAATTCCCAATAGGGAATTTTAATTTTCTACCATATGTCTGTCTTTCCCCTTCTCCTCCATTTCTTTCTACAGTTTTCTCCCCTCTCAAGAGGGCAAGCCTTTCTTGTCATTTTGACCAGGTTGTAGAATGTGGCCACCCTGCAGTGACTCTTTCCAGCAGCGTCTACATGGAGGGAGTTGTGTAGTAGTACTTAGTAGCAGTATTATTGCGCTGCAGCACAATAAAATTGATGCCTGTGTCCTGTCCTGGGTTCCATGGAGGGGGACCACTTTCTCTGCCTGCATAAGAACCTCTCATCAAACCTAGCTCCATAGATAGTTCCTGATGTGGAACCAATCCTACAAATAGGAGGACATTTAGGGGTCTATTATCAATAAAGATGTAAACAGCTTGAACAGTTTTTCCACCTTCCCAGAAAGCCTTGCAAATTGTAGTTCTCGGGGAGGGATAGACTTGAGACATTGCAGCACCTTGCCATGCCACAGTTCACAGAATTGCTTGGGACAGTTTGTAGTGGGAATAAACTCTTCATTAATCTGAATAATTAATCATTTCATACCCATTCACTGTTGCAGGTAGTCCCAATCTGGTACCAGGAAGTTCATGGACAAGTCTCAATGCCGGATGCATCCTTCGGAATCATGGAAATGGCACCTATTGGTATTTATTGTTCTCAGCCTGCAAGATGATCCTCAGTAGATTAGGGCACACATCTTCTGTTGCAACACCTCTGCGGTGATTTTTTTCCTCTGAATTAATATGAGATCAGTTTGTATGCCAGTGAGCTTCCCCCCCCTTTAGCTGAATATTCAAAAAATATACAACTGTGTATCCTATTCCAGTTCCTCTGAAAATTTGACACAGGCAGTGGCGATTCCATGTGAAATGAACATCTTGTTCTGCTCTTGGTACTTCCTTGTCTCCCCCCTCCCTTCTTTAATCAGAATTTAAGTATGCAATGCACAAGGCAAAGGTGGTTTAAGTTCAAGCCAACAGTATTTGCGGAGAACAGATTTATGAATTCCTGTGCTAGCGGTTTTCCAGGTGGTCTGAAGTAATAACGGATGTGGGAGACAATGTCGGTGGCTTCGCAGAAAGCCTGCAATATTCTTGCTATTGATTACTTGTTACACCGAAAAGTGTACTTGAATATTGCATGAAAATAAAAATAACATCAACCCCCACCAGTCCCTTACAATTGATTAGATACAATGCAACAGTTGGATACAAGAGCCATAGATTCTAATTTATTATGTGTTTTACCAGATAGTAGCCCCTTGCAAATGTTACCCACCCACGACCAAGATCCTGAATAGCTGTTCAGAAGAAAACAGAACCAGCCTCTACCTTAACCTGACATGCACCATCCTTGAGCTCCCCAGTTCTACCTTTTGAAGAGCACAGAGTTGAGATACAAAGAACTGATTGGATTTAAATCCAGATGGGTATTTCTTGCAGTGAAAAGCAGCCTCAGGGAAGACATGGTGGTGGTCTGGCTCAGGATAAAACTGTTTCCTGTGTTCCCTTCCTGAAGCTGCTTTTTCTACTAAATTTGAGTTCATATACAGTACATGCATCTCTGGGTAGTGTGTAGCTTGGCCGAAAGTCTCAGGGTCTGAGCCCTGGGAGAGCTGGCAACCCCCAGAGCAGGATCCTGTCAGGTGACATACTGATAAAAAGGAGTTTATAGGGTAGGTTTTGTTTTGTTTTTTTAGGCAATAAAGCAGTGAACTGAGCATCCAAAAACAATAACTCCCTTTCTTACTTTTGCACTCTTTGACATTTGATCTGTCAAAGATCTGCCAAAAGGTTTTGGCTCAGCCTAGCAGAGCACGAACGTTTCGTATTTGGAAAAGAACAAATGCATTAGGAGCATACGAAGAAAGAGGAGAGAAACACCTTGGGCAGGGGCTTGGAAAGAGGATGGAGTCTGATTGGGGGCCTGCTTCCTTTTGCAGGTACTGAACAGAGGTACCCTTTGCAGGTACTTGAACAGAGGTGTGAGCTAGTCTTCTTGGCCCTTAGCCCCAGACAAGCGCTGGACTCCTTTGGGATACTGGAAGAGGGCTTTTTTTTTTTTTTCCCCCAACCAGTGTCTCTCTGCCAGCCTTCCCTCCAGCTGGATGTCATCTACTGGGGGCAGTAGAGGACTACCAGCACCAGTACTGGCAGGATGGATATTAGAGATGCCTGCTCGAGTACCAGCGTGCATTGCTTTTTACCACCTGATGGGGTGGATGGAAGACTGATGGGGCAAATAGGACTGTCAGCTGCCTGGCTACAATAGTCCAGATGGGGGGAGGTTGTTCTATCTGTTGAGGGGAAGAAGTAAGCGTTGGCAAGCTGGCAGGGGTGCAGCTCCCAGGCCAAATGAGACGAGAGCCCCACCCCCTTGAGACTGCTTCTGGGGTAATAGGGGTTTCCTTTGAGTGAGAATGCAGAGCCCTTTTAGAGGGGGTTGGGTTGGGAGGCTGGGGATGTGCGAGAGCAGTGGGATAGGAAGTAGCATATGGAAGGGGTCTCCCTGCCTACACAGATTGCTCTTGCCTTGGTGAGAGCAGGGTGGCTCTTAGAATGGGAGACGTAAGCCAGTTTCTGCAGCTGCTCTGGAACCTGCCCTGTTTTTCTGTAAGTAGTTCAACCAATGACAACCAGCAGAGACTCTTCTGCTAATCCCCCCCCCCCAGCCTGTGACAGTAGGACACTTACAGCCTAATCCTATGCATGTCTGCTCAGAAGTGTCCCACTATGTACAATGAGTCTTACTCCCAAGAAAGTGTATACAATTGTAGCTTTAGTCAACACAACCAGAAGCTTAGTACCATCTCCAGAACAAAATCCCTATGATTAATGACTCTAGGAGTAGACTTCATAAACTATTATTGTACAAAACTGGCCAGGGTGTATAGTACATTAGACTCAGTGCTAATTAACCGTGGAATATCCAAGTTCCTACCCAGTAGTATAGCTAGAGGGGGTGCAAAGCACTAAGTTTTGCATGGTGTCTTATCGCGGCTTGTAAGCGACCCTTTCCCCCTCCCCTTCAGAGCCATTTTGGGCCGCTGCAGCAGGGCCTCCTTTTTGCCCTAGCGTCCTGGAACAGCTTGGAGGGGGAGGGGCTGTCTGCATGCTGTAGTGAGGCGCCGTGAAAAACTTGGTGCTTTGCATCCCTTCTCACTATGCTACTGTTCCTACCCAAGAATTTCATCCTGTTTTTGTGTGAAGCAGAATTTTTTTTTTTTAATAGTTATCACAGAGCAGATGCAGAAACTGGCTTGAGTCTCCCATTCTAATAGTTAATGAAACCAACAATAACAAGAGATTGTGCATAAGAAACCAACTGATGGTCTCCTCATGTTTATGTAGGTATTTCTAATATTTCTGTTTTCCATATAAAGTCACCATTTGATCTGGGTCCAGCCAGGAGGAGTCTGTCATTATGGACACAGTTAAAATGCTTGCAAGAAGCTGTTCAGCTTTTAATGCCCGGAGTAGTTTTGATTTTGTTTTGCATTCTCGGCAATGCTTGGCTGACTTTCAGTGGCTTAATGAACTTCACTGTATACAACATTCTTCTTCTGCATTGTAATTCTTATGGCAAGAAAATGGTAATCTACCTAGAGAAATTCCCAGTGTGCTTCTTGCTAAAGAAAGAAGCAAGGTATTTTAATGAAAGAGAATATTATTTCAAGTTTGTAACTCCCCATTAGTTGCAGGAAACTTCAGGGACAGCATGTGTTTAAGATTTATATCCTGCTTCCCCCCCCCCCCCAAATATCCAAAGTGGCTCACAACTTTTTATTAAAAAATATATAGTAAAACTCCATTAAAGCAGCAGTAAAATGCAAGCCAAGGAGAGTACATCCAAACTAATCAGAGACAGTTAGCAAAAGCTAATGGGGAAAAAAATGCATCTTCAATGGGCAAAGAACTGCTGGCAGGGGAGCAAACTTCACCTTCTGCAGAAGGAAGTTTCCCGGGGTTGGTGGTGGTACTGCAATGGGGATGGTCATCTCACACTTACATTTTGCTGAACAGGTCTCTTGGAGCACCCCCAGAAGTTTTCAGGAGGTGGGCAGATTCATATGGGAGGTGGTGTTCCTTAGGCTGCAGTCTTGTGCACACTTACATGGGGGTAAGGCCCATTGAACTCAGTGAGTAGACAAGCATAGAGTTGCACCATTAGGCCCAAGGCATTTAGGGAACAACCAACATTTTGCACTGTGCCTGGAGACAAGTGACCCATATCAGTACCTGATCTGGGGATACATCAGGCTACCATGGATGATGAAGGGCAGCCAGTGCATGAAGTTCTCAAGCCCAGGGGGTGGGGAGGGGGAGGAAGATAAAGTCCAGCTGCTCCCATTTACCAGGGACTGTTCTTGTTTTCTGGTACATAAGAACATAAGAACAGCCCCACTGGATCAGGCCATAGGCCCATCTAGTCCAGTTTCCTATATCTCACAGCGGCCCACCAAATGCCCCAGGGAGCACACCAGATAACAAGAGACCTCATCCTGGTGCCCTCCCTTGCATCTCGCCTTCTGACATAGCCCATTTCTAAAATCAGGAGGTTGCGCATACACATCATGGCTTGTACCCCGTAATGGATTTTTCCTCCAGAAACTTGTCCAATCCCCTTTTTAAAGGCGTCCAGGCCATATGCCGTCACCACATCCTGTGGCAAGGAGTTCCACAGACCAACCACATGCCGTGTAAAGAAATATTTTCTCGTGCCTGTTCTAACTCTCCCAACACTCCATTTTAGTGGCTGTCCTCTGGTTCTGGTGTTATGTGAGAGTGTAAAGAGCATCTCCCTATCCGCTCTGTCCATCCCCTGCATAATTTTGTATGTCTCAATCATGTCCTCCCTCAAGCGTCTCTTTTCTAGGCTGAAGAGGCCCAAACGCCGTAGCCTTTCCTCATAAGGAAGGTGCCCCAGCCCAGTAATCATCTTAGTCGCTCTCTTTTGCACCTTTTCCATTTCCACTATGTCTTTTTTGAGATGCGTAGTTTTCCCTGGTAGATTGCTAGACCTATTGTGCCTTTTGAAATGCTTGCAAGTACACCTGTGCACTTGCTTCCTTTCCACCTACCTTTTATGTGTTATTTCCATTGTTTCTGAGTTGTTTTTCCCTATTGAAGATGAAGGTCTGGCATCCCTTTCTTCCCTTGCCCTTTCCCCTAAGTAAATCCTCACTAGGAAAGTTGCTTTTGTTCTGTAGGGGAAAGAAGATGGGTTGAAATGCAATTGCTGTCTTCACCCCACTTCCTGCTGCACTAATAACCATTTGGGGAGAGGAATTTACAGTTGGGAAAGGGTTACACATGTATGAAGTTCTCTTAAATGAAGTTAGATCTGTGATCTACACTGATTGGTAGCTGCTCCCCTGGAGTTCAACTCATGGTCTTCCTCCTGGGCATGCTGGGGACTGACCTTTGGACCACCTGCACACATAAGTGCTCTGCAATTCAGCTGTGGCCTCACCCCTGAGCACTATTTCCCTAATCTTCAAAGCAGCTAGATCCTAATCATGCATCTCCCCAGCAAACAAATTTTAGGAATACAAAAGTTTAGAGAATTGGGAGCTGGCACACAGGACCTAAAAGGAGAAGGGGAGGGTAGAGGATAGTGTCACAGAGGCAATGAATGTGAATTTGGACAAACTCGAGAAGTTATTGGTCGACAGGGACCAGGTATGCTGTGGTTCTTGGGGTCACGAAGAGTTGGACCTGACTTAACGACGGAACAAAAAAACAACACACAGGATCCACAATGGCAAGCAATTTTCCAGTGGCTGTTATGCGCTCAAAGTTTATGTGAATCCTTTAACTCGGTGTTTCTCAAACAGTGGGTTGGGACCCACTAAGTGGGTTATGAGCCAATTTCAGGTGGGTCCCCATTTGTTTCAATGTGCATTTTATTTTTAATATCTTAGACTTGATGTTACTCTGGTATGTGACTGTATTTGGGAAAATGTTACAGATCTGTACTTTGAACAGGCTACTATGTATATATTTTAACATTGATGGTCAATGGGGCTCATTCCTGGGTAAGTGTGGACAGGATTGCAGCCTTTGAGATGTTTGGGGAATTTTCCAAGTCAGCAACTGCTTGGAAGGGTTAGGAGGGTTCTTCTTTATTTTAAATAAATTTTTAAACTTATATTTACTGTAAATTTTTAATTTACTTACTGAATTAATTAGATTTGATGTTGTCATGTGGGGGTATTACAATTATTTCTGCTTGATTATGTCACTTCTGGCCATGATATCACTTCCAGGTTAATGACATCCCTTTCGGTGGGTTCCAGCAGATTGCCATTCTAAAACGTGGGTCCCAGTGCTAAAATGTTTGAGGACCTTTCAGCTTTAACTGAAAGGATGTGATATCCCTAATTGAGGACCTTTCAGCTTTAACTGAAAGGATGTGATATCCCTAAGAGCTGCCCGCATCACCCAGGTAGGTGCATGGGAGCTTGCTTGGGGTTGAAGTTCTCCTATGTTTGTTCAGCATCAGACTGGGAGCTCACAATGCTCAGAGCTTCTTGACTTTTGGCTTTGCAGAAGTTGTATAAGCAGTGTTGAAAGAACAAAGAAAATGAGCTGTTACTCAAAGAGGCATCAATGTTTAAATACCCTCTCATTCTTTTATCTGGAATAACATTTTTTATTTTTAATCCAGTATGAACTGCCCAGACAGCTGCCAGCTTGCAGAGATGAGATATGCATCTTTCATTCTTGAGCTTGCTCCAGGACAGATTCCCTGAGACTGAGCGACTGTTCAATAAATCTTCCTTATCTCCGGTTTGCCTGGGAGGCATCACACTGCATGGTCTAGAGACTTGGTCCCTCT
Source organism: Tiliqua scincoides (assembly GCF_035046505.1). Lineage (NCBI taxonomy): Eukaryota > Metazoa > Chordata > Lepidosauria > Squamata > Scincidae > Tiliqua > Tiliqua scincoides. The sequence goes on along the minus strand of NC_089824.1, from coordinate 11,495,230 downwards.
GTCCTCCAATACATTTACCTACAGAAAATGAATCCGTAATATCCCATATAGAGGAACCAGAATAATTTGAGGTTACTGGGGGATCTTATGCTTGTATAGCACAATGTTTACAGTGCATCATCTATGGAATTTGTTGCCACAAGATGTCTTGGCCATTGGCTTGGAGGGTCTTAGGGGATTAGATGAAGTCAGTCAGTCAATCGCTTTGTTGTCTGTTGTTTCTATTTCTGTCCCACTTTTAACCACACGTTGTTCCAAGGAAGCAAATAGCATGTAATTAAAATGACATACAATAATATGGACATCAACATATTTAAAAGGACAGAAGAGGTAAAGAAACAAATCACAATCCATCTGCTGCAGACAGAACCAGGATAAAAGACAAAACAAATGAGCCTTCAGTACATTCTTAAAGGCTGAAGAGAGGGGAAACTCTGATGAGGAGAAATCCCGCTGTGACAGCGATTTCCCGATCCAGGGGCCAATGCAAGGAAGACCCTGTTCTGTGTGCATACCAACTAGCCTTATTCAGTGACAGCACGAGGAGCAAGCCCTCCTTGGAAGATCTCCATGGGCTGTGTGGGAGTCCCTGCACCCTTGAGATAAGCCCAAGGTGGCAGGTTCACGTAATAAGGGTTGGCGTATGACATCTTTCTACTTTAAGGGTACTTCCAAAGTAAGGGAAAATCTCAGAGAGGAAAGGGAGGTGCTGTCCAGGTATTTACTGGGGTGTGCAAAAGAAAATTGCAGTCCTTCCTCCAGGCCAGGTCAATTGCACAGGGTTGCCTAGGGGAAGGTTGCCTAGATCCACAGCTGTCTTCACTTGGGAGGTCTTGCTCTAGCAAAGACACTTCTCTGGGGTAGGTCTAGAGAGGCTGGCCAATGGGGACCTTGGGGGAGGTGGCCAGTGAGGGCCTCTTCTAAAGCTCCAAACAAAGGGTCTGTTAAATAGTGGGTCCACTAGCCCTTTTTTTTAAACAGATCTTATCCCTGCCTGAACACCCATTTTTCCTACTCTCCCTGTTTACTCTGCACTTCCCATTTAAAGCAAACAAAACTGGGCATTAATCACTTAGGCACCATATTCAGAACAATGAAAAAGTCGCTTGTTTAAAAAGAGAGGGTTTTAAAAGGAAGGGATAACTCAGACCTTCCAAGGGAGAGAGGCCTGCATCCTGTTAGCATAAATATTAGATCGTGATACACAGATATGCGTCATCTACCAGATGTGTTAAAAGGTACAGAGTTAATCTTTATGCCTTTGCCAGTTGAATAAATGAAAGCCACTGATCAAATCTTATTAACTCCTGTCACTTAACAACAGCAGAATCAAAGAGAGAAATTACTGCCATCTGATAGAAGTCCCACATGTACCAGATACCAAGTAAGACAAAAGATGTGTAAGCAAGAACTATGAATATTAAAGCCATCAGTCAGGCTGGGAGTCTAACCACACACAAAGTGAAGTATAAAAGGCAATGCAGGTTCTTTCTGATAGACAGAAAAGCACCTGGGATACACCGGGAAGATGATTCAAAGCTTGAGACATATGAACGGCACAATAAAATATTCTCATCTATCCAAAACATGCAAGTGGATTGCACTGAAGTATGAAATGACTAGATGAGTGGGGGTATCAGAAGATACACACTGAGCCACAGATCCTTGCCCTCCTATGGCCTTATTGGCAAGGGGGATGGTTAGGAACATAGAAAGCTGCCATAAACTGAGTCAGAGTTTATCTAGCACAATATTGTCTACCGGACTGGAAGAGGCTCTCCGGGGTTTCAGACAGACCTGGTGATGACAGGGATGATGACAAAGATTCAGCGAAGGTTAAACACATTTCTATCCCAACTTTCTGTCTTTGGCAGGCTCAAGGGAGGTTGTAACCACAGTTAAAACACAATCAATAAAATACACTGCAAGGCAACTGATGATGCAACAAATCAAGAAGACTTGGGCAATGATAGGAGTGGGGAGAACCGGCCCTCCAGCCCTCCCTATATGTTGGTCTTCACATGTGTGCAGAGAATCCTGCCATGAGCTTGCACATTTTCCCTAATATCCCTGCCAGACACTCCTTCTTGTAAGCATCAGATTATCCAGGTGGTAGAACTGAATGGTAAAACTTTTCCTGGCCTGTACAATTCAGGGAGGAGATGGGGGAGGTTGTCTGTTTGAATGGTCCCCCATCAGCAAAACCCTTCCTTCTAGAAAGGCAGCATGCTGTAAGTTTAGCCTATCCCAGTAGCGGCGCTATATAAGTGCAGGGGGTAGCAAACGCACCGGGCTACAGCTGCTGAGAGGGGCAAAATCAGGGGCTGGGGGGGCAACACTGGGGCAACATTGGCACCACCTGCATGCAAGTTGCCTTGGGCTGCTGCAGCCCCGCCAGGTGCCCTCGCTCTGTGTTTGGGCAAGAAGTAGGTGGCACCCTGTGTCTGTTGCTGGCAGAGCCTGGACAGGGGTCGAGGCGGCGGCAGCAGGCACTGAGCGGAGAAAGTTTGCAGCTCTGCTCCGCTGTGCCTGAGACCTCAGCAGGGCTTTGGAAGGCTTTTGTGTGGGGAGAGGAGGTGCAGGAGGAGGAGGCAGCTGCAATGGGGCCTCCTTCCCCTCCCTCCCTCCCTCTGCTGAGAGCCAACAGCTGCGGGTGCTGAAGACTTCGTTTGCCCCTATCCCACCAAACCCAGCAGCAGGAGGGAGGGAGGGATAAGGCATGTTGCTGCCGCCACCTCCTCTGAGCACAATCCTATGCATGTCTACTTAGAAGTAAGTCCCATTGTGTCCAATGGGACTTACTCCCAGTAAAGTGTGGACAGGATTGGAGCCTCAGTCAGACAGGCACAACTTCCTCCCGCCTGCCTGTCATACACTTTGTACACTCCCAGAGTTTTGGGGTGCTCAGAGTTCTTGGTTCTCAAACCCTAGAGCCCTCAAGGACCCCTGTTCGGTAGTACTGCCACCACCCTGTATGTGCCAGTGTCTCAGTCCAGGGACACTGAGACCCTCTAGGCTTAATTCTATCCCTTGCAGGCACTGAGCACTTTCTTTAATTAAAGCCTCAGTCCTCAAGTTACTAGTCCTCAATGAGTATTTGGTAGTTCGCTGAACGGCTAGGCAGGATTCTGAAACATTGTCCCCAACAGACAATGAACCAACATGGTAAAAGGATTTTTACTTTATTAAATACATAGGATTACATAAAGTTACAAAAGGCAGCAAATGCTAGAGGCATAAAACTTCTAGGAAACATCTTTGTTATTAAAATAACAAAGCTAACTGGCTAGCTCTATTATTCCCTAACTCTCACCTGGGTCAGCTTTCTTTTGTAGATCTTTCAGCTCCCAGTTACCTAAGAGGCCACCTGGCCCTGGTGGATCAGGCTCTCTCTGCAGGATCTTGCACCCACAACCTTTTCCACCAAACAGACAAAAGACTGGACACCCCCGTTGGGCTTTGTTCTTATACTTCTCATGCTAACAGGACTCAGGTAACTCTGTACTCATTTAAACTGTCCAATCAGAAATCTTGGGGCCAAAGTGGGGCTTGATGCTAGTCCTCTAGCTCTTCCCCTCCCCACTGGAGATTCATGGGCACCTCTCTGTCTGCTTAGGTGCTACATTATCACGTTCCATTGAGTTGTAAATTCCTTGCAGCTAGGAACTGCAAGCCACTTCTTTGTTACTGGTTTAGCTTGGTTCAGGCTTTACATGCTACTAGGCCTAAGCTGTACGTATTCATGATACCGACTGCCTACCTGCCCGCCTCAAGACCCAGGTCCTCCCCCCCCCCCAGCAGCAGCAGGAAAGCCTTCCTTTCACTCACCCACTCAGAGCCAATCCTTGGCACGTCCACTCAGAGGTAAGTCCCAGTGTAGCCAATGGGGCTTACTCTCAGGAAGCTGTGGAGAGGATTGCAACTCAGAGCCCAAGCCTGTGCTGGTCTACTCAAAAGTAAGTCCCATTATTGCCAATGGGACTTACTCCCAGGAAAGTGGGGCTGGGACAGGAGCCTGAGCCCAGCTCAAGCATGTCTACTCAGAAGTAAGTCCCATTATACCCAATGGGGCTTACTCCAAGGTAAGCGCAGATAGGATTGGAGCCTCAGTCAGTCAGGCGCAACTTCCTCCCCCCTGCCTGCCCTGAGTTCTCCTTCCCCCACAATCAATGTGAACGGTGGCTTCTCCACAGCCTCCTCTCCCCCCCCCTGCAGTGGCTGGACCAGAGCTGTGCCACCAAACAAAATGGCGGCGGGGGTGGCATGCCCCACCTCCCCTCACACGCGCAGGGCTCTCCTCAATGTAGCCCATTGCCCCCTGTGGCCCAATGTGCCTGGCTGGTGGGGCGTGTGCCAGTGGTGGCGACTGCTTCTCCCCCCCCCCCCCGAGCCTGACGGGGCTGCAGGAGCAGCCCACTGTAAGACCTCAGAGGGAATGGAGGTGAAGTAGGAGGAAGCTGGTGCGGGGGGGGGGGAGGTAGCTTGGGGGATGTGGCAGCATTTTCACTTTTTAAAAAAGTGGGCATGAAATCAAAACCCGGGAGTGAAGTCACTTCCGGATGTGACATCACTTCTGAGGCAACATCTTGAGCTCTGCACTGGCCAGCAGGATCACTAGCTACGCCACTGGCCTAGCCTCTGACATGTCATTTTATGGAGCCTACAAAAGATACAACCTTCCACTTGCAGACTGAAATGGATGGTATACTCTAGGACAGTAATAATATTCAGCATGTGCATAGCACTTTCTGAGTGTGCTCTAGCCTGCCACTCCACTGCTCCACACTTCCTCCTCTGCTTTGTCTCCCACTACCTTTGTGAATCCAGAGAATGAGAGCAGCCAGGTAGGCAAGTGGTGTACAGAGCGGGCACTCCCCACCAATCTGCTGTCTGCCTCTTGAAATAGGATAATGACAAATAAAGTTGTGTTATATTGAGTCAGATGTTTGATCTATCTAGACTGGGGTGTCAAACATAAAGCCTGCTGGATGGTTGCACCACACACACCCCAGGCAATTTCTCAGCCCTCATTATAATTTGGCTCTCCCACTATGACAGTTGGGCTGTCCTGTATCTTGAAATTATGAACAAGATTTGCACATTTCCTCTTCTGAGTTTTTAATGAGCTTTTATGTGAGAACAAAGTGTCCATTTCTGGCCATCATCTGCTGAATGATGTCACTTCCTGCTTAATGATGTTAAGCATAAATGCTGTTTGACCCATTATATGAAATGAGCGACACCCTTGATCTTGACCAGGGGTGTCCAAACATTTTGGCAGGAGGGCCACATCATCTCTCTGACACTGTGTTGGGGGCTGGGGAAAAAAATAGAATTAATTTACATTTCAAATTTGAATAAATTTACATAAATGAATTTATTAGAGATGGAACTTATATGAATGAATGAAGGTCTTGTAATAGCTCAAGGCTTATAAAAGGCCTTGCACAAAGCAAGGCCGACCTTTCCTTTTCTGCTGCTGCTGCATCACAGATGTGAAACAGCAAGTGGTGGAGGGAGCCCTCATCCCACAGCTCAGGTGAAAGCTTGAACAGTCATCCTCATACTGAAAGCAGTTGCATCGGGCCAGCAAGGGCTCCAGCAAGTCTCTGGAGGGCCAGAGGCTCATTGGAGACTGGGGGCTCCCTGCAGGCCTGATTGGGAGCCCCCCAAGGAGCACAAGTGGCCCCCAGGCTGGGGTTTGGGCACCCCTGATCTAGACTGTGCTACCTAAGATCCTTGAATTGGAAGAGTCGGGTCCAGAACTTAAGACCTTCTCCATGCAAACAAAGTCTCTACTCAACCACCGAGCTAAGAGAGACCGGCTTCAGAACTGATTCTGTGCAGCAGTAAAACCGTGCAGGCTGGGCACTGAATCAGAGTGCAGATCCAAAACTCATTTGCAGATGAGCAAGGTACAGTGGCAAAGGCAGGGTCTGCTCACTTGAGACCTACTAAAAATAGGAACAAAGAATAATAATAAAGCTCAGGTTCCCTAGTGCAATGGCTAATGCAATGAGCAAGAGGAATAATCCCAAGGGGTGTGGTGTATTCTGGGAGGGCAGCCAAAAGCTGCCAATATGTCATTTCTGTGGAAATCATTTAAATAGTGGAACCAAAGCCAATTCTGCTACATTTCCTACATTTCTGCTACATTTACATTTTACTTTTTTCAGATGCCATGATTGTAGCAACGCTACTTTGCTTTGGGAAGCACACAAGGCTTAGAGCCTTGTTGCTTGATGGAATGTAAGGAGCAGAGGCACTCTGAGGGTTGAGGGAAGGAACTGGAGCAGCAAGGAGTCAGAGAGGCAGAAAACAAGGTTTCAAATGTGGATGCAGTGGGGAAGCTGGAAGCTGGAATAGATCTAAGTTTTTTGGACCAGCTTCCTCCAAGCCTTTTGTTGACTCTCAAGCTCATGAAGCAATACAGTGCAATACTGAGGGTTACTGATAAGACATTCTTAAGGTCTGAGCGCTTCTCTATAACATCCTGTTGTTTACAGCTCTGGGCTTAGACACTCAGCATAATACCAAGGCCAGCAGAGTATGCTCTGCGCAAAAGCAGATGTGTCTGCTAGGTTGCCAAATATGCTAAAGCAATTCAAAGCCCAGCGCTTCTGCTCTACTACATCAATAACTTCCAGTGGTAACAGGGGCTGCAGTGATGTGGAAGATGTACCTATGAACCTAAAGAGGAGGTAAGAAGAATGGGAGTTCCCACCAGTGGCATTGCTAGGGGAGTGAGGGCTGCACTGGGTGACATGCGCTGGGGGTGGGTGGGTGGGTGTGTGACACCACTACTGGTCAAAATTTTTAAAATCTTGATAGCACCATCATGTTATATATCAAACAATGCGTAATTTCATGCAGAAGGCAATGAAAGAAACCATGCTGAAAAATCTCTATTCTATCAAAATTTATAGCCAAAAAAATGGTGCAGGAAGGACAATGGTGCATCAGCATGCCCACTGTCTGGGGCATTGTCCTGCCCACTACATGAGAGGAGGTCCACCATATGGGTGATGTGCTGGCCTGCAGCACCGGGTGATGCACACCCTAGTGACACCACTGATTCCCACAGATTATCCAAGGTCTGTTGTGGCCTAGGAATATACCAGATGGAGGCAGACCTGTGCCTTTAAAGTGAATCTATCCCAATCATTAGGGTGGTGACAAACCACCTCCATCAGGTGTAATTCAGGCATTCACCACTAGAGGTGTTTGTTTCCCCGTAAGTAAAGTAAGATTACAAGCTAAGTCACACAATGAACTTACTGCTGAGTAAAATAAATAACACCGTTTTCAAACATCTCTGACTATGGTACCGTAAGTGTACAGAAGCATCTGAGTATCATGTACACAGGGGTGCAACTGGGGGGCAAAGCACCAAGTTTTGCAAGGAGCCTCACCGCAGTGTGCAAATAGCTCCTACCCCTTGTAGCCATTCCAGGCAGGGGAAGCAAAACAGAGCCATCCACCTCCCTGCATTCACCTTCATTTTGCTCCCACCACCCAGAATGGCTCCAAAGGGAGGGGGAGGGTCTGCCTGCACACTGCAGTGGGGCTCCCTGCAAAATTTAGTGCTTTGCACCCCATCTTGCTACACCACTGCATGTACAGTGACAGTTTAATGCCTAAGGGCCCAATCCTATCCAACTTTCCAGCACCGATGCAGCGCATGCTCTTTTGGCATGGCTGCACCTGCACTGGAAAATTAGATCAGATTGGGCCCTAACAGCCCAATCCTATTCACACTTTCCTGGGAATAAGCCCATTGACATTAATGGGATTTACTTCTGAGTAGACATGCATAGGATTGGGCTGTTAATCACTGGTTAGTTTGGACTCTATTAGACTAATGGCAAAAGCTACAAATATTGCTAGAACTCCTTTAATTTGACCACTGAGTTCTCTCCTGCCAATGCTGTCAAGTAATAATTGTCACAAGGAATCATTTTAAATACCTCTAGAGCCACAGGGAAGCAAGGAATTTTTCCAGAGGTGCAGAACATTAGCTGGAGCTTGGTGTGTGTGTTTTGTGGGAAGTACACTAAGTCCACAAGGCTGTGTTGGGAAGTATTTTCTGTTGTTTTTGGAAGAAAAGCCCAAGGCTGGCTTTTCTATCAAAGTTGGAGACTAGTGGACCTCATCATTCAGGGGAGCCAGTTCTGGACATGCTGTTAATTTAGTTTTATTTTTCTGCAACTAGGGGAGAAAAAGGTGAAAAGGACAGGACAGTTGGCATCCTTTAGTCTTGGAAGACTATGGTATTGCGCTCTGAATAGTGGTTCCTGAACAGTGTCCTCTCCAGTGCACGAAGCCTGGATAAGGTAGATATGGAGAATAGACTGTTACCCATGCAGCAAATCCCCCCTCTCCACATCACTGAAATGGTCCAAAGGAAAGGCAGAAGCCAATTCTGCAGTGGAGGTTTGGGATCAGAGTTTTCCTTCTCTCAGATGAGCTGCCTTCCCAGGCTAATGAGTCCCATCTACCCGGAAGTGAGGAAGCCCTCACTTAAAAGGGGTTGGGAGACAGTGCTAAGTTGGATGGTAGCTTGATTACTACCACACAGCAGGGTGCTTCGAGTATGTAAAACATTGAAAGAGGATCAGGATGTCAGCTATCAGCAAAATTCAGTGGGGTCTTTGGCTAGTTTCCTAGATGGGGGAACTTAAACAATACAATGAATCAGCAACACAAGAAGGCAGTTCAAGTTTGCATACAGTACTTAAACAGTGATTGGGTTAAAACAATACAATGAATACAGTAATGTAGGAGTGATTTAAGACACCAGACTTCCTCCCATAATGTGTGGCTATGGGGGTGGTGGTTGTGTAACCATGAGCTTGTGGCTTGACCAGAGTTCTGGAAATGTGGCCTGTGTGCTGGGAGAACAGTTTAGCCTACATGATATTTTAGTTCATAGTAACATAACCAGATATAGAGAGAAAATCACAACTAAAAGGCAAAAGGGGATTTCCACGTATCAGATTTCCCCGCCTTGGGGCCGAGATCACGTGAGTGATCTCATGGCCTCACACAAAATAAAACTAAGTAAGCAAAACACATTAAGACAAGATTATAACAAACAAACAAACAACAACAAAAAATCTCCTGTGCTGAGAAACTGTGTATGCTTATAACACAAGGACATCTGCAAGAGGGATCCGAAGGCCTTAGGAATGGACCTCAACAAGTGGGAAACCCTGGCCTCTGAGCGGCCTGCTTGGAGGCAGGCTGTGCAGCATGGCCTTTCCCAGTTTGAAGAGACACTTGGCCAACAGTCTGAGGCAAAGAGGCAAAGAAGGAAGGCCCATAGCCAGGGAGACAGAGCAGGGACAGACTGCACATGCTCCCGGTGTGGAAGGGATTGTCACTCCCGAATTGGCCTTTTCAGCCACACTAGGCGCTGTTCCAGAACCACCATTCAGAGCGCGATACCAGAGTCTTTCAAGACTGAAGGTTGCCAACACAGTTAGTATCGTGCATTGTGTCTAGTGGGCGGTATAAAATCTGCTTTTCTCCAGCATCAGGGTGGTGAAGTTGTTGTCTTCCTCCAAGGGGTGGCATCTGGCACAGCTTGAACTTGAGAAGTGTGTGGATCCTGTTCCATACATGGACCTGTCCATCTGGAGCGTTGCCATGGCTCAGTGATCACCTTGCTGTCTCGCTGAGAGAGTCCGCAGGCTGAGTGAGGAGTCACATTGTTCTGACAGCCATGCTGCTTCCATGATGAGCTATTTGATGCTTCCGAAATCACACAGGGGTGCTTCCAAAATTCTCCTCGTCCAACTTCTTCCCAGCATTTGGTTATTTATTTATTAGTTTAAAGGCTTTTTCTTCAGCCAACAAGGCTTTCAGAGCAGTTCACATCAAATCAATCAAACTAATACTAAATGATTTAAACAGGAAAAGGTGTATCTGTGCTACACTCCTGAACAAGGATGACAGAGGAAGCTACTGCTGACTCAAAACCACCAGCACTATTTTTGTTACCCCTCTTGGAGGCAGTGAAAGTGTGTGTGTGTGTGTGGGGGGGGGCTTTGTCAGTTTGGGGGTGAAGTTCAAAATTTTAACTTCAGGGGTTGGAGATAGTGGCTTGTCTGATTTCCTTTTACAGAAAGCATTCTGAGTGACAGTAGTACTTGAAGCATCACTGTTCATGTTGGAGCTCAGCTCCTGCTGACCATTGCTTCCCCCAGGATGAGCTAGGAACATAAGGGTGTTACACAATTCCCTGGTGCCGTCTGTTGGCAACCTTCAGTCTCGAAAGACTATGGTATCGCGCTCTGAATCGTGGTTCTAGAACAGTGTCTAGTGTGGCAGAAAAGGCCAATTTGGGAGTGACAATCCCTTCCACACTGGGAGCAGGTGCAGTCTGTCCCTGGTCTGTCTCCCTGGCTATGGGCCTTCCTTCTTTGCCTCTTAGCTTCAGACTGTTGGCCAAGTGTCTCTTCAAACTGGGAAAGGCCATGCTGCACAGCCTGCCTCCAAGCAGGCCGCTCAGAGGCCAGGGTTTCCCACCTGTTGAGGTCCACTCCTAAGGCCTTCAGATCCCTCTTGCAGATGTCCTTGTATCGCATGTTGGTGCCTGCTGGGAAATTTCCCAAAATTGTAAATTTTTTCCTAATTCTTTCTGCCCCAGAGACCCTTTTCATATATATTTGAAAAGCTCCAGCAATCATGAATGAACTGCACGAATAGGGTCCTGAGGGTTGAAGTTTCATCCAAATGATCCTCAAGTCTTCAGCCAGTGCTTTCTTAAGGGCCCAATTCTATCCAACTTTCCAGCACCAGGGCAGCCACAATGCAGCCCCAAGATAAGGGAACAAAAGTTCCCATACCTTAAGGAGGCCTCTGGGAGTGCCTCCCCACCATAGGATGCAGTACATGCCTCATTGGCACAGTTGCAGCGGTACTGGAAAATTGGATAGAATCGGGCCCTAAAGGTTGGCAACCTTCAGTCTCGAAAGACTATGGTATAAGCCTACAGCACCCGGTACTCCCAGGCGGTCTCCCATCCAAGTACTAACCAGGCCTAACTCTGCTTAGCTTCCAAGATCAGACCCTAAGACACTTATCAACAGAAGGCACCTGAAGCAGAAGAGTACCTGGCTCAAGCACCTCATCTTGGCCACTAGGCCAAGGTCCCAATCCTAAACCAGGGCAGTGCTGGTGCCAGGCACACTGCCCTGGCAACCGCTGTTGTGTGAGTGCCGTAAAACACGCTGGGCTTTAGCACCTGGAAGATGCGCCATGGGAGCTTCAGCTTGTACGTGATCCCACCAGCAATGAGGCTTTTCTGGATGGGGGAGGGTGGGAGGAAGATGGAACTGGGCAGAAGGAGGGTGGACTGAGGGAAGGATGGGCCTGGGAGTAGGGTGGGGATAGCGGCAGTTTGCTGCGGAATCCTATGCCCCCTCCTGAGCTTGAAAGGCCGACACGGGCCTCCTCAATTCTGTGTCCACTAAATAAGGAGCAACTTTTCTTTTCCCCAAGGATGCTCTGGTGGCTGCCCTGGCCCCACAGGATACAACAGTGGCCATTTTGGCACTGCTGTACTGCTGGGTACTGCCAGGGCATAGGATTGGGCTGCCTGGCCCCTAACCCTAGGATAAAAGGACTGCACACTATCCAACTAGCTGCTAGTCCATAGTTAAAACTTCATTTTAAAATGTTGTAAGTATTTTGAGAATTTGATGGTTGAAATAAATCTAACAAACAAATAAGGTGAAAAGTTTCAGGATTCCACGCTGACAATCTGACAAGATGGTATTTTCCAGAGGGCTGCTTCTTGCAGAGGGTGTGAGCCAGCAAACTGTGCTGTGAGCTGTCCTTCAGGTTTGCTACCAGGTTCGGTAGGGGCTTCTAAGGGTGGAGTGCAAATCATCTTCTCATATTTATTAAGAGGAGAGAAAGCTCTGAAATCCATGTTTGCACCGAAATCCACAGAAGCTCTTCTGATAATTGGCTTCTGGAGACGTTGTCATATATGTAGATCAGCTCCTTCCACCCTTGAAATCTAACTGAAGGTGAAAATGTGTCTGTGTGAAGGTCTACCTGCTTCCTGACTTCATCAGTCCTCAAGAATTAATTGCTCATTGAGCTCCTTTCCTACATTTATGGAGAACTCAAAAGCAGACCTTTGAAGAAACACCATAAGTCACTATGGCAATGAACTCATTTCCATTCCAAATAAACCTGTATAACCCATTGTTGGCATCCATCAGTCTCGGAAGACTATGGTATTGCGCTCTGAATGGTGGTTCTGGAACAGAGTGACCTCTCCAGTGCACAAAGCCTGGGTAAAGTAGATATGGAGGATAGACTGTTACCCATGCAGCAAATCCCCCCTCTCCACGTCGCTGAAATGGTCCAATGGAAAGGCAGAAGCCAATACAGTTGGTTCCAGCAGCATCGCAGGAGTTGCCAGAACGTGACTGTGTTCAGCCACGAACTGCCTCAGGGACTCCGGCTCCAGATTTTGCCTTGAGGTTGACTCCTGAAGCCTTTTCCATAACTGGATGTAGCCACAAGGCAGTGGAGGTTTGGGATCAGAGTTTTCCTTCTCTCAGATGAGCTGCCTTCCCAGGCTGATGTGTCCCATCTACCTGGTGGCTGTTTAGTCACTTCTTAGGACAAGTACAGCCAAACTGAGGGCCTATTCTTATCCCCCAGGGGTTATATGAAGTTGGGTGTATAACCCAACTCTGACTGAAATTAATTGGCTCTTTGCCATCAGCTCTAATGACAGTGCATCAGGAGGTGTATTTTTCCTTTAGCTCTGCAACACATTATGCCTTAGAAAATTCATCCTACTTCAAGAGTATTTGGCTAAGGTTGAAGGAGGTAAAAGTGTTCTACCAGTGGAGTTGATTGCAGTGAATGGCATGACCAGATCACTCAACCAAAGAGACTTGTGTTAGATGACTCTTAGCATTATCCTATGCGTGTCTACTTTGCATTAGCATTATCTTCGCATTACTCTTAGTATTATCCTATGCATGTCTACTTTGAGCTCAGTGGGACTTACTCCCAGGCAAGTATGTATAGGATTGCAGCCTGTTTGGGTCAATCAGTCAATCAGTTCCCTTGATCATTTCTTGCAAACACATTTACGCAAGGGGTTGTGTTTCTATTCCCAGTCCAAGATGCTTGCTTGTCTCTGAACGTGTCTGTTTGCAGGAAGAAGCAATGGTTGAATTTGCAAGTGACTCACCACCCTGGCCTTGTGCTATGGGGGGAATGCAGAGCATGTGAAGTCAACCTACCGCTCCTCGGGGGCAGTGCGATAATGGACTTGCCTCAAGAGTACAAACCGGATGGAAACTTCCAAGTCAGAAAGGCTATTTTCAACTGCTTGCCAAGGAAGATAATAAATACTGGGACATTTTCAAATATGCACTGGGGAGTTACCTGCCATGTGTCTTGTGTACCGAATTGCCTGCAGTTGCACTTGGATCAGGACCTATAGCAAGGGAAAGAGAAAAGGGGAACTTCTGTGTACAACTGAGCTGAAAATTCTCAGACTTGTTCAGCTCAAATTTGGGCTGACGGGGAGGGGAATTTTCATGAAATCACACCACTCTCCCTCTCCATTTTTGCCATTGCCCTAACCCAGGGGTCTCCAAACCCCGGCCCGTGGGCCAGATGTGGCCTGCGACAAGCCTCTATCCAGCCCGCAGCCAGCCTCTTGTCCCCTGAAAGCCTCTGGCCCACTCAACTGAACATGACCAGAACTGTGCTCTGGTTGTGTCTGGAGGGTGTTCTGAGGGTCCGAGAGGTTGAATGAATGAACCCATTCATTCATTTATTCACTCTTCTAAGTTCCATCTCTAATTTATTTATTTAAGTTTTATATTTAAATTTTTTTCCAGCCCTCAACACCACACCAGATTTTTGATGTGGCCCTCTGCCCAAAAAGTTTGGAGACCCCTGCCCTAGCCAGTTCAATTGCTCTCCTTGCTGCATTTTTTAAAATGCTCCCATTCTCTTCCTCAGGAAGCTTTGCTTACATCTTGAAACCATACCAGAGTGAGGGTAGAATTAGGACACAATGCTCCTGCGCTCACTTTGTTGTCTTCTGGGTTGGAACAAATACTTGTAATCTTCAGAAGAAGGGGAATGGCAGGAAATGAAAGTCTCCAAAGGCACTGGGGAGAATTAATGGCACAACCCTAATCTTCACTACTGCTGGTGCAGCAACCACTGCACTGGCCTAGGCTGTCACAAATGTGTCACAAAGAACAGCTAGGAGTTTGTGGTGACAGCTAGGACTTCATGACGCCTGCAGGCACCAGTGTAAGGAGGAATCCATCCCAGAGCATGTAAGAGCTGCTCCGAGCAGTGCAGGGGTGGGGAAAGGGCAGGGAATGGGTAGATCATGTCCTGGGATTGGCGGTGCTGTGGCCTGTGCCATATACCATCTGCCTCCCTAAGCTTGAAAGCCTGACACGGCTGCATTTGGGTTTGCACCAACAAATTAGCAGGCTCAGGTCTGAGTAGTCCCATTGTGGAGGCTGGGGCCTTCCCCGGGAAAGGAGGAGGAGACCTCAAGGAGACCTTCAGCCTGCTCACTACCAGTATAGGATGCAGCATGGCCATGCTGCTTCAGCGCTGGTTAGTACTGGGTTGTCCGTCTTCTCAGGCAAATGGGGTGAAAACTTCACCTCTGTTCTTCCCCACAAAATATCTGTGTGTGTGTGTGTGTGTGTGTGTGTGTGTGTGTGTGTGTGTGTGTGTAATAATATTGTTGGCAACCTTCAGTCTCAAAAGACCATGGTGTCGCGCTCTGAAAGGTGGTTCTGGAACAGCGTCTAGTGTGGCTGAAAAGGCCGATTCGGGAGTGACAATCCCTTCCACACCGGGAGCAAGTGCAGTCTGTCCGTAGTCTGTCTCCCTGGCTGTGGGCCTTCCTTCTTTGCTTCTTTGCCTCAGTCTGATGGCCAAGTGTCTCTTCAAACTGGAAGAGGCCATGCTGCACAGCCTGCCTCCAAGCGGGCTACTCAGAGGCCAGGGTTTCCCACCTGTTGAGGTCCACTCCTAAGGCCTTCAGATCCCTCTTGCAGATGTCCTTGTATTGCAGCTGTGGTCTACCTGTAGGGCGCTTTCCTTGCACAAATTCTCCATAGTAATAATATAATGTATATAATATATATATAAAATATGACCTAGAAGCAAGCCCTCCCCCCTTGTCAGGCTGTTTATTTCTCCGTATCTGTTTGCAACCCTACCCACTACCCTCTCAAGGATTTTATTTGGGCATAAGCTTTGACCGCAGTTTTGTTTCAGGCTGTTTTTAATTTTTACCGGCACCTCAGCAGCTCTTTCCAAAACAACATCCTGAAAGAGTGGCATCTTGTGGTAGCCCATGCTAACAGCACGAGGCTTCGATATCACTCCGAGTAGTAATTCCAAGAGCTTAAAAACTGCTATCTTAGCATACATTAAAAGAGCATTTTGTTCCTGCTCGTTGATTTATTTGGACTGAATACTTGGCAATGAGGGACTAAATGATGCTCATTAAAAATTTCCATAAACATGAAAAGAAGGGATGCTTTATAGAGAGTGATGGCTGTTTTTGCGAAGGTGAGTGTCTTGGGAAGAACTGCAGATAAAAGCATTCAAGCTGGGATGTGTGGGAATTTGTAATGTGTGGGCATGGGAGAGAATAACAGTATACACACACATACAGGAAGTGAGGATGGATAGTTCTGAAGAATGGAGGGGGGGGCTCAAAGTGACTGATGGCCACCATTTTTATGCTCCAGAAAGGTCCTCATAATAAGGTTGTCATCCTCATTCCAAGCGGCAGTCCGGGACAAAAACAGGTGACTGCCAGTTGGGAGCCAGGGGAGCCATAAGATGGAGCATTACCACTGCAGAATAGCTGGTTGCTTTCTTCTCCCTTACTTCCAATGGTTTCTCCCGTTCTTCATTCTTCTCCCTTACTTCCAATGGTTTCTCCCGTTCTTCATTCTTCTCCCTTACTTCCAATGGTTTCTCCCGTTCTTCATTCTTCTCCCTTACTTCCAATGGTTTCTCCTGTTCTTCATTCTTCTCCCTTACTTCCAATGGTTTCTCCCGTTCTTCATTCTTCTCCCTTACTTCCAATGGTTTCTCCCGTTCTTCATTCTTCTCCCTTACTTCCAATGGTTTCTCCCGTTCTTCATTCTTCTCCCTTACTTCCAATGGTTTCTCCCGTTCTTCATTCTTCTCCCTTACTTCCAATGGTTTCTCCCGTTCTTCATTCTTCTCCCTTACATCCAATGGTTTCTCCCGTTCTTCATTCTTCTCCCTTACTTCCAATGGTTTCTCCCGTTCTTCATTCTTCTCCCTTACTTCCAATGGTTTCTCCCATTCTTCATTCTTCTCCCTTACTTCCAATGGTTTCTCCCATTCCTCATTCTTCTCCCTTACCCTCCAATGGTTGGCAAGAAATGTAAGGAGTAGATGGTCGGTAGGCATTCCAAACTGAGTTGGACCTGCACACCACAGCATGGCAGGAAACTGTGCTAAGCCTTTTCTATACTGAGACCCTTTCTGCACTTCCTGAACCCAGTAGCAGTCCCAGAGGAGGGGCACAGTCTATAGGGCACTTCAATGGACCACGTAACCTCCCCCCTCACAGTCAGAGCCATTCCAGATGGCAGAAGCAAACCAAAAGAGATCCTCCATGTTGCTCTTGCTACCTGGAATGTCTCAGAGGAGGAGGGGCAGATTACACGGCACATTGAGGTGCCCTGCAAAACTTTGAGCTGTGTCCCCCTCTGGGAATGCTACTGCCTGAACACTTCATCCCATTCCTGTATTAGATTGCCGACACATAGAGTTCAGGAATTGGAAACGGATTACAGGGCTTGTTCCTTGGGCACAGTATACCTCTTGAGTACAAGATGCTGACAAACAAGAGGGGCATGAGGGGTTGTGCTAACACAGGCACATGAGAGCAAAGGTACAACAGCAACAGTATTTATGACCCGCTTTTCAACAAAAAAGTTCACAAAGCAAATTACAGACAAAATCAAGTAATTAAATAATGATATTTATATGGCGTCCGAAAAGAACTCACAATCTAAAAAGATACAAAACAACACCAGCAAACCGCCACTAGGAAAGACACGGTGCTGGGATGAAGAAGGACAGATACGAGTCCTTCTTATCGTATCTCCCGCTGCTAAATATAAGAGGAGCACTACTTGAAAAAGTACCTCTTGCCCAGTTAGCAGGAATCAACTTTCGTTCCACTTCTTTTAATACCATGCAATCCCCTGCTAGACCTAAGTGTTTGGGAGTTGGAGATCTGAAGGATTGCTTCAAGTTATATAAGTGTCCCCACATACTGTAAGAGAGATCTGAAGGCCTTAGGGATGGACCTCAACAAGTGGGAAACCCTGGCCTCTGAGCGGCCCGCTTGGAGGCAGGCTGTGCAGAATGGCCTTTCCCAGTTTGAAGAGACACTTTGCCAACAGTCTGAGGCTAAGAGGCAAAGAAGGAAGGCCCATAGCCAGGGAGACAGACCAGGGACAGACTGCACTTGCTCCCGGTGTGGAAGGGATTGTCACTCCCGGATTGGCCTTTTCAGCCACACTAGACGCTGTGCCAGAACCACCTTTCAGAGCGCGATACCATAGTCTTTCGAGACTGAAGGTTGCCAATACACATACTGTGGTCCTTGGAGAAAACTCTGCTTCATCTTCACTGCTACATTTCGGATGGTAGGAGCCAGGGATAGTACTTTCTGGTGGTGGGGAGGTCCAGGCTTTCTCCAGGCTGGGGAGGTCCATGGTGTGGAAGATCAGGTTGCTTTCAGATGCTTTCTGATGTCTGCTCAGTTTGCACTGTTTTCTAAAACACATCCCTGAAAATTTTTAAATATCTATTTGTTTACTATTGCTCACTGTTTCTTGTCTAGCTTTTGGGAAATTTTGCAGTGGTAATCCCATTGATTATTGTTATTAACCACTTCTAGAAGCAACTGGTTGACCATTTTAGGAAGCTGAATACCAGTCTAGATGGACTTTTGTTTGGATCCAGCAAAGTTCTTCTTATGTTTGAAGGGATGGATGGACTGATAGATAAACATACATACATAGATGTATACATAATGGAGGATTATTATTCATACCCTCTTTGAGGGCTTCCTGGAGTGATAGGGATGGTTGCTGTGAAAAGCAGGAAGCTGGCCTTGATGGACCCCTGAACTAGATAGACTCTTGGATCTAGTAGGGTCTTCTTATGTTCTGATTTTTAAGTCTCCACCTGAAGTATTGTGAGGCATATGGTACTCATTAAAATTATTTTATTTGATAAAGCAATTTATAGCCTGTGTTTCCATTTTACTCTCAAAGCAGCTAACAACCATCATTAAAATAGTGACAGTAACGAGATGAAGAAGCCATGGGTGAAGCTAAACATGCACCTAAGAATATTGTTGTGCTCTAACAAACTGCAAATGTCATCTTTAGGATAGGTTGAGTTTCTTTCCCCCCCCTTTTGTCAGCATGCACTTGGATGGGTCACAAGTTCTAATTCCAGCTGCAGGCAATTGGTCTGGAAACTGCGCATTAAACAAGTCTGGTTTGGGATACTTACATAACCTCTGCTGCTTTGTGGTGATGGTTTATTTATAACAGATTCCTGTTAGTGAATTATAATTGCTGCTCCAGAGCATTTTGCAGTTTGCTGAACTTTCCTTTCCTGCTCTTGTTTGCCCTTTGGTCTGGGGGGTGGCGGGGGGGAATCTATTGTTTATTTCGGTCTAGCTTAAAAAAAATGTCTCGGGGACAATTTAAGAGTGACAGTGACCCTTATGACTTTTCCAGTCCAGCTCAGCTTGCTTATTATCCATTGGTCAGTACTCCCAGCAATCTAACCAATCACAAGAGGAAATGCGCTAGCCCTTTTCACCCTTGAGTCAATGACATCCAGGCTGAGCCTTCTGTTCTCCTCCGTATATTTTAAGTGACTTTTGCCAAAAGAAAGTGGATGTTTTTGCGGATGCGTTTGATGACTTACTGCTAGGCAAAATGATTGAAGGTGACAATGGAATCCAAGCAGAAAACTTTGGATGGAAGGAGAGGGAATATGCTCTTATCTTTAGTTATCTGTGCCTAGTAAATCACTGTTCTTCTTTTGGCCCTTTGGGAAATACGTGTCAAATATACATTGCAACCATTGCTATTCTTTAGGATTTGATCCCCTCCCCAGGTTTCTAAAGGGGAAGTCTTCTAGTTTGGGGAATGCATTTTGCCTCTAGGGTGCTTGCATTTAGTGCATGCACATGAACATGAGAGCATCATGCAGTGCACAATTCTCCCTTTCACACATTGTAGATGATTGGTTGTCTTGGCCATAATGCTAACATGCAGAGGCCCCTATGTACATGCATTTCAACTGCCTTATCACCTAACCTCCTTAAGCCATTTCTGCCCAATGTTGCATATATGCAACAGGGAACAGATGTGTTCACCTGTAGGCTGGGCAGAAATGGGTTAACTATTGTTCTTTGGTGAAAATGTGGGGAGTTGGGGGGGGGCTTTTGACATTCTACTAAGGCCTTCCTTACGTTACCCTGCCCCCATAATTCAAGGACTGCCTTTGGACCCGGTCTATCTCTCTGTCCAATCTACCTCATTAAAACATCTTGGTTTTAGAAGTAGGCTACCTATGTATGCCAGATGCAAGGGAGTGGTGACAGGATACCTGTATCTTGTTCTCTTGTGTGCTTTCTGAGGAATCTGGTCAGCCACTGTGAGTTACAGGAAGCTGAACTAGAAGGGCCTCTGGTCTGATCCAGCAGGGCTCTTCTTATGTTCTTTTGCTCTTAAGGTTAATGGGAAAACCTCCGCTGCGATACAAGGACATCTGCAAGAGGGATCTGAAGGCCTTAGGAGTGGACCTCAACAAGTGGGAAACCCTGGCCTCTGAGCAGCCCGCTTGGAGGCAGGCTGTGCAACATGGCCTTTCCCAGTTTAAAGAGACACTTTGCCAACAGTCTGAGGCTAAGAGGCAAAGAAGGAAGGCCCATAGCCAGGGAGACAGACCAGGGACAGACTGCACTTGCTCCCGGTGTGGAAGGGATTGTCACTCCCGAATTGGCCTTTCAGCCACACTAGACACTGTTTCAGAACCACCTTTCAGAGCGCGATTCCATAGTCTTTCGAGACTGAAAGTTGCCAACCCAAAACCCATCCTGAGTTCTTGAACGAATGAGGCTGCAATCCTAACCACACTTTCCTGACAGTAAGCCCCATTGAACAAAATAGGACTTACTTCTGAGCAGACGTGGTTAGGATTGTGCCCTGAGAGTGTTAAACCGTGTATTTTAGTTTAAAAACCAAAGAGGAAGTAGGTTTTGTCTTGAAGGTAGAAAGACATGAATGAACATCCCCATGTCTGAATGTCCTTGTTAAAGGAACACCAAAAACTAAAATGAGATGGCCTCAGCAACCAAGGTGCTGTTGAGCACATTGCTGAGTGTGCTTTTATTAGAAACCTGAGGAGTTGCATAAACATATGCTCATGATTCATCATGTTTAGTGTTAGGTAACGTGCATAAATACTGACAAAGGGACTTCATGAAATCAAGATCTGGTCAGGAAATGCTATAAATTGCCTCCAGGAGAAATGAAGAGAAATGTCATCTTGCTTATTTTTCCTCGAACACACTGCATCATCGTTTGGGCTGTCCCAGAGGGCCATCCTTTCAGCTCCTGAATCCACTTAAGAAGGCACCACAGCTAAGCATCAACATAACCATTGGTACTACTCTGAAGTTTTGGTGGTGTGGCAAATTAATCTGTTCTGTTTGATGGACAGGGTGGATTATGGCATGGACTCTGATGTCCCCTGTGGCCATGTGCTCCCTTGGTGCATGAAGCAAACATGCAAACAAAGTGAGGAAAACTGTGGTCTCCTGGTCCATTCTATCCCTTCCCCCTGCGCCTGTTCTGAGGTCTTCAGCATGCTCTAAAAGCAGGAGGGGCCTGTCAAGAGAGGGCTGTGGCAGACTCTGTGGTAACAGGGCATGCCCATACCAACAACATAGGAAATGTACCAATGAGGGCCTGAAAGCCTAATTGGCTATGTAGCGTCTTCCCCATACAGAATCAGGTGGATTGACAAAACTGTGGGGTATCATGGATGAGACTGTGCTATCTAGAAGAAGGGTTAGATGTGTAAGAACTGGGGAATATTTTAGGCCCTTTTGAACCTGTGCAAAAGAGATGGCCTCCATTTGAACTACAAGGCAACCAGACCACTAGCTCTTAACATCAGAAAGGTTACAGAACAGCTTTGAAGCAGACTTCTGAGGGAGAGCTCATAAGAGCAGAGGAGCATCTGGTTCAGGCTGATTCAGGGACAATGGCGTGAAAGTTTCAGATCTTCAAACTGGAATTAGGACAGAACTTGGCAATGAAGATACAGAAAGAAAGGACCAAGGAGTTAAGGAGAAAATTGCACTACAAGACAAGAACAGAAAGGTTACTGCAAAAAAAAAAAAAAAAGTATGAATAAAGCAGGCATATCAGGAACTTGGTATTTATTTCATTTATATTCCACTTTTCAACCACATGGTGAGTTTAGATTTTCTTATCGAGAAAAATTACATATCTAATATGGGAGAGACGTAGGTGGAAGAGATAAAGAGATTATGTGAGCTCTAAAAGTAAGTTTGGGCATTTCATCCAAGTCCTGGCTACTAATCATGCCTGAGATATATCTGTGCAAAAGCCCTCAAGCCTGCCTTTTAAAACTCCAAAGATATGTGCAAACCTTGAGCTAACCCTCAAGAAAGGTTCCAGAACTTCAGATTAGGCAGAGTCTCTTTAGATGTCCTCTGTAAACCTGCCCTAGCCCCTATGTTGGCAGGTAGGCAGGCTTGAGGCAGAACTGCTACCAATCAACACTGTGGGGAAGGCTGATGGAGAGGACAAGGAGAGAGTCTGCTCAAGCTTCAGCTTAGTGCACTAGGGGGGCTTCCTAGGGGACTGAAGATCTCTTTTGTTCTTAAGTTTTCCTGAGCTGTGCCCAATTTATTGGAGTCTTAAAGCCAGTGTTTATGAGGGTGAGGTTTTGACACACTTCTCTCTTGGGCCAAAGTACTGAATGTTTCACAGGGGTGATCAAATGCACCCTGACAAGCTGAGGTGCTCTGTGACCATAACGGAAATGCGACAAGACATATCTTTTGTCTTTGGAGAGAGCTTTCTGTAACCGCCGGAGTTCATTCAGTGCTTCAGCTGCCATGATTCTGCTTTGAAATGTGTATCAGCAAGTAAACAATGTCTCTTTGAAAGACCTTGCCAAAAAAAAAGAGATGGAGAAGAAGGAAACCGATCTGTGGTTCTTCATGCTCTTGGTTCCAAAGGGTGGTGTGTGAGAAATTTTTCATAGCAACAATTCAGGTTACATAGGCTGCCACTTTATTTCAGAAGAACAGCAGTATGTACTGTACGTTTGTCTTCAGTCTTTGGGATAATGGCGGGGACTGTCACAAGCGATGTTCTAAAAATATTGGATCAGCTCTTTCTGCTTCTTTGAGGAGACAGGAAAATTCCTCTGCGGGAGGCAAGAAGATGAAGTTGGAGATTGTCAGTGGAGCTTGGCTGAATGTCACTGCACGCTTACCCCCTCCGTGTAGCTAGCTGAACATTGGCAGTTTTGACTGGGTACAAATCAAAAGGCAGGATGAACTAATTTGTCCTTCCTGAAACTGGGTACGGATGAAAGAAATAAGAACCAAAAAAGGCTCTTAGCTGCCTTCTCATTTATGAAAACTTTGATCTCACATCTGCCTTCCCTCAGATGCTCAAAGGCACAATGGACCACTATTATTCCTGCTGCATAATTTCTATTCATTTCAATACAGTTTAAAAGTTTGCTGCCTGGAGGTTGTATCCAAGAGTTTTTAACCATATTTTGGAGGTCTGTGAAGACTGTGGGGAATAGAAGAACATATTTATGGTACTAGGGTTTTTGCATCCTAGACGATTGTGTCCTGGTCAAATGTATCCCACAGTCGTTGGCATCCCATGACATTCTGACTGGTTTTTTTGTGTGTTCCAGTTATTTACATTCCACTGTAACTGGCAACAAACCCCATGTTATATATCCCAAACCTCTTCGCCTAGCCTTATCCCTAACCCTATCTTTGTGTTTTAAAAATAAAAAGTACATCAGATATAAATGTGCATACATTGAGATACAAATGTCTGGGATACAAAAAAATATGGTTGCAAATGTCCAATATGGGACACATTTGACTGGGGCACAGTTGTCCAGGATACAACATTCATGCATGTATGTGCACATGCAAACACAATGGGAGAGAGTTTAGAACTCATGCTTACCAACTTATACAGTTCAAATCCCCCCTCTGCCACTGACACACGAGGTGGCCTTTGGCTTGTCACAACTTACCCAGTCTTTCTTGCAACCCCAACAGCTGTAAAGATGTCATAATACTAACCTGCCTTACAGGATTCTTGCAACACTAAGCTAATGTATGCAAAATATCTCAAAAACTCTCCAGTGCCACACCGGAATTACCACTATGCCAATCACCAGATTATGATAATAATAAATAATTATTAAGAATGTTTATGTTAAGAATGTTTATATACCACTTCCCAGTGGCAGACCTCCCATTATGTTTGATGGGTCAAATGCCCCAGGCACGAACCTCTAGGACCCCGTGGAAGCCTCTTTGAGGCTCCCGACGGGGTTGGAAACTGTGTTTCCAGTTTCCTGGAAGCACAGTTTATAGCATCGGGGAAGCCTCAGAAAGTTTCCCCAACTCAGGCTCAGATCACACGAGGCTCTGTGAGCCTCAGGTGAGGGGGGCAGATTTCCAGGTGGGGGGTGGTGACAGTTTGCTGGCACAGAACTAAGGAATGTAAGAGAGTGGGAGTGGGGGAAGGAACAAGGATAGCATCCTGGCTCAGGCCAGTACAGCTGGGATCCACACTCCCTTCCCCATTCTTCCTTCTACCCTCTCTCTCCTCACCCAGAATGTTCCTCCCCTTCTCTACCCCATTCTGCCCCTTGCTAACCTCCTGCAATGGCTTACACAGGTCCGTGTTGAGGCTCCTGCTGTTTTTGGTACCATCCCTGAAATAGCTGCTGGTGCAATGGTGTTTGTGACATCGTAAAGGCACACATGCTATCATGTATGCCTTTACAATATTGCAAAGCCCAGTTAGGATCAGGCCTTAATGTGAAGAGAAGACCAGAGAGCGCACCATTGTACAGGCTAGGTTGGCATCTCTGCATGTCATGCAGGCATTGAAAACTTCAGTGACCGCAGGTGTCAGAGTGTCGCTGAGAAAAGACACGTTTTCAAAAATGGACGTTTGCGTCTGAATAATTCCTTCAGTTTGTTCAAGCCCTGCAGAAACCATCATAGTCAGAAATAGCTACACATGTGCTTGATAATGACAGATCTCCCCACCCCCAATTTCCCACCATCCTAAATACATTTCTGTGGTGTATTTCTGTGAACACCGAACTGCACAGCTAAAAATGTGTTCATGCTTCCTTTGAAAGTGACAGCTCCCTGCCCAATCCTGAACAGTGTGTGCTGGCTTACCTCCAGCACGCACTGTTGCAAATGTGCCATAAGGCACTTTCGCAGGCCCTACTGCAGGGTAAGTGCTAGGCTAGCGCTGGGTAGCTGCCGAGCGGCAGAGCGGTGGGAGAGTGTTTGGAGGTGAAGAGGAGGTGTTCTGGGGAGGGGGGGCGGAGGGTGCAGAGAGGGCGGGGAGGAGGCATTCCAGGGGGAGGGAGGGAGGTGGAACCGGTGGAGCAAAGCTCCACCAGATCCAGAATCTCTGTGTCCGGCTCACCGCCCAACATGGAGGCTCTTGATTCTCTGTTAACTTTTGGGTCAGTAGAGAATCAAGTAGTCCCATTGTGAGGCTACTCAGTTTCCCCAGGGGAAGGGAACAAAAGTCCCCTTCTTCTGAAGATATGCCAGCGACTGTCCTGAGCACTCAGGATGCAGTGGCAGCCATTTCTGGCACCTCTACAGCCCCATGCCCTGGGCAGCTCAGGATTGAGTGAGGGCAGCTGATCAGATGAGTGAGAGTAAGGCTGCAATCCTATACATACTTCCTTGGGAGTAAGCACCATTGAACACAATGGGACTTACTTCTGAGTAGGCATGCCTAGGCTTGTGCTGTAAGTCAGTCTGGGCACAGTCCTAACCAGGTCTACTCCAGGGGCTGATCCAAGGGAGGGGCCACGGGTGCATGGCCCCCCCAAAGCTGTTGCACCAGTGGGGAAGGGCAGTGGTGGAAGTGAATGGGGTAAAAGCATTGGGCTGCTCTGCCACCAACCACCTGGTTGGCAGCCTATTGAAGAGTGTGTGTTCTGGAGCACCATCCAGTTTCTTTTTAAAGAGACAGGGTTGATGATCAAGAAGTAGCTTCACTGAGCAGAAGTAAGTTCCATTGTGTTCAATGGGCCTTACTCTGAGGTAACTACATACAGGAGTGCAGCTTAAAAGTCAGCTCCCTCCACTAAGGGCATTGTCCTTCCTCCCATAGCTGCAAACAAGCAAATGGTGCATCTCTCCCTTCTGTTCTGAGGAGCTGCCTGCAAAGGAGCCTGCCCTGGGCAAAGCCTAGGTGAGGAGAGAGGGTTGTCTGGGCAGTTTTGGGGAGACAGACAGAGGTCCCTGGCACAGTGGAAATGGACTGTCGTAAGCCCCGTTGACTATAATGGACTTACTTCTGAATAGACAAGCACAGGCTTGGGCTCTGAGGTTGCAATAGTCTTCACACCTTCCTGGCAGTAAGCCCCATTGACTATAATGGGACTTACTTCTGAGTAGACACGCACAGGATGGGGCTCTGAGGCTGCCATCCTGCCCATACTTTCCTGAGAGTAAGCCCCATTGACTTAATGGGACTTACTTCTGAGTAGACATGCATTGGGTTGGGTTCTCAGGCTACAATCCTAACCACACTTTCCTGGGAGTAAGCCCCATTGACTGTAACGGGACTTACTTGAGTAAACATGCTTAAGATTGGACTCTCAGACTGTTTCGCTGCCCCCCCCATTGGCAAGAACTGCAATTAGCTGGCTGGAACTGTTAGGGGACACGCATGCACATGTTAGAACCAACCAAAAGGTCAAAGCATGGGCAAGCATTCCTTTTCAGTTCACTCTCTGTTGGATGTTAAGCATCCCCAAACAAGGGGGCTGATGGGGAAAAAATGGAAGATGTTTCATGGTGAAGGGGGGGGGGAAGGAGGGCAGCTCTTGAAGTGCTCTGTTCCTTTTGACATGATGAGAGAACCCCAGTTTTTCCTACCTTGAACTGAATCCTA
Source organism: Tiliqua scincoides (assembly GCF_035046505.1). NCBI lineage: Eukaryota > Metazoa > Chordata > Lepidosauria > Squamata > Scincidae > Tiliqua > Tiliqua scincoides. The sequence continues at coordinate 11,468,888 of NC_089824.1, read as the reverse complement.
ACCAATTTTCCAGTGCTGCCACAGGATGTGGTGACGGCATCTGGCCTGTATGCCTTTAAAAGGGGATAGGACACATTTCTGGAGGAAAAATCCATTACTGGTTACAAGCCATGATGTGTATGCGCAACCTCCGGATATTAGAAATGGGCTATGTCAGAATGCCAGATGCAAGGGAGGGCACCAGGATGAGGTCTCTTGTTATCTGGTGTGCTCCCTGGGGCATTTGGTGGGCTGCTGTGAGATACAGGAAGCTGGACTAGATGGGCCTGATCCAGTGGGGCTGTTCCTATGTTCCTATCCTGTGGTGGAGGGGCAGTCACTGAGTGCTCCTCAAGGTATGGGAACATGTGTTCTGTTACCTTGGGGCTGCACTGAGGCTGCACTGGTGCTGGAAAGTTGGATGTCATTTGGCCCTGAATCAGATTAGCTGGTCTTTGGCGCAAAAGGGACAGCTGCTGAATTCTTGTCTGTGGTTGAATGTCCCTGTTAAATGCATAGGAGACCTGTGGCCTTCCACATTAAGTGTGGTGTGGGCTTGTTGAAGAGGCAGAAATCTGGCTACATGATCCTGTTTGGAAGTGTCTGCAAGTGATGAGCCGCACCTTTGTTCGGCGTCTGATTTCAATATGATAGGAGGGCAGGGTCATTATCTGAGCAAAATCAGAGGAGAGATCTGGGTTGATACCAAATGCAAAATCAAATCCAGACACTGGATCTGCCCCTGGGTGAACCAGAGCCTTCCCAAGGGAGACCTTCGCTCAAGCGCCCTCACCTGCCCCCCATGTCCCTGATGCAGCCCATCCGCCACCCTCAGCTGTGCCCTGCACTGCAGGAAGCCCATGACTCCAAGACCCCCCCTGAGCAGGGACGCCTTCAGCCCTGCACAGCATGTGGGGGGAGCCATGCTCCCTCGGCCTAGGCTGCCACGAAAAGGTTGGATTTTCCAACCGAAAATTAGGTTGGCTACCCTAAATGTTCCCACTTGATGATGTCACTTGAGGTCGTGACATCACTTCTGGTGGAGCCTGACAGATTCTCATTCTCAAAAGTGGGTCCTGGTGCTAAACGTGTGAGAACCACTGGGTCAGTGCTTTTCCAGCATGGGAGGGGGGCATGCCTGCCATCTGAAAGGGGGGTCGTGATACGGCATACATCAGCCTCTCCTCACACCCTTCTCATGCTGTCCCCAAACTGTTCCCTGTGCATACATCATGTGCGTACATCATGTGCATCATCCATCATCGTGCCTGTCACCTGGAAGGCTCGGGGCTCGGGGCACCTTGGGGCTCAGCCTCCCCTGCCAGCAGCCGTGCCAGCCCGAGGTGGCGGCCAAAAGGTGACCAGGGGGCGGTGCCCTTCCCTGGGGGGGCCTTCCTGCCACGACTCTGTGGCGAGGGTTGGCCAGCGGCGTTGCACCTTTGCTGGGACGCCTTGAACTGCGGACTCTCGAGCCGCGCAGCGCCAACGCACGTTCCTTTTCAGGCTGGTGGCGGGCGGGGAGCCTCACTGCCGCGTGCCAGCCCAATCATATGCATGTCTACTCAGAAGTAAGTCCTATTTTGTTCAATGGGGCTTACTCCCAGGAAAGTGTGGATAAGATTGGGTTGTAAACTGGTGCTCATGCCCCCCCCAAACACTCACACTGGAGTCACTCCTGGTCTACTCAGAAGTAAGTCCTATTTTGTTCAATGGGGCTTACTCCCAGGAAAGTGTGGTTAGGATTGCAGCCTCTTGTTTCAAAGCAATTATTCGAGATACGTTTGCAGTTTTATCAGGTCTGAAGGGACACAATTTAAAAGTGATGGGAGAGAAAGAACAGAGGGAGGGGGAAGAAAGGGAAGGGATGAATAACATGTTTGCCCCTCCCCAGTGTTTTGTCCTATTTTTTCTTCTTATTATTTCTGGTCACTTCTAACTCCCCAGATGTTGGCTAAGTGCTTGAAAGCTGCTCAGACCTACTCCTTGAGCAGTTTGTGTCCTTTGTTGAAATACCATCAATACCAGCCAGGTGGGCTCCATTCCTCCAATCAGGTACATTGTTAAACCTGGTTAAGTAAGTTCAAGCAGGGGGATACTTGGTGTGTTTTAGCAGGTCCACTGTGAAATCTAATTTTGGTGAGATTAGAATCATTCTTCCCTGTTTGAAGTAACTAAGTTCTCACGGATTGGGCAGCCAAATCTGTCTGTCTAGGTCAGGGGCCTCCAAATTCTGGTCCCTAGGTTGGATCCAGTATGCTGGGATTATCCTTCTTGGCATGGCATGGCAGTGGCAAAGCCTTACAGTTCCATGCCATGCCGCAGTTCAATGCATGGGTGCTTAACACACCTGATCTTCACAAAGCCTCGTGCCAGGGAGCTGTGTCCCCTGGGAAATCAGGGCACAGAGCTTTCTGGGGCAACAGGCAGTGGAAGCAGTTTGTAGACCACTGATCTAGACAAAAGGGTGGGGTAGAGAGGCCACATGGGCTCCATTTCTCCAATCAGGTACATCATTAAACCTTGGTTAAGTAAGTTCAAGCACGGGGATACTTGGTGTGTTCTGGCAGGTCTGCTGTGAAATCTAATGTTGGTTTGTGAGGCTGTTGTGTTTTATTGTTTTACAGTCAGTCACTTTATATGCAGATTCACTGGTGTACTAGTGCTGCATCAAATGGGCATTGGTACTGACCTATAGAGAATTGTCAGGCACATTTGTGTGCTTCCAGACTTGTCCCACTATCTTGGGCACCATCTCGGGGACTCCAGCTGAACCTTCACAACCCTGGCAATGATGGGAGGTTGAAGATGAGAAGTCTCTGCAAGTCTTCCTGAGGGTTGCTGTGGGGCTGGGGCAAGCCAAAGGAAGAAGCCAAGAGACAGATGGAGGAGGTATTCTGTGAGACCAAGAGACAGATGAAGGAGGAGGAGGAGGACGACGACGACGACGACAACAATGGGTGAAGCAACTGCTAATCTCTGAGGCCTTGTGGTTGGGCCAACATCCTTCAACAAGTCAAGGGATAGCCAGCACAAATTACCACCCCTATCACCACGACCGTCAACGTATCAAAGGATTTCCAGCATGGAGGGAGAAGCATCAGATGTTGGAGGTATTGATGAGTCCTCACTATCACCCATCTCCATAGACCAAGAAATTCAGGTTCTTAAATTTATTGAGTTGAAAAAAGTGAAAACAGTTGAATAAAGTGAAAATGGTGAAGATTCCTCAACCCCAACCCCATTTTCCCCTTAGGTTCAGTTATTATCCACTGGGTTTTCCAGGAATCTAACCTTGGCAGATAACAAGAACCGACTTGTTTTTATGTTTTAACATCTTAATATTGCTTTATCTGTATGTAAGTGTACTGTTTTTATTTTGTAAGCCTCCTTGAGTGCCCTTGACTGTGGTAGAAAGGTGGGGTGTGAATTTTTTAAATAAGTAAGGCATATTCACAGACTGACCAGTAAGTGCAGGGATGAAGACTCCTTGGGGAATGTGAATAGCTGGTTTTAGGGACTGTAATCCTAGCTAAATGCATTGGGAAATTATTTTATGTTTGTTTTTTTTTCTATTTTCACTCCAAGTCACCTTGCAAAATTTACTAGTTTAGCCAAAGTGATGTGTTGGGGGTTGAATTTGTCTGATTTACTCTTCAGTAGTATCTCAACTCCATTTGCTGGGCATTATGAGTTACTGAATCTAATTTGGGCAATCTTTTGCTTTGTGTCCTTCCAGCTGAGTTCTTCACTTTCTCTTTTGTGTGTCTGTTAAGATATTGGACAAATTTAGAGATACTTCACCACTGCTGTTGTCACCCTTAACATCAGTTTTGGCATCAGAACAAATGAAAGAAGACAGGCGGCATGCAAACTTTATGGGGCAATAGAAGCATGATCGGGGTTTGTGACTTTATTAAAGTGGAACATGTTATGAGCTCTCAGGAATTAAACCAGGAAGGCTTTGACTCACTGTATTTTCCATATCAGCAGATAAGGAGCTTCTTGCAGGTTTTACAAAGAGGATCAGATGTATTTAGGTCACTTATGAAATTTGAACAATGATGTCACCAGCAGCAGTCTCGGAAGGGATTATTGTCCAGGATTTATAAAATACTCTTGGGGGCTGGACCCCATGTAGCCCACATAGAAACAACTGGGGAAAAAAGATTTGTCAATAAGTCTTAGTGACCAGCAAAGAAAGGTGGTTTGTCATCAAGTGGTTGAATATTTTGTAGTTATGGCTGCTAAAGAAAACTTTTATGAAGTGTTTTGAGTGTGGAACTGTGTGCAAGTGGGTTTTCTGGGAAGGGTGTGGGCCTGGTCTCCGGCACTTAGGCTAGATCCTAACCCCCTTCTAGAGCAGCCCAGCATTACACTGGGCTGCTTGGATTTGTGCCAGTGTTTTAGCTGGCATAGATTTGAGTAGTCCCAATAAGGTGGTTGCCACGTGACATGAGGTAAGGGGAAATAAATCCCCTTGCTCTGAGTTTCACAGGATCCATCTCCTTCCCTGCGCTGAATACGCTGGCCTGCCTGATTGGGTGCAGGACAGAACTGAGCTGTAAGACAAGTTACATTAATGACCAACATGTTGGTTGATGCACGTATTTTAAGAGCTTCAGAAAGAAGCCTAGTTGAATCCATTTGATCCAGTAGCTCAATGGAATTGAAAAGCGCGGAATCTAAGTCTTATGAACAAACTTACATACTATATACAGTATATAGATTTGGGAGCAAGTTCCATAAGGGTAGCCATATCTGTTTGTAGCAGCAGAAACAAGAGTCATGTGACCCCTTAAAGCCTAACAAATTAGCAGCTCAATCCTATTTGGACACCACACTTACATCACATGGAAACTGGTGCAATGTCTGTCATATCCTCAACCTGTCCAGCACAGCCCTTTCAGTAATGCTGACAGTGTCCATGGAAACCCTGACACAGCTTGTCACTCTGTCTGATTGAGACATACAAAATTATGCAGGGGATGGACAGAGTAGATAGAGAGAGACTCTTTACCCTCTCGCACAACACCAGAACCAGGGGACATCCACTAAAATTGAGTGTTGAGAGAGTTAGGACAGACAAAAGAAAATATTTTTTTACTCAGCATGTAGTTGGTCTGCAGAACTCCTTGCCACAGCATGTGGTGATGGCATCTGGCCTAGATGCCTTTAACAGGGAATTGAACAAGTTTCTGGAGGAAAAATCCATTACGGGTTGCAAGCCATAATGGGTATGTGCAACCTCCTGATTTTAGAAATGGGCTATCTCAGATGTAAGGGAGGGCACCAGGATGCAGGTCTCTTGTTGTCTTGTGTGCTCCATGGAGCATTTGGTGGGCCACTGTGAGATACAGGAAGCTGGACTAGATGGGCCTTTGGCCTGATCCAGCAGGGCTGTTCTTATGTTCACATGTCACCGAAGGAACAGCATCCAGACACTGCTGTGTCATTGGTGTGATGTCACTGTGTCATTGGTGTGTCATCAGCATGATGTCAGTGTATCCTCAGTGTGATGTCAATGCATTATTGGTATGATGTTGACACATCATTAGGGTGACATCCAAGGAGGTGGGGACAGTGCAGGGGATGAGATTTCCTGGTGTTCTCCTGGGCTCACTCCTACTTATACCAGGTCTTATTGGTGTAGCATTATATTGGCATTGAGGGCATTAAGTTGTCTGAAAGGAGTAGAGATATGGTGTGGGCCAACTCCCCCTTATCTCACCCCTCCCACATCCCTTCTATTTTCACCTCCATCTTCTCCCTTTCTTGGGCTCTCTGTGAACAGAGTTGCACCAACCAGCATCTGAGTTACATTGGCCCTCTTTTGACCTGGCCTTTTTTGCACCAATGTCAATGACACTTCTGAGCTGATTGAGCTGTTATTTCACTTTACATGGAGTATACTCCATCAAGTGCCCAAAGAGAAATCCTCAACGAGCAGGTGTAGGTCAACATGGCTATAGAAGAAAATTTTTCAGCATAGCAAAGAGAATTACAGAAATACCTTTCGTCCACTTGACTTTCATTGCTTTGCTCTTTCAGCCGTTTTCAATAAAAAAAAACACATTTCACATTTTGTCCATGTGCTTTTCTCTTTTGTCCAATTTCATCCAACCTTCCATGACATTTGTATGTTTATTTTTCTTTTATTTCTGTTTATTTAGGTTTCACACTTATTCACATGTGTTATATAACTAGTTATTTGCATTTTTTTCTGGCCAGAATAAATTTGCAAGCGAAATAAGGCTCTGCTTTGACATTCATCTATTTTTGATTTTCATCCATGTGTTGGTCCCTGAAAGCACAAGGTATTGCTGTATCAAGACAAAATTAAACAAGGCTGATCTGAAAGTTTAAAATTATACAAGATAAGCATAGTTCCTTAATTAATGATAACCTCATATCAGTGCTCAGTCAATTAATGTGATACAAAGCCTGAGTCATGATTCAACCCCCATCCTGGGAGGGTGCAGTTTTGATACAAATTTTAATTCAACGTTTGCTCTGTCCAATTTCTTTTGAAGTTTTTCTGTTTGAAGGGCTGTCAGTTTGAAATCTGAAGTGGAATGATTTTGGAGATTGAAATGTTCATTGACTGGTTTCTGAATGTTGCAATTTCTGACACTAAAT